>NW_003307573.1:622059-699559 GCF_000143455.1 Volvox carteri f. nagariensis | reverse complement strand
ACGGGGGTTGAGTCAGTGGCTGGACATGAGTTCCGTTTACGGAGCACATGCGGGAAATTTTGGAACATGTAAATCTGTTTCTGAAGTCCGCTAGGGCATGCGATGCTCACCTTCTGTATCCGACCCAAGTCCAGCGCCATCGTGAAAAGGCCTTCTGTTTCCTAAGACGAACAATGATAGTAAGCGGCCGGACTTCATATGCAAATCCTCCGTAAGCAGTCCTATTTTTCGAAAGTTTCTAGAAATTGAAGTGAGCATAAGGCCCGCACTGGAGGTTGTCACAACCGTCGGCGTCCCTCCGTGCGTACACACGACAGCGACAAGCACGGGAAATCGGGTGGACAGGCTATGGGAGGTTTACTAGCTCTTGCTCACTGCACGCTGTGCCCTAGTGCAGCAGCCGTTCAGCAGCGGCCTGGTGTTGCAAGATATGGGTTTTGGGCGTAGTGGCGTGCCGCCAAGGGACCTGATGCTAAGACATGCAAAAGGGTTCAGATACTGCTTGGTATGCACCCTTAAGGGCCCCTGGCAATATTCTGTTCGATATGCGTGGCTAACATGCGTGGTTGGTGATGGCGATGGCACGTGACATATGTGAGCCATTTCTGCCGTAGGTGTAGTGAACCAGCTTGGACGTGGATGTCCATGTTCAATCTGGCATCGGCGGGTTAAATCGAACTGCTGGCCTAGCGATACCTAGTCGTCCCTGCGACTGCGGGCTCTTCCGCGACTGAAGAATTGATTCTTCTATATGCAGCAGAATGATAAGTGCATGAGAAGCAGAGGCCCGGAGCCCAGGGCAATGCCGCGTTTTTGCTCGACGGTTAAAGGTAACCGTTATGTCGTATAATTTAACCATCCGTGCAGTTCCTTTAGCTTTGCTCTGCCCATGTTGAGAGTTGGATTGGATGCAGTTTCAAGTCGTGTAGGAATTCCTTTTAATGTTATCTAACAGCTGCGATGGACACGTTGCGCTAAAGAAACAAGTCGAGTCTGGAGGCTTTGTCAAACTGTTCTATTAGAGCATAACTAAACCGCATTGTTATGGCATGGCCTTATGGCGCCGAAACCTACCCGCGTTGAACGGCAGACGAAATTACACTCGGAGGTTAGTGCTTTGGCACGCTTTCCCGCAAAGAAATTACCTGAACAAGCTGTAAGGATGTACACGTACCAGCTTTGAGCTGCACGTGTTTTGAGCGCAGGAGGTCATACAGGATTGGTCGTCTTGCGGTTCCCCGCCCCATATCTATGTCTTACACAAGGATTTTAGCCCGCATTTGTCTCGAGAGCCTCAATTTGATGAGGCGATTGAAATTCGTATCCAGGTGCCGGGAAAGGTGCGACAGTTCGCAACCTCCTGCCCATGGGATGCCTGCTTCCCACCTGATGATGTGCTGTGTTCTGCGTTCAGGAGGTGGGAGGCTTGGACCGGCGCCCCTTGTACTCAAGTTACACGCTCCTTGACGAGGGTCAAGCTGGCGGCGAGCGCCGGGGTCGCCTTGACATGACAAAAGTTTACGGATACATCCTCAATACAAAGAAATACAAATTGGACATATGTGCGGGCGATGAGCTGCAAGTCTGGTCGTCCGATTTGCTGGACTGGTTTGTCCTGGGGCTGGTGACACCGAAGTGTGCCGTCTGCTACGGCGACACATCAACTAGCGGTGAGCTTTCGTGCCTCTTCCCCAGGTATTGTCAGTCACTTTAAGGGTCAAGGCTAAGGTTAAGGTGAAGCTAGGGGGAAAAACAGCTCGGGTACCGGCAGGTCGGCTCGTGCACCTTGCGAGACCTGTACGTGGCGGTTCTTGAGACCTCGTAACGCTCCATCGGTACTTGGTCTGGCGATGCTCTGCAGGTTCTCTGCTGGTCCGCTGCCAAGCCTGTAGGCGCTGCTACCACAAGGCTTGCGCGGTACATGGCAGGGGGCAACAGTTCCAATGCTTGGGCTGCACAGATAGAGAGCAGCTGCCGCTGCAGCAGGAGCTGCACGAACAGCACCACGGGCAGCAGGAAGAGCAACAGCCCTCGCATGAACGCCAGGAGCCTTCTGATCAGCAGCAGCAGGAGCCCTCCGGAGAAGCCCAGGCTCTCAACCACAACCACCAAAGCCACCGCCCATCTTCGCAACACCAGCACCAGCAACGTTTAAAGCGGAAACTATCGCCGCAATCGCGACCACGGCAGCAGCAGCAGCAGCAGCGAAGGCCGCCACAGTCACAAACTTCGCAACAAACCTCCCAACAGACCTCGCAACGGCAACAAACCTCACAGCCCATGACCCAGCAGCAGCAGCAGCCTTCGTCACAGCACGAGCCAGCAGCAAATGCCCAGGAAGAAGACGACAGCGACTCGCTCCCTGTGGGCCAGCTGCTACGGCAGCGGTCTACAACTAACCTGGCGCGGAAGCGGCCCGCACCGCCACCGAAAGTCGGCATGGACAATCACGATGGCAGCGAGGATGACCAGAGCTCCAGCAGCGAAGACGATGGCACTGACAACGACAGTAGCAGCGCCAGCGGCGATAGCCGTAGCCATAGCGAAGAGCCCCAGGCTAAGCGGCGCCGCTTGGACGAACACACCGCGGCTCCTAGTATCTCCTCAGGCGAGCAAAGACTGGGCAATGCCGGCCGCGGGAACGGGCGGGGTCCAGGTGTACGGTGGCAGGTGCGCGGTGTTGCTGCCGCAGGACCGGCGGAGAGGCAGGGGCGCAGCCGAGATGGCGGTGAGGCAGGGAGGCAGGTTGGTGACAGGGAGGATAAGGGGGGCTTGGATGGGATGGCAGGCAACGGCGGGGATGCGGCAGCAGTCCGTGCGGAGAAGGCGGCGCTTGATGATGAGGCGGCTCGGAGTTTGTTGGCGCTGCCGCGGTCGGCAGAGCCGCTATTGCAGCGGTCAGGGCGAGCAGCAAGCCGCGGGCGTGGTAGGCGAGGCGGAGGCAGCAGTACCGGCGGCGGCGGCAACGGCAGCTTGGGCCGGGCGGGTAGCGGGGAAGAGACTGCCGTCACTGCGTCGATGGCGCACAGGGCATCGCACAGCAGCAGCAGTAGCAGCAGCAGTAGCAGCAGCAGCAGCGGGGACGATGAGGACAATGCGCGCATGAATGATGGAGACGGCATAGCGGCACTTGCTGTTCTTGACGACGTAGTTGTTTCGGCTGCCAATGCATCTGTCCCGGCCGGCGAGGCCGCGACAGCAGCAACAGGAACAGCACCTGCTGAGGCTGGGGTTGTGGAGGGCACGAAGAGTTACGAAGACGGCGCTGGCATCCGCATACAAGGCGATTCAGCAACCGCTGCGGTGCCTGAGGACGCGGCCACTGTTGCCGCCGTCGCGCAGGCACCAGCAGAAACAGCAGAGGCAGCCGTAGAAGGAGTAGCAGCAGCAGCGGCAGCGGCAGCAGCGCAAGGGGAGCCGATGCAAGGAAATGATGGCGACGGGGGGGGTTCCTCGACTGCGGGAACAGACTCTTCTGCCAACCCTCGCTCGGCCGTACCTCCGCAGCATATTGCCAACAGGGACGCCGGCGGCAGTGCTGGGGCCGAGGCCGCTGCTGACGTCGCCGCGGCTGTTGGCATTGCGCCGAGCCCTGCGTTGGAGCAGCTTGCTGGGAATTCCTCTGACGCGGCAGCGACGCCTGGGCGGAGGCTTGAAGCTGTTGCTCCTGCGGGGCCTCGCGATGGCGCTGCTGGCCGTGGGGCAGCCGTGAGAGCCGCCGTCCCGGTAACTGCCTCCGGGAGACCGAGCTCCGCCGCCGCAGTGGGCGCGGTGCTTGCTGCTGCGGGGCGAATGCGACGGGGCGCTGTGCCAGGTCGGTTTGGGGGCTGCATGACGGGACGCATGAGGATGGGCGAGAAAGCGGGGTTGGTATGGGAGTTACGGGCCTGTTGGGGGGTGGGGGTTGTCCTACGGGTGCAGGGAAGCGCATGTATAGCGGTGTGGGCGCTGGTGCCGTAGTGCGCATGGTGGTGACTGTGTTTGGTGCTTCGGCACTCGGGAGCAGCGCTTTCATGCGCCGCTTGGGGCGGCGTGTACGGCTTATGGGAAAGTCGGGGGTTTCCGTCAGTCCTCAGCGGACGGACCCCGCTGGCCCTATATGGGGACTTCTGATTGTAAACCACGCAGCGCCCTTGCGGGGAGCGCGCTCGGATTTTTTTAGCCGAGAGCATGTCTGTCTTACCGTAGCCCTGGGAGTGTGGGAGTGTTGGGAGTAGTGACGTCGGGGTGGTAACGGAGGGTTAGCTCGCCTCAGCTGACCGGAGCTCCAGGAGGCTCGGGAGCGCGGGAGAAGAAGGCGGTCCGGTGAAGGGAAGGCGTGTGATGTGGTGTGGTGTGGTGTGGTGGCAAACAAAAGGCGTGTCTCCCGAGGGGAGGGGGGAGGAGCGGGCGTCGCCTACGGGAGCTGGTTGTGGTTGGCTCCGGTTGTCTGGGTTGTTGGGCTGGACTGGGCTGGGTTCATTCTTCGGGCCGTACTCGCCGTGTACAAACTTGGATGCGCGTATCCAGAGGCGCGTGTGCAAGCTATGGTCTATCCGCCAGCTGCTGATGGCCAGAACCAGCGGAAAGTGAACGGATTGATGCCTGTCCTGCGCCTGTGTTTTTCGCAGGCATCGCCGCTGCTGGCGGCGGCGGCCGCCGCAGCGCCGCGGCGCCGGCGACGAACGGTGGCGGCGTTGCCTTGCTCCGCAGCGGAGCAGCAGCTGCATTGCCGGTCCGAGCCGGTCCGAGCGCCACGTTTGGTGGCAGAAGCGAGACCGGCGGAGGAAGCAGCGATGACGGCGGTGAGGACGCCGCAGACCCCTATTTGGAGGCTCTCCTGCGACAGTTCCCGTTGCCTTCCTGCGCCGTACGACCGCAAGCGACGGCGGCGGGACCGACGGCGGCAGGGGCGACGGCGGCGGGGGCCCCGGCGGCTGCACAGTCTACGCCCGGCCGCCGTCTGCAGGCGGCGCCGGCGGGTTTGCTAACGGGAGCGTCCCAAGCCCTGCAGTCCGTCTATGCCGAGGTCCAGCAAATGCTGGACCGGGAAGTGGAAAGTGAGCTGCTTGGGGGATGCTCGTGGTTTCTGCGCATGGCACGATCATGCGCAACCCGCGTTTCTGTGCCTCGGCAGTTGTGCGCCGGTTTTCCTTGCGCGCAATGTTTGGGGCGCGTTAGGTGCTCTGGACCAGCTCAAGGCACTACCTGAGGAACCTAGCTATGCAAACGAGCTATGCCCGAACGCGCCGACGGCCGCGCAGCTTTACGGCTGTTCGGGACCATCCTTCGGAGCTGTGCATCCTAATCTACGGCGTCACTCTCTTAACCCTCCCAACGCAGCATTTGCGGTTAGGTCCTGCTGCTCTAAAAATAGTTTTGAAGTCCCGCTCTTATCCGCCAATGATCCGCAGATGAGTCAGTCTTGGCGCAAAAGCTGCGGCAGGCGGAAGCCTGTTGGCAGCGCCTGGTGGCGCTGTACAGCAAGCAAAAGGCCCGTCTGGGTCGTCGTTGTACGGAGATGCAGCGGATGCAGGAGAATCAGGCACGGCAGGCCGAGCAGTTCAGGTGGGAAATGTGGGCTTAAGGAGCGGAACACGGCGTGGCATAGCATCGGCACACATAGCGCGGTTTCTGCAATATGAGGTCGCGTGTTAGCGGCATAAAGGCATATTGTGGGGGGGGGAGTCGCTTGCCCGCGCGTCAGGGCCAGGTCGGGGCTAAGGATGCCATGGCCGTCTGTAAGCCCTGAAGGCAACTGGTTCCTCGAACGGCACTTTGGGGGTTTGCTTTTGTTCCTTTTTGTGTCGTTGCTCGTGGGGTTGTACGGTCCGAGTGAGTGACCGACCCATGGGTCTCACCCATTGAATGCACGATACATCCACCGACCGACCCATGGGTCTTCAGGCTGCAGCTGAGACGGCAGGCAGATGAGCTGCAAGCGCTACAAGCGGCGGTGGCATTAGCTGAGGAGGTGGGTCACGTGTTAGAGGTGGCTCTACGCGCGTTGCGTGCGCATTGCATGGGATCATGGCTTAACCATGTCGCCCAGATGGTTGCTGTACCCTGATGAGCTTGTCTCTCTGATGGCGCGCTTGTAGTTGAGAAGCCGTCACGCTCTATACGCGTAATTATATAAAAACACTATCATTTTGATTTGCTATGTACTCACTAACTGTAATTACTTTCTTTAATCATAGACTATCCTTTCTTTCTTTTTCTTTTTCAAAGTAATGACTTGTAAATTAAGTGACTTCACCATAAAAAGGTATAGCCCTTGCCATACCTGTTCCGTAGCTGTACCTCCTCCGAATGCTTCTCTATCTTTGGGAATCGGGAATTCGGTCATCATCATCATCATCATCATCATCATAAATTCGCATCCTAATGCCGAAAACTACCATGGTGTGATATCTCGTTTACTCGTCTGCAGGCGCAGACTCGCAGCCAGGAGGAGGTGGCCCGGCAACGAGAGCAGGTTTCGGAGCTTCAGCAGGTTGCCGCTGCGAAGGCGGCGCTGGAGCAACGGGCGGCAGCCGCCGAGCAAGAGGTAGATTGGTTGCGCCGCCAGCTGGCGGCGACTAAGCAGGAGCTGCAGCAGAGCGAGGAGGCGAGACGGCGGCTGAAGCAGGAGATGCTGGACCAGGCCGAGGAGTTTCAGCAGCGGCAGGCGCAGGAACGCAGTGAGGCGCGGCAGCGCCACGAGCAGGAGCTGCAGCAGGCAGAGGCGGCGCGGCAGCGCCACGAGCAGGAGCTGCAACAGGCAGAGGCGGCGCGGCAGCGCCACGAGCAGGAGCTGCAACAGGCAGAGGCGGCGCGGCAGCGCCACGAGCAGGAGCTGCAACAGGCAGAGGCGGCGCGGCAGCGCCACGAGCAGGAGCTGCAGCAGGCAGAGGCGTTGCGGCGGCGCCACGTGCAGGAGCTGCAGGAAATAGCGCGGCAGCTGGAAGACGCGCGTCGGGAGGTGGCGGATCTGCGAGGGCAGCTGGCAGCGGCATCACAGGGCGGACGAGCCGCCAGGGGTGACGACGCCAGGGTCAGTGGCGCTGGCGGCGGTGGCGGTGGAGGCTTGCACGAACCTGGGCTGGGTTACATCGGTGCCGCTGCCGCTGCCGGGCATGATGGGCGGATGGCGGTGATGTCGGCCGCGGAGACAGCCGAGTCGGACCGAATTTGTGAGTCCCTTGGGGGGGGGGGGAAAGGGGTAAAGGACGAACCGCTGACACGATTGAATCAGACACCTGTCAGAGCTAGGGGGATTGCGAATATTCCACACAGGATTAGACAAGGCAGTTACTGCATTACAGGAGTACTTTTTGAAGTTACTTACGAAGGGAGGGAGGGGCATGAAAGGATGGGGGAAACGTAGGGGAAGCGTCGGAGGGCTCAAGGATTCGGTTTCGTGCGCTGTTGTGGTTTAGCTTTGGAATGGTGGTATGGCAAGGATTATAGCGGTGACCAAGGGCCATCAATGTGGTGTGATGTGGTGTGTGTTCCTGATTCATAATCGCTGTGAGTTTGGACCCGAAAGGGACAAAACCTGCTCTTGCGTCGTTCACGTCATGCCGCATTACGAACTGAGATTTGCGAGAGCGATTTTTTCACTTTGCGGTCGCGTCGTTCGGTGAAATGAAATGAAATGCGTGCTCCCTGGAGTCCCTGCTGTACGGGTCATGCGAATCCAGCCCTTTCCCGTTTGCATTTCGGTCACGTCCCCGTCGGGTTGCGATCTCTCTTCCCTTACGTCGCTCTTCACACCACATCCTGGTTTCCCGCCACGTCCTTCTACCCGCATAGCATGATGATGTCGCCGCAATGACATACATATAGCTATGATGCTGTGCTGGCAGGGGGCTCCCAGAATTCAGGTTCCAGCCAATGGCACATTATTACTAACCCTGCTCTTAGAGAAAAGTGTTCTGAGAGCCAGCAGCAATCAACGAGCCAGCAGCAATAGATACTTGTAGTAGTGCCTGGGTACAGCCTGGGTGGTCGAGGACTGGGTATATGCAATGCTTACACATGTATCCATGACAGCAAGTGTATACAGGCAAGTATATGCATCAATAGGCAGTTGTAATGTGCTACATCCCCATTTTCCGCATTTTCGCATAAGTGATTTCGCGCTTGCTGAATTTGTTCTGAAATGCCGTGCTTCCCAGACATCGAGCAGCTGGAGGCCACCACAGCTCGTTTGCGTGCCGATGTGATGCGTCAAATGGCCGAGAGGGTCGAGGAGCGGCGGGCTCTGGAGACGGAGGTGGAGTTGTGGAGGCAGCTGGCCAGGGTGAGTGGGTGCTTGTGTGTGTGGGGGGGGTGAAGAGGAAGAGGTAGTATGGCCAGAACGAAGGAGTCAAAAAGAGCTGTGTGGGTAGTGGGATGTGGAGAATAAGGAGGAAGAAGTGGGGAGGGGAGGGTTGGAGTGGAGTGGAGTCTGCTGGTGTACTGACTACATATATAGTATAGTGTGTAGTGTATATATAGTATATGTAATTACCACATGTGCTATCTTTACTAAATCCAGGCTAAATAACCTGTTTGTTTTCTGGTTAGCTAATATTGTTTGTATAATTCGCTTTCCCAAAGAACCAGTCAGTGTACATTTTTTTTGTAAAGTCCACCGGACTATGTATACTAGTGTAAAAAGCCGGCGTGTGGGGAATTTTCGAAGACTTCTATACCCGGGCCACGTGCCCCAGGACAGCACGGGACCGTTACCAGCGTTGGTTGGGACGGGAGGGCCCTGGCGGCTGCTGCTGCTGTATCCGCAATGCATGTAGTTTGGAGTGGGGGTGGGGGTTGGGGTGGGGGGTAAGGATTAGGAAAAAGAGCAGACCAACCACGCGTTCAGCACTCGTTCTCGCGTTCAGCACTGCACTGCACTGGAGAGTCACTTAGCCGAATCCAGTATAAGTGCTGTTATACTTGCATCTGGGCTGGGCGGGGTCTCTGATAGCAGCGCCGGTAGCCCGCGTGCATGCGGAAAGGGGGAAGGGTAAGACGAACCACGGTGACGATTGAAGCAGGAGGAGGAGACGGGTGTAGCGGTAAGGTAGCTGGGGGAGACTGGCACAGGTCGTCAGGTGGTTGATGGTCGGGGCCATGAGGCGGGAGGGAGCTCTCCGCGCCATTTCCTGCAGCACAGATGTCATTCAATCCTCCCCCATGAGGTTTTCTAAGGTGCCCAATATCCAATAAATAGTTGGGGACTGCGGGGGTGCAGCTTGCAGCTAGGAAGTGCGAGTCGCATTTTCCCCGTCCCCACAAAACCCTGATTCTTTTAGCTGCTTTCGAATTTTAAGCCTTCTCTTTCCCGCGCTTTCCTTCTTTGCTCCTTTTCAATCCCCTTGTTTTCGTCATGCACCACCGTCTTCCGGAATCCGGAACACACAAATGTACATACATATATACACACGTGGTGTGGTGTTATGTGGTGTAGAGAGCCCCGGCTCGTGTCAGCCTTGAGTATCCCCCGCACCACGCCTACCAGCAGCCCCAGCCGCCCCAGCAGCAGCCCCGCTTTGCGGCGGCCCCGACTGGACCGATGGACCCGAGCGGCGCCCTCACAGGTCGGGGTCGGGGGCTGTTGGCGGTCCCTGGCTGGTCCGCAGCTGGCCTGGGGGCGGACGGTGCGGGCGGAAGCGGCGCAGGTGCGGTCCGAAGACACCACCAGCAGCAGCAGCAGCAGCACCCACACCACAGACTCCAACAACAAGGGCCGTCACCGTCGCCGCTTGCCCCGCACCGCCATAGTCTGGACCCCGGGACAGAGCCAGCATAACATTGGTACTTGGGAGGTGCAGCGCAACCCCATGGCTACCAGCAGCATGTAGCTCGGCCGCCGCAACCACCACAGCCGCCAGGACTGCACCCGCAGCAGCAGCCAGAGCTACAGCCGCTTATCAGCAGCAGCAGCCAGAACCGCAATCGCCACATTTGTTGGTTTCGAAGCCCCAGTGACGGCGTCACAATGACGGCCTTTGTGGCGGCTTACTGCCGCCAGCGGGCGTCACCCCGCCAGCGGCCGTCGCCACACCAGCCTTTGCTGGCCGGCCTCCTGGCGACGTAATGTGACGTTGCAGCAAAAACACCGAGCACTGGCACCCCGCGGAGCTGGATATCTGAAATGAGCCGACGGCGGCGGCGACGGCGACGGCGACGGCTACCCACTCCCAGCCGCGCGTCCATGCGAGCTGGTGCAGATGGCTGATGCGGCGGAAGGTGACCTAGAGTTGTGAGGGGCTTTGGAGGCATATGATATGTGCTTGTGCATGATGGAGGTGACCATTAAAGCCGGAAGCCGAAAGCTATGTGCCAAGCAAAAACCCAAGGAATATTTACTTCCCGGGTCTACTTCTCCGAAATTCTTAATGGGAAATTTAGGTAGAGTCAACTTCAAGCTAACGGTCGTAGGTCTCCAACGTCCAACGTGCTGGTGTGGTGTACAGAGAGCTTAGAAAATAGTTGGCTGTCCCCCTTCAGCAAGGGGGGGGAGACATTCCCCCCGACCTTATTGGACATGTTTTGATGGAAGCGTAGAATGTGTCGACAGGTGTTAAGAGGCCTTGCGAGGGGGTGCCGCGGGGAGCTTTTGATGACCTCTTGGACTGCCTTTCAAGGGTTGGTCCGGGCAGGTGGTTGTGTTGGACCCACCTTTACCAGAAGTGTAAAAAGGCGTTGATAAGGTGCGTGGGGTGACAGACAGGCCGGGGGGGAGAAGAAAGGATATAGCGGAGCGTAGGAAGTCGCAGCCCACGCTGGAGGCTCACTTGTGTATTCGGTTTGTCTTCCGGAGGATTGGGGCCATGACCAGCATTGCGATACGCGCAGAGGCGCTAAGCGTTGCTGAAAAGTGGGTAGGCGCTTTGGCGACGGAAAATTTTGCAAGGGCTCCCGTGAGGAAAGGGGACTCGTGTGACGAGCATGGGACTCGAACCGGGTCCTGGTCGTATTGAAGTGCGCAGTGGACATTTTTTGCGCTTTCTACGCACATTTGCATAAACATGAATTAAAGCATGCATTAAGTGTGTACCGTCCAAACGTTGAGGCCCTTCACGTTGACATGTACTGCTACTTTGTCAATTGCTATAACTTTTTGTTTCATGTTGCACACATGCATGCTTCATGCTATATTTCTTTAAGAAATTTTAAGTGAGCTATAACATAACTTACGGTATGTCCTCTAAACTCTGTTGCTAACGCGTTGAGGGACAAAACAATCGAGTGCTGAACCTTCCGCCCCGCCGAACCTTCTCCACGGCCGCCTTCCGACTTCCTGAGGAGGGAAACTGATCCTCGCGACTTGAGATTGTTGTCATATGTGCATGGCGCTCGGACGATGCCGGCTCTTGCCAGCCTTTGCAGCACTTTCCCCGTATCTTGAACATGGTCCCTTCGGCGATTTCAATGCTGTCGAAGCCTGGTGGCCAGCGCAGTGGAGTACGTGTTGCTCGGGCAAGGTGCCGAGCCGCAAGACAGCATTACTGGATTGCGATTTGGTCGTCTTGATGACAGATTTGAACTGTAATACTGTATGTCGTGCGCGGGGGAGGGGGGCGGTTTTCCGTCCGTCACCCGTTCCAGGGCGGGAAAGAACATAGTGTTGCGAAGGGTGGAGGGATCGTGGCGCGACCTTTGGGTTCTTGCGTCTGCAGAAACTGCACCCCGATACACTGGCACGCGGGCGGGGAACGGCCGGGGAGCGTTGCGGCTCTCTGCACATGCGGCATGTTCTTCCGTTTTTCTTTCGGTGCCCTTTTCACTGGCATACTTCTTTGTGCTGTGTTGGCGGGGCTGCGCTTCTTGAGGGTGGCACCTACCGCATGCGGTGGGTGGGTGCAGTGAAGTCGAGGGCGCGAGGAGGTCCCCGCATGTGAGGCAAAGTTGGCTTCGCCTAGCCGGTCGACAAGGATTCCCGCTGTATGAGAGTACTGAGCGTGTCAGTAGATGTCTCAGGCCGCACCTTGGCGAATTTCCTTGACTATTGCAGGGCACTGGATGGCAAAGGAACGGCTGATTGATGATGCACCTGACGAAGCACCCTGTTCCCTGCTTTTGCCGTGGCCAGAAAGCTGTTGGTCCGCGCCTGGTGGACGCGGTGGCAGTCGCCAGGGCGAAGCATTGGCCCCTCCGCGACGTTGGGGGAGCCTGTACCTGGAGGGGACTGTACCTGGAGGCCCGAACCCAGGAAACCCTTTGGTTAAAGCTCTGCAACGCGATGGACACGCGATGCACTTGTTCGTACGCTTATCTACGAAACTGCGCCGCCCACTTGGCAAGAAAGGCAACCCGGAAAGCTGTTGCATTTTTTGTGAGGCTTCGTAATGAGCATGTTTTCATTTTGATACGTATTTACCGGCTTGCGGTGTCGAGGTTTTGTTGGGCGACTGACCAGACAAGAGGTGCGCTGATGTGCGGGTCTGGCCAGGGAAAAAGACGCGGGAAGTTGGAAGCTATTTTCCCGGTCCCCAGCTGAAGTTATTCCCGCATGTGGGTCGCGGTCGGTGACGGAACGTTGCACGATGGGTCTCTTGCCTTTCAACTGTAACAACATTACGGTGCGTGGAGAGCGGTCACAAACTTTTCGCATGATGAGTGAGATGCATGGCAAGCTAAGCACTCGGAAATTTTGGTATCAAGAGTCCGTGACCGGCAAATGGCGCTTGACAGGGGCTACTCGAACAGTATCCTACCTGGGCGTGCATTGTGCGTGAACGTGTAAGTGAGCACGGTTTGCAAAGGTGGACCTAGGATCCCACATATGTTGCCAGGATTGATTTTGATGAATGTCTCGCTTAGGGCTGCCTGGTTTGATCGCGTCTTTGAGTGATAGGGTTTTGAGATTGCGGTTGGCGGTTATGACCGTGCTTAGCCAAGGTCATGAGGTGCATATAATCCTTTTCAAGCCATAGTTGCTCTGTAGTCGTGTTAATATAAATAACGATTGAATTTCTAATAGCTTGTGCTGGCGTACCAACTGATTGGGACTCGCCGCAAGGCCCATGTGGATCCTTAACATACGCTGCTCAGGCCTATGCTGGAGTGAAAGTTAACTTCTGCTTTCCTACAAATTTTTCGTTTAGCTCTGGAAGTGTTTGCTTCTTGAGACATAGGCAAGAATACCCAACTTTTGTTCCGCGCTTGTAGCCATGGTAGACGTTGCGGCTGTTGACGAGACGTTTAAGCGTTTACAAAGCCATAAGGGTGTTCTAGGGATTATTGTTATCAACGCGGACGGCATCGCCATCCGCACGACCTTTGACAACGACTTGACCGTCCAATACGCGGCGCTTGTCTCACACTTCACTATCAAGGCGAGGTCGGCCGTCAGGAAGCTGGATGGTGACAATGACCTCAAGTTCCTGCGGATACGCTCTAAAAAGCACGAGATTATGATAGCGCCAGAGTTCGAAAAATCTCACGAATATTACCTCGTGGTAGTACAAGACCCGTCAAGAGAGACGTAGACATTAGACAAGGTTGGGCTGCGCGGCAGGGATGCCCGGGGAGCCACAGGCTTTCACTGGCTCACCTGCCTGGGGACTTCAGCTTTGACAGTAATTCGGTGCGTAGACGATGGACATGGGGCAGTTACGAGGCTGCGTGAACAAGGATTTGGTGTCGGAGCGACTTCCTATCTGGTTCCTTGACTTCCGGCTTTACGCCACAATGACGGTATGTACAAGGACGTTCCGGAGGTCTGCCTTTCAAGGCACTAGGGAGTAGGCACAGATGCCGGTGTATTTGTTGCCAGGTCTGATGGCTTGTGCTTGACCCAAGTTTGCCGCGGCGAATAACAAGCGTGAGCAGCTCCGGTTGATCCGGACTGACAAGGGGCAGCATGGGGATGTTTTGGCATGCTCTCTGACTTTTTATGCGGTTGATAGCTCCCTTCGCGGTGCTATTGCTCTACTGTAATATAAGGACCACTTTAAAGGCGTGCCCATCGCATACCCTCCGAAGGACAGGCCGTGGCCCTCCAAGGCGGTGAGGGCATTGCTTCCAAGCATTACAGGTCCAAAAGATCCTTGGTTACATGCTGCTTGCAGCTCGGATCGGCAAAACGTCACCACTGGGGCTACTTGCGCATTGTGGTTGTGGGTACCTCTTAGCCAGGAAGGCGATCGTTGGCGCGTGTTTTGTATCATAATCTTGTGCGGAGGTGTGCAGGCCAGCCAAGCTGCTGCTAGGTTTCTTTACTGCACCGTTGAGTGGGCACCATACCAGACACGCTATTCAAACTCCGCCTGTTAGGGGTCCACAGTGTGTGGTGATTTCAGCGAAGTAACGCTTCCGGCTCCACCGCTTGCAAATCATGGCGTCACGCGACAACAGCGGACATATTTAAACGGTCTGACATCGCGACGCGCTGTCTGGGTTTTGCAACCCGGTAACGAGACGCAGAACCGGATTTGCGCCCGCATTGCAGGTCGCAGTTGATGTTCAGGTGCGCGGATGCACAGCATAGCCTTTGCGAGTAAGGAGTTACGCAGTTCCAGGGTTTTAAGCAGTTCCAGGCTCAATGATTGGGTCCATGGCGACGTGCCTTGGCGATGGCGACATTTGGCGGATCCCGACGCAACGCCGAGGTCGCAATCGGCCTATGCGAGGTTGTCGTTATGACAACATGTCAGCGAGAACGTGCGCCAGAAGCATCCGTTTTTGGATAATGCACGTTTTCCAAGCTGAACGTGAGACATGCATTCAATTTTCACGGGAAAACGTTTTTAACCCATGAGCGGTACAAGCGCCCATACCAAGTGCGTATCAAATCCCTCCCAAGTTCATCCGAGCTCGCACGAGTTAAAAATGGCACTCTCTTTTGAGCGCCCTTGGACCACGGCCCCCATTACGGCGAGTTTATGGTTTCCATTTTCTCAGGGGGCACCTTGTCCTTCGTAAAAAATCGCTGCCTGCATACAAGACAGGGCATTTTACACTGTTTGCACGTATTAACACCATTCTTTTTGTGACGAGCGTGTCAAGACGCGTCAGTAACACACCTACCGAAGCATGCCGGATCCCTCGGGTATAGGGGATATTCCCCTGCTAAAGTACGCACTCTTCCCAAGCGCGTTCGCGGCATGATCCAAGGCAACGATGGAAATCCCCAGCGATAGGACCCGTGTTCCTGAGTTGTGCCCGCCTGGCCCGCCTGAGATGCTCTCGAGCGATATCGGTTACATACTTGGGCACACCAACAAAGCGTAAATCAAGCTGATGCTGTTTTCGGTAAGTAAAAACTTTCGTTTTATATATAGCAGGGTTATCTGTTTTCTTATTGCATTAGCGCATGAGGGGTGCACGACCAGTATGATTGCGGCATGCGAAAGGTGATGGACGTTGCTAGCGGCTGCAGGCAGGAGCCAGACGGACGCTCGGAGAGCTAAGTTAAGCTTGTCTGTGATACTGTACCGAAGCAATTCCTATATCCAGTTGATGGGGATGCTGTATTCCAAACAATTTTAGATAGCTTACTGCGCATTCGCTGCATGAGACCAGCGCAGAACGAATTACCATTAAGCCTGAAAGCTATGCTAGAAATTTGTGCAACACGGCAATATGTTTCTGCGCAGGACTTTGTCAGGCAGGACGCCAGTTACAAATGTACGGCGGAGTACTACAGGCGGTAGTTGCTGAAATTTTACAGAAAGACAGCCTTACCAATAATATGCACATCCATCCAAGTTTTAATCTAAAACACATATCTGCATTAACAGGCTTGACGCATAAGGATAGGTATGATACTAGAAACCTAGCTTCACGACTGGGCGCTGAGATTCCCTCAGCGCCCTAGTTACGCCATGAGTAGTTTCCTGTGCGCTTGCTTTTGGTCTCCACAGCCTAAAATTCCCGAGGAGTACCTGCGCCCTCAGGGACTGTACTCGCTCGAACGAGTAGACCTGAAGAAGCTGAAGCGCTTGATCCGTAACCAGCAACTTGCGCCATGCCACCCTGGTGCGGAGGAACCTACGACAGGGCAGGACGTAAGTTCAAGCGCAGTTAGTGACCGGTTGTCCCTTCTCGCATGGTCAGCACCCTCACCCTTAGTGCATATACATACGCAGCTGGAGGAATGCCCGATTTGTTTCCTTCATTATCCCGTCCTCAACAGCTCGTTATGCTGCCAGAAGCGGGTCTGTACAGAGTGCTTTCTTCAGGCAAGTGGTGGGCTTTGCTTATGAGGCGCTAAGGCATGCTTGATGCCTGGCAGAACATATCAAACCTATCTTTCAATGCCGCGCTGTTTCCTTGTTTCCGCCTTGCAGGTGCAAACCAGCACGCCTCCGCATCAGTTGAGTTCGTGTCCTTTCTGCAAGGTGACACGCCCAACAGGTTACCTTGTCAAGGTAAACGTATCGCGGTCTGTTCTTGTGCAAAACGTTATTGGGGTTCGGTATCTAACTTCTTGCCCGTTTACGGAACGTGTCGGCTGACATTTCGACCGCGTTCGCAGCTCATCGGTGCCAGAACTGCAGAAGAGAAGGAGCAGGAACGCGTTGAGGAGCAGAAAGTGATTGAAGCCAGAATTCGCGAACGGGAGGTGCGGCCTGGGGCGGGGCCAAGTTGTGTCCTCGGGAACGTAGTGATTTCTGGCAATAGCTTGTAGCACCTAAGGTTTAAAACGCATTGAACCCCCGCTGGTCTCTATTGGCTTCTGTCTGGGTGCTTTACGCGGTTTCTTGGTCGTGCCCAGCTTGCTTGCTTTAACAGCAGTCCTGCCAAATATCTGCTGCGGCACAGTGCCTGATCACCTTTTCCCTTTGACCCACTTGGAGCCTATTATAATTGGTTCCTGGGCACCGACGCCACCCCTTTTACCTTTGTGTCTACCTTTTTCCTTTTCAATACTACGCCATTTGTTGCGCTTCTCCTCCGAAGCGGCTCCACCTGCTCATGTTCCCTGGTTTCAATCCCTCAGCGCTTTACCTCCCCACGCCAAGTAATCATTCCATGTTCGCACTCGCCATCCCGCGGTAACCGGCGCCCTCCTCTGACTGGGCCCACCCTTACCGCGTGAGGCGAAGGCCCGGCTTCGCACTCGTGGACCAATACTCCCCTGTCCCGCACCGTCACTGCCCCATGGTGCTGCTGGCAGGAGGAGATACGGCGGGACCAGGAGCGCGCCTTACAGAGGCAGCAGCAACAACAGCACCCGCAGCACCAGCAACATACCAATGCAGCTGCCACTGCGGGGTCTGAGAACGGCAGCAGCGCTACCCAGCAGCAACAACAGCCATCTGCAGGTGTCATGGCTGCCGCCGCCGCGGCGGCTTCGGCCCTGGATCCTTTTGGAGGAGGAAATGCGGCCAACGCTGCTTCATCGGCGGCTGAAGGCCGGGCTGCTGCCGCACGAGGAGGATCCGCCGCTGCCGCGACGGCGGTGGCGGCGGCGGCAGTCGCTGCTGACCATTCCGCGCTTGGTATCAATGGCAGTGTTGGCGGTGGCGGTGGGGGTGGCAGTCATGGTGGGCACCACTACACGGTGCATTATCACAGCGGAGACCGCCACCGCTGGTCACAACCTGCTGGCACCCCTTCTGCAACAGGGGGACCTAATGCCACTGTAGTTGGAGGTGGAGGTGGAGGTGGTGGTGTGTATCCTACAGCTTCGGCTCGGCGAGCGGCAGCGGTTGCTGCCATTTCGGCTGCAATTCAACAGCACCAGCAGCAGCAGCAGCACCATCATCATCACCAGCAGCAGCAGCACCCCGGTGATCGGCACCGGTCGGAGGTAAGGGTCTGGGAGCGGGTGGGGGGGGAACTCAGGCTGTGTGGACACTGAGGTAATGGGTGTGGACACTGAGGTAGTGGGTGTACAGCTCCCAGCCTCCCCAGCCTCCCGCTGTGACTGTCGTCGTCATAAGACGACCGCTGGTGCCGTGAGCAGCGTTGTCGCAGTCCGCATGGGGTGTTGATGGTGTGGCAACAAAGGCTGTTGTGTTTTTGGTTGGGACGAGCAACGGCTGTGTGAACTGAGGGCTGCTGCTCTGAGCTCTTGGGCCCTGTGGGCTCCTCCCGTCCCTGTTACATGTGCATGCAGGCCGCCGTTGGGGCCGGTGGGCATCCTGAAGGTCCTGAGGGCACTGCGACGGCGGCGTATGGCAGCGGAGCTGTCGGTCATCACCCGCGCCGAAACCAATACCAGGTGAGTACCATGTGACATTGACATGATGGGGCGCCATGAGGGTCCGTAGTGGAGCTTTATGTAGGCGGGGCGGGGCGGGGCGGGGCGGAGCGGGGCAGTACTCGGATGTCTTGGGTAGTTTACAAAGAACGGAGAGGGGGAGGGAGGATGAACGTATTACAGATGGTTGTTTTGCCGTTTCATGAAACCCCATACCCTTTATCTTGATGATACATGATATTAACACATATAACAACAACAACAACAACAACAACAACAACAACAACAACAATCAAGTGTTCGTTGTTCGTTGCTCGTGGTAGTTGAACAGCTGGCCTTCGAGGACCAGTGTGCGAGTACTCGCTTTGTGTTGGTCTTTTCTGTGCAACCGTGTCTCGGCTTTTGCGGTGTGTCGTCTCAGGCCCGTGGTCCCCCGTGTGTCCCTTGCCTTGCTGGCTGCGTGGGGCCCTGGTTTTTTGTTGAGTGTGTAGTGGAGCCCCCTGAGTAGAGCCCCTGCCCCCGGTGGTGTTTTCTTTTTGATCTTGTTTTGGCGGTCAAGAGGGACGAGAACGCGTGAATAGGCAGGCCAGGCGAAGTGGCGCCTTTCGTGCGGCTCTCGCATAGATCGGTTCGCAGTCTTCTGCGCCGCTGTGTTGCCTAGCCAGGGGCTGGGAGAGTGTCCCGGTTGGCGTGAGTGAGGGATCGAGGCGCGCGCGGAGGAACAGACGGACGTAGAGCCGCGCGCCCATCCCTGCGCTGTGTTTCGGCCCGGTCAGGGCCCCCGGTGCTCGTCCTTTATCGGGCGAGCCGCCCACAGTGTAACACCCCATCAACAACAACAACAACAACAACAACAACAACAACAACAACAACAACAATCAACCCGTCTGGCTGTGCTTTGTCGACACGGGTTGGGCCATTTGTGCATTTCGGTTTTGCGTTTCTTCCCTTGTTGAGGTCCCGACCCTCCCCATCCCATCCCATCCCATCCCATCCCACCCCGGGACGGGACGGGACGAAATGAGGATGCGTGTCTATGGGCATGTGTTGCACGTATGTGATATGTGTGTGGTGTGTGTGCTTCCCTTCCCTTTGCCAGGGCGCGGGGGGTGGCGGTGGTGGTGGTGGTGGTGGGCGTCGCTACCGTCTCACCGACTACGTGCCGGCCGGGGTGGTGGACATCGCGATGGGCCTAGACGACATCAACGACCTCATGGTGGGTCACGACTTGGAGTGTTGTAGGGGCCCTTCGCGCTGCGAAGCGTGGGCTGTGTATGTGATATATATGTATATACGTGTGTGCGTATGTGTGGTTCTGTTGGAATGGACACATGCCCCGGTCCGGTGGGCCGGCAGGGGCTCGTTCGTCGCTTACGGTCCATCGGCCTTTGGGCCTGTGCCGTGGAAGTGGTCTCACTTGGTCCTTACGTGGCGCTGCGTGTGCCCTGTTATGCGCGTGCAAGCACAATCATAACAGTGCAGTCGTGACCAACCTGCAGCGGGGGCAGCGACGGATCTCGAGGAGGACCTTCAGGGGCTTAAGCGACCAAGGAATGCCTTGGCCGCCTTGTGCCGCGCGAATGTGTTGGTTGGCGGATCCCGCTCCTCTCTGTTCGCACCTAGCGCGCATTACAGTGCTACAGTGCTAACGGGGTACATCCTATCCACGCAAGCATTTCAGCCCTAAGCGCACAGGAGGTGTTTGGACACACAGCCCACCCGGGCAGTTACGATGCGGGGGGGTGTACATGGCAGGGAGAACATGTCCGGTAAGGCAGGTGAATAGTTGGTGAAAAGCCCGGAAGGTCGTGTCACTCGTTTGGTTGGGTGCGTGGGTGCGTGGGTATCTCCCCCCGTGCAGTTGGAGCAGGCGATGTACGAGTCATTGGCGGCGGCTGCGGCAGCAAGCTCACCCCCGGCCGCGGCCGCGGCGGCGGTGGCGCCGACTGCCGGTGGTGACGACGCCTCCAGCGCACCTGGAGCCGCCGCGGTTGACGGTCCCAATGCAGGTTTGGATAACGACGCTGCCCTGGCGGAGGCGTTGGCGGCCAGCCTGAGCGGCGTTGGCGGTACGGATAACGCAGCTTTGGCAGAGCGCCAGTCGCCAGTGCCGCCAGCGGCGTCGCCGTGGCCGGCGGCAGCCGCCGGCGTTGGTGGTTCCCCGCCATCGGGTCGACCCGTGGGTCGTCCGGGTTCGCGGCAGACCAGCGTCAGGAGCGGGTGAGTGTTGCCGAGCTCGTGGGCCCTTTCCGTACCGAGGATACCCCTCCTCCCGCAGTCCGCACAATCTGGAACATGTGCTTTTTTCGCTTGGTGCGTGTGTGTACATACACACCCATGATTCTCCCCCTCCCTCCGTCTCTCTGCTCACTCGTTTAAAACGGCGTGGATGCGGGATGCGACCCTCCACGACGCCTCTTCATCCTCTACCCCGCGGGGCTGTGTAGGACCTGGTTGATTCCGTCCCCGTCTCTTCCCCCCCCGAACCCCCCCCACCAACTGGCCACCAGGCAGCTGACGGCTGCAGGTCAACCTCCGGGTGGCGGCATCAGCTCCTCGGTGTCTGCGCGCAGCATCGGCGGCGGCGGAAACAGAGGCGGCGGCGCTACTCCGGCCCCGCCGCCACCCCAGCAGCCCTCACCGTCTTCTTTGACACGCAGCGTACGTGCTAACGCTGTGTCATCGACCTCTGCAGCATTCGCTGCGATGACGCCGTCGCCCCCGGCGCTGGAGGGCAGTCGCACGCAGCAGCAGCAGCGGCGGCAGGCCGTCGGCGCAATCAACACGCCGCCGCGTGTTGCTCCTACCAGGCCGACAGCTCCGAGTCACCAGCCATCATTTCCAGGCCGTTTCTCCACAACGACTACAACTTCCACAACGACCACAATGTTATCCTCAACAGGTGGTCCTCAGGTCAAGGGGGGTGAGCACAGGGGGCTCGGCGACGGCAGGGGCCAGCTCAAGAAAGCAGCGGAAGTGGGGGAGGACGAAGAGGAGGACGGCGAGGCGCTGTTTAGCAGGCGCACCGGAGCTGTTGCGGCATTGGCGTCTCCGGTAGCGCCCCCTTGCTCGGGGCCCTCCTCGGCCTCCCGGCGGGCAGGAGCCGTGGAGTGCTCCGTGCAGGAAGAAGATGAGGCGAGGGAGGAGGCGCAGGAGGAGGAGGACGACGATGACGCGACGTCGGTGCCCGGCAAAGCTGACGCCGCTGCTGCTGCCGCGTCTGCCGTTGTGCTGCAGTTCCCCGGCACGACTTCGCAAGAGCAGGCAGGGCTTCTGGCCGCAGCGGCAGCGGCTGCTCCAGTTGGCGGAGCCTCGGGCGCTATTTGCGAAATGATTTCCTCTAGCGCCGGTGGCCCCACCCCGACAATGATATCGCCCGCGCAGTCGGACAGTCCCATGGGCGCGCTGGTCGCCCACGCGTCGGACCTGTCCATGACAGCAACCGGCAGCCCGGGGGGCCGTGGGGGAGAGCTGCTCGGCGGAGCTGCCGTGAGCGGCTGCGGCGGCGGCATCGGCGAGCAGCACGTGACCAATCCGTTGTACGATATCTGGTCGAATAGCAGCAGTGCGACGACTTGCAAGCACCCCTGCTTGGGTGGAACGGGGCCGGAGGAAGGGACTCGCCGCGGCGCCAGCACCGGCGGCGGCGCCGCCGCCGGCAGCAGCAGCACTGCTACTGCTGCAGCGGCGGGCCCTTCCGCTGCAGTCCTCGCCCACTGGGGTGTCAAGTGCGGCGGCAGCAGACAGTCGTCTTTGGGCTCCGAAGGTGGCGTGGCGGCAGGGCAACCTGTTGGGGTTCCAGCAGGGGAGCAGCAGCAAGAAGAGCCGAAATTACGTCCGTCTTCGGCTCTGGCCACATCGCCACTCGGCGACAGTGCTGGTGTGGCCTCCAACAGCCGCGTCACGCCGGCCGCCCAGGCGCAGCCGTCTTTGCGGCCGCGCGCTCTGGTCCTGGACGACGAGGGGCCTACGAGCCCTACAGCAGTTGTCGCCGTCCGCGATTCAGGGAAGCCGGCGTCGCCGCCAGCAACTACGCCCAGTCCCCACCTTGGTCTGCCCCCGCTGGGTTTGTCGCCTCCTCCCGCGCCTACTGCCGTCCAAAGCAACCCGCCGGCTGCCGAAACCTCACTTGCAGATGCCGCAGCGGCCGATGCCGCCTCCGCCACGACCGCAGTGACGATACAGACCCTGGCGGCGGAGCTTCTTCGCCACGGTAGCGGCGCGGCTACTGCTGCCGTGGCAGCGGCCGCGGGCTCTGCAGACGGCGGATCGTCGTCATCTCTCCAGGTGCTTGCGGTCGGCATGGTGTTTCAGGTTCCAGACAGCGCCGGCGCCGGCGCCGGCGGCTCCCAGCAGCGCCATCCTCCGCATGTACAGCAGCCGCCGAAGGGGCCGGCATGGGTGCAAAACCCGGATGGTAGCTTGCAGGTGCTCCTGCCTGCCGGGGGCGGCAACGGCGGTTGTGGCATCGCTGCTGTCGGCTCCGCTGCCGAAGTGCAAACGAAGCAAACAGCGCAGCACCGGCGTCCCGTCACCGATTCGAATGACATCATGTACTTGCCGTACACCGACTACGAGGTGCCGGAGCTCCAGCACCTGCCAGAGCTGGGACCGGTGGCGCTTGACGTGCCGCCGGACGCGGCGTACATCGCCGACGGCGGTAACCAACCCGCGCCGTTGGCGGTTGAGGGAAGGAGTCCGCCGGGCGAGGCGGAGGCTGTGGACGAGGCCTTGGTTCAGGAGTGCGAGACGACCGACGCAGATCTGAGGCGGCTGGTGGCGGAATACGACGCAGTTGTGGCGGCGGCTATTGCCTCCGGTGACCGGCTTGTCTGCGGCGGCGGTGGTAGCGCAGGCGGAGGCCAACTTCACCCGCAGAGCCACAACGGCGGTCAGTAAGGGCGCCATGAGTGCGAGTTGTCATTGCAGCGGTGCTCTAAGTGGCTTGGGGTTTATTGGTGCCGCAAGGAGTCCTCGATACCTTGAAAGAATGATTCCTTTAAAGAGAGTGATGCAGATCCAGATGATCCTATGGCCTGTGCACTCTTACTTGAAGGGAAGGGCAGGGGTGAATCTTGGATTGGCGCGGCCGGGGTACGGGGAGTCGAGGGTTGGGGGCCCTGCGGAGGTGCGTCGGGGAAAATGGGTTGGTTTGCAGAGGAGGGAGGCAAGGAACAGGGCCGCCCGCGTCCGTGTACCGTTCTGTCCGATACATCACCATCATGCACCGGGGTCGGAAAATTCCTGGCAGGAGCAATGTGACCACAACCGTCGTTGTGTGCACTGGCTTGGATTGCCGCCGTCGCCGACCGTTTACCAGATATAGAAGCTTTTACCATATAATGATGTCGCACAGGGCGAGGCCACTACGCGCACGAGGCAGGTCGTGCGTTTCGAATTGACATTCACAGACGAGTTGAAACCCTGTGCGTGAGTGTGATGTGATTTATCTGGCCCCTCGCATGCACATGTAGCTGGATTGGTCATAGGTGCAATGCGCGGGCATGCCTGTTGGGCAGGCCGGTAAGGATACGAGAGGCCTCGCTTGTGCTCCTTCATCCCCAGGGAGGAAGAGCGCAATATCAGTAGGCGGATCTCGTTGGAAGGTACTGACTGATGGACGGGTTCGTGGCATGCGTTGTTTAGTGTTTACAAGGCACGTGGCAAAGAGGGCAATCGGGGTCAGCAGGAGGCACTTTATGGGCAGGCTCCTCTCTTTCGCGCCTATTCCCTTCACAGCCCAGTGGTGATCAGTAACGCTGCACCTTCAATCCAACCGACATGTGGGCCCTGCTACTCGTTTTCTTTTCCCGGCTTTGTTTGCTTGTTGTGACGCATTCGGGCGTTGGCCAGCCCGGAGTTAAAAGGCAATGTCCGGCTACACGCTCTGCTTAGGAACGGGCAGTATTAGTGTCGTGCGTCCTCCTGAAACCGTCGAATTGACGGGCAGAAGCGACGGCCCTAAAGGTTCCTGGGTTACCTTATAACTGAGGTGTAGATTGGGATGCTCCGTTGTGCGCTTCACAAATTGGGCAGAGCGGCGGGCGGTGAGGCATGAGTTGCCTTGCTGTGGGTCCAAATCAGTGACCTGGCTGGGAACTGGAGGGGTTGGATAGCGGGGAGGGGCCCTAGGAGGAGGGGGATGTAAGGGAGTGGCATGGGTTGACCACCGCCTAGGGGGCCGGCGTACTACATGTGCACTATTGGGCCCAAAGCTGATTGGGCCTGTACAACCACAGACGTACGTATGGACTTGTTTGGCCATAGTGCGGGCTGGTGCGCGCGACATAATGTTGGTTGTTCGGGAAGGCGGTAGGCCATTCTCGGAGTTCGTTGTGTCCTATCCTGGTTAATCATCGTCGTTTTTAACGGGTGTGTAATTGTGTGCGTCCATACACAGCCATGCGTTTTCATGTAGGTGGCTTCATACGAGTGTGCGGCGCTGCCCGGGCACGTGCTAGTGTTCCTCCACTGCAAGCCATTCTGGGTGCCGTTGACTTCAACGTCACGTGTTACTGTGCGTACCATTGATAGTGTAAGTGAACATTTTCGTTGGTTTGGAAGCATTGCCTGCCTCAAATGCGTGGCGCAGGAATTGATTGAGCCGTGAGTGCTCTATTTCCAGGGGTGGCTCGGCTTTTGGGGCACGCGGGGCCTCACACGCTGATTGGCTGCGCCTGGCTGTATGTCTGGAAAACTTTCGTTATTTGTGCTGCGTTTTGTGCAAGGGAACAGCAGTGGCAATTGGAGCTACACGCGGTGGGCGACGCTGTGGCAGGATGAGGGGCTGCAAGCCTTAGGCTTAGCGCAAGAGGCGAAGGGCATGCGTATCATGGTACGGTACGAGCCCATATGTGTTTCCGTGAGAACCTTAGCCTATCCCCATTCTGCTACGGCATAGTCCAGGCTAAGCCGTAGGACATTAGTAATGGGCCTCGGGCGCTTTCCCGACGACTCCCATGATGGCATGTGATGCTGTCGGTCGTCCCTCTGTCAGAGTGCACGGTGTCAAAAGTCGACGGGGTGGAGGTCGGCTGGCAGCTGAAGGGGAACCGTGAAGAATGCCGTTCGCTTCCCTTGTGTCCGCATCGCTAAGTATAAATTCATTCTGTTACCTGCTGGAGAGATTAGTTTGCGTATGGTGACAGCATGGCACGTGGTTCCGTAACATGAGGGAAGCCGATGTTTCTTCATTATATAAGTCAAGACGGCAGAATGCCGGAAGTAGTGCGCAATGATGTTGGCATAAGGTGTAATAAAATAAATATTCATTTCCGCAGCGTTTACATGATCTTATTTGTACCAAATGGGTCGACGGAAATGCGTACCAAACCGTGTTTGACCCTTTTCCAGCAAAATCAAAACCATTGCCATCGTTTACCTAAATATGGCCGGTAGGTAAAAACCGGCATCATCGCATGTTGATCGTAAACGATAACCTGTTCCTCCACGTCGCTCGTTGCACCGTTCAAATCATGCCACTTTAACATTCTCACAAAACATAAATCCAAGCGTCTGCACGCCTTATCATGCAAACAGACAAATTACTGCAAAGGTCACCTGGAGCAAAGAACCGTACTTAAGCCAGGCTTCGACAGGTCAGTGCTAAGGCATGAGGCGCTCCATGGCCGCCTGTAACGTCGTCATGGCACCGTAGATAATGTCACATTCACACGTGGGCCGCAAACCCTGTCCATGTTATTAAGCTAGAGGCAATTAAAACCCGGTCAAAAGTTAAAGAAGAAAAAATAGTCAAACCCACTCAGGGATTCGGCCATCAGAACGTTTAGGCAACCTACAGCACGCGCTATCCGTCCACACCTGAATCAACAGCACCAACCAATGAACACCATGGCCACTGATGTGTCACTCTAGATACCGCCAAAATTGAATCCCCTACTGAGGACACGTACGCAACCCGCCCTGAGCACCTGCCTGCTCTTCGATGTCATGGTAACTTCCGAGTAACCAAACACCGCTGCCCTCTCAAATCTGCCCTCCACTCCAGTATGCGCGCGCGGCATTCGGGGTTTGCCAACACAGCACTTCTCTATAGAACACTACTCATCCTTGGGGCCCTCAGCCGCCATGCGGCGAAGCATCTTGGATGCGTGGGGACCCGTGTCCTCGACCTGCGAGCCGAAGGGCACAAGGTACGCGTAACTGTGTTGTTTACACCCGTCAAACTGCCACACCCCAAAATTATTGACGTCGTGCTGGTCTGACAGTCTGCATGATCATCAGGTCTACTTACCAGCTTCGTGAAGAACGACGCCGGGTTCTGCAGCAGCGTAGTCGGCGTTTCGAACTCCTTTAGCTGGCCCGCCGCCATGGCCAATATGCGGTCCGAAAAGATGATGGTATCTAGACGGTGGGCAATGGTTACTGTAGTACGCTCAGCGAAGGCCTTGCGGATGGTCTTCTGGATGAGCGCGTCAGTCTGCGGCGAGAGAGAGAACAGGGGCCGAACGGCAAAGACCATGAAAAGAAAAGGCGTTGCAAATGCACGCGGATAAATCGCTTCCACAATAACAAGCGCCTTCAGTTTCCTTCCATCGATACATGAAAAGAAATATACCTGCAAGTCCATAGCGGCCGTCGCCTCATCTAGCACCAAGATGCGGGTCGGTTTGAGCACGCAGCGCGCCATGCACACCAGTTGCTTCTGGCCCAGCGAAAAGTTGGAGCCGCCCTCCGCCACTGCGCTGTCCAGGCCACCCAGCTCCGTGACAGCATCTTTCAGGTGCACCTGCGGGACAGATGAAACGCAGCAGTGAAGTCAGGCGAACACCGATTACGTGACGCCATGGGTGAGCTACTAACCATGACCCAACGTGGGGCTCAGACCATCATCCATAGCCTTTGGGTCCTTAAAAAAGCCACAACGAGGCACAGCCACATGCCAAGCAAGCGCCAATCGGGTCGCATCTATCCGCTACTGCCTGGCGGCCGACTTACCAACTCCAACGCTCGCCACAGCTCTGAGTCCGGCAGCTCGCCGAACGGATCCAGGTTGGAGCGCACCGTGCCCTTGAACATGACCGGTTCTTGTGGAATGATGGCAATGCCGGCCCGAACCTGCAGGCCACACGAGGAGAGGAGGCAACTTGCGTAAGGTCGCGCTTATACTTTCTACTCCCTCCTTGCATTTTAGTTGGTCTCGCAGTTCCAGTGCTCATAAAGCATGTACACATATGGCCATATCATCGTATGCAAGCAATAATGAAACCCACCCACCTGCTGTAGCTTGATGGATGCAATGTTGACCCCATCAATAATGATACGTCCGTACGCCAGCTCGAACATGCGGAACAGCGCCATTAGCAAGGTAGTTTTGCCACTGCCGGTGCGTCCTACCACGCCGATCTTCTCCCCGTCGCGGATATGGAAGGACACATACTTCAGGGCCAGCGGGGCGCCAGGGTAGTAGCGCAAGCACACCTTCTCGAACCTGCCGCAAACGAGCCAAAGGCCATCCCACTACCTTTTTAACATGCTGTAAAGATGACGGGGTCATTCTTGTGCACCCAACGGCCCTACCTGATGTCTCCCTTGGTCGGCCAGCCCTTGGGCGCCTCTCCGTCGTTCATCACCTGCAAAATCACGAGCAGCAGTCAAGCGTGCGTCGACACACATGCATGCACCGCACCGCCAGCACCTGTCCCCAGCAGGTAACATGGGAACGATGTCTAAAGGAACGAAACCTGTCGATGAAGCTGCGAGCCGCCCGCCATGGGTAAGGTAAGAGGCTTTGAATCCGCAATCCCTACCTTAATCTCCACCATAGACGCGTTGGTGGTTCCATTTCCGTTACCGTTGGCAAGGTCGTTAAGGTTCCCATTACTGGCACCCGGCAGTGCGGCTGGTGCTATGTCGTTCTCCTGCGGGTGTGCAAAAATATTCCACCGAAAGCAAAGAATCTCTGCAAGTCCGACAATCCACTTAGGGCAAATTACACCACGGGGAAGTTACCTAGCAGAGCTTGATGATGGCGGAGCTAAACAGCACTGTGCCAGCCAGCGAATAAAAAACCTGGTAGCTGCGACACACCTGTGGCACGTTGACGATGAAGGTCGCCACGCGCTCAACAGCATCCCACATGGACACGGTGTCGGCAGCACCGCGAACCACCCACGTGAAGAAGACCAGGACCTGGATGGTGTTGGAGATTGCCAGACCAACTGCCGCGGCACCCACTTGCTCCTTGTACGCCACGGACAGCAAGCAGGTGGCGACCACCATGATCGCTCCGTAGAAGTCGCACCTGCACGCAAATGAAACCAGGCATGACAGCAAGGGAAAGCGGTCAATATGAGGACCTCACAATTACTACCTTTGCAACGCAACAATAGATGAACTTGGAATAACCTAACACAGTGGTAAAAGGCACCAACCTATGGAAAGGACTACTAGGGCAAACAGTCATGACCATGTCATGGCCGTTCGGAGTTTCAAAACATGTCATTGTAAAGTCGTGCACAACTCGGGTCTACACTGCCCGACCCGGGAAGGTCTTGCTGAGTGAGCTTCCCTCGCACTGCTCGGCGACCAACTTGGCCTCAAAGCCCCCCAACCAGATGAAGTGCTCAACCTACCAGAAAGCCAGCCAGAGGTGGCACTGCTCTGTGTTGAACAGAGCCAGGTGGTGCACGTTGATGCGACGGATGTTTTCCTGGCAGCAAGCGGATGGATGACGGGACCAAGGGTAACAATACTTAACGCATAGAAGGCATCCACCATCCTTTCGACCTGTCCACACCAATCCTTTCATATCGAGGCTCGCCCGAGTGCTTACACCTTTCATACACCTTTAAGGAAAGGCGGGGTACGGTCTGCCGAGGTCTCGGCCAACCCACCTGCACGAAGTAATTCTCGGCGTCGAAGGCCTTGATAACCTCCATGCCCTGCAGACTCTCGTCCACGTGAACGAAAACCATGGAGGCCGTCTCGCCAGCCCAGCGCTGCAACAAATGTTGGTACGCCGGAAAAGGTTGACAAGAAATTGAAACCGCGTTTAGGATATGCATTGACAGCTCAGGGTCAGTTCACGAAGCCTCAAGAGATAACAATAAAAGATCTGCGCTCTATCCTTCAGATAGCAAACAACACTGAGTTAGAAACTTCGCCCACCTTCAGTATAGTCGCCGCAGGCAGGTATAACTGTTGCATCATGGCGAAAGCCAAGAACAACGCAGCCGTCAGCGCAGCATAGATGTACAGCGACGCGGTCACGATGCCCAGAGACGTTAACAGAATCATCAGGTAGATCAGAGACATGTGCAGCGTGTCTGCAAAGAAACGTGTGGCATTGGGCAGCAAAGAGATCACACAACAGGTGTGATTTCTTGAGAACAGTCCGACAGAGCAGATCCAGGGAATCTCAATAGACACACCAAAGAGGGGAGAACCCAGGGTCAAGCGTAGCCCGCTGCTGCCACACGAGGCTTTACGTCCAAGGCTGTCGGACACTTTAATGGCCCGCATGCATTAAACAGGAAATACAAATACGTATCACACCACACGAATCCTTACCTGGAAGCGTCTCATCAAGGGTGTCTTGGTCTTTCGCAAACGCGTTCAAGATGTCGCCCACCGGTGTACGCAGGAAGAAGAGCAATGGAGCGCGCAGCACCCGGTAAAAGAGCTTGTTGTGCAGACGGGTGGAGCCGTGCAAGTGCCAGAAGGAGAAGACACCGTCACGAGTCAGCAAGCAGAGGACGAAGAGCATTACGAACGCGAAGTAGCCCAGAATGTAAACCTGTAAGGAATTCGTGACGGGGGTCGGATTTAGGATGCGAGAGCAGCGCACGTATTCGTAGGACAAGTGAAACGCAGATTTTAAACGAGCTCCTGCGTACAAGCAATACATATTCGAGTCCGGGTATTCACTAGGATTGGGGGCCCAAATCAAAGGGCAGCTGACATGAAAAACAACGCCACAACAGTAAATCAGTGTCGCATACACAACCAGACTTGGCCGCACGACGGTGCAACCCGAACGGGATGACCGTGCGCCGTGCGCATGCCAGTCATCGCGCACCTCGTTGGCCTTCTGCTTGGAGTCAAACTTAGGATTGAAGTTGCGGACAGCCTTGTAGGTCCCATCGGGGTAGAAGCCGAAGCGATCCGGCTCGGCCCACCAGCGGATCCACGTGTCGGAAAGAATGCGGACCTACAGGCCATGACAAATACAAGTATGAAGGTAACCACAGAAGGCTTCGACGTGACCCTGCCCACCACTGGTCCTGGCTCCATGCATTCATGACTCACTGCACACCCACCGTCTGCGTGAGCATGAAGACGCAGATCGAAAAGATGAACAAAATCGTGCCGCCCGCCTTTACGTACACCTTGAACGACTGGGCAACAGAAACTCGTCGCGGCACGCCGTTGAAAAGCGCCGCAATCTCCTCGGGAGTTTCCTCCAACGCGGCTGCGTTATGCTCCTCACTCACACGTCCCAGGACCCTCGATCCGCTGCGGCGCTCCCCAGAGCGACGCTCGTGCGACTTTGCTTCTTCCTCATGCTTCGCTGCCTCCTGCGTGTCCCGAGAAATGCAGTGTGAAATGTCACTCGACTTGGACATGACTCAAGACGGAAAGGGGCAAGGGCAAGGAGAAAAACACTATCCGCTTTCCTGCCTCCAAGTCCCTAATGCAACAAAAAGTGCTGATATCCTCGCCTTGTTCCTTATTCCGTGGTCTTGGTTTGACCTGGACAGGTGTATCGTCTGGTCTAAACGTCGCTGGCGTCTTCTTATCGCGAGGTTGCCTGCTTTGTCGGAGGAGATTAGCTCGGCTTGAAGGAAAGCTAGGCTAAGGAGAGACCAAGTCGCTTCGTGCCTCAGGCCACCACCCACTCCACGACTGACTCCCGTGTCAAACGGTATGGAAGATGGCCGAATCCGAAGATACAATACAACCTAAAGAACTTCCAACACACGCAGGGACGCGGAAGGCCTGTCATCCATGTCAACCCTCGATGTCAATCCCATATCATTCGCACTTCAACTATTCTCCCCTCCAAGCACACAAATGTGCTGCCAGGACAGAGCCTCAACCTTCAGCGTATCTGGCAAGCTCTGAGCCACGCACCTCCTGGGCGAGCTTGTTGAGCGAATCCGACACCGAGTCAGAAGGTCGAATGCCGGCCTTGCTGGAACGCTGGAACGACTTTCGCCCTTCAGCGCCGCTGCCCTCCTTGTGCTTCCAGGAATCTGACAAGTTGGCGTGCGGGTGCGCGTGCCCATGGGACACTGCTTGCGAATCCGCATGGGAATGGTGGTCACCGGCAGTTTCCTTGCCATTGCCCGTGACGGCGTGCGCGCCATCCTCCTTATTCGCGCTGGCCGGCTTCTGCACGCCACTCTCACCGGCCTCCACGGTCGCGAATAGCAGGTGGTCGACGGGCAGATGGCGGTTGAGCGCCTCGGGGTCATAGGGACCGAAGTACAGAGACTTGCCGCCGTCCGTAATGCAGATGTTCGTGACCTGCAATAGGGTGGCACGAGATGAGATAGCAAGTGCCAGGAAAGAAACATTCAGCATACATGACTTCGTACTTTCTGATTAATGCCTGCTTCAAGGCAAAAGGAGGTAGCTGCGCCAAGCATTCATAGCAAGACACACCGGCGGCGATCTTCAGCTGGGCATAACCTCGACCGGCCCCCTGCCGCGTACCTCAGGCAGCAGCTCAAGCTGGTGGGTAATCCAAATAACCGCCTTGTCCTTGAAAATGCCCTTAATACACTTGTCAAATATGTGACGAGCGGTATGCTGGTCCACGGCGCTGCGTAATTAAACAAGCGCAGTACGTTAGGGGGAGGGTCATGTGGTAAGGGAAAGGTTTTGAAAGTGCTAAAAGCCATAGGAGATCGATTCAATAATCCTGCACCCCTCCTGCCGGACCTGAGCGGGTTGTCCAACAAAATGAGGTCACAGTCGTGGTAGGCTGCCCTTGCCAAGCACACGCGCTGCCGCTGGCCGCCCGAAAGGTTGATGCCGCGCTCGCCTGCCATAGTCTGGTCACCCTTGGGTAGGATCTGAAGGTCCAGCTCCAGAGCACATGCGTGAATGACCTGCAGGTAACATGGAACAGCCGCCGAGCCATGCATCTCACACACGAGCACCGGACTACCATCTACCCACGCCAAGAAGTGGATACAATTTCAATCTGTTTGGCTGCGAAGCTCCTTGGCTTATCCAAATGACTGCGAAGAAACTCATCCTTACACACACCTTTTTGTATTTCTCCTCGTCGAAAGGCAGTCCAAAAATGATGTTGTCCTTCAGCGTAAGGTTTTGCACCCAGGGGGTTTGCGGAACATATGCCATGGAGCCGCCCACACACAGGACGCCACTCTCCAAAGTCATGTGGTTCAGGATGGCTTGAAAGATGGAGGATTTGCCTGCACGGATACGTGATTCCAAGGCGGGATGGCTGGCTTACGCGAAACGTGGTCTAACGAAGGCAAAGCTTAGGATAGACACCAAAACCATGACCTTCACAAGCATAGCAGTGGGAGAGTGATTAAGTACAGACGTGCCCATTCTTTAGCCCGCCGGTCATGAATCGCCGTTGTTACTAAGCCCCAACAATCCCAAACTTCGACATTGTGAACACTTCGTTGCGGCCATATGGGCCAGACTGCGCCTGTCCCTTCGCCTACATGGAAGCCTGCCCCTTGCAGCCCCTCCTGTGGCACAACAGACACCGCACGCACGAGCAAATCCTTACCACTGCCAACGCGGCCGACAACTGCCACCACCTCTCCGCTCTTGACACTAAAGTTCGGAATTTGCAGGCGGAAGTCCTCCTTGCTACCAGGATATGACAAGACGGCATTCTCCTGCAATATTTAATGGATTTTATCTGTTTATATCTTCAAGAGTCACCAAAATTTCCGTGTTCCGCAGGGCATTATGCAGATGCGATGGAAGCATCAGTGATTCTAAATTGTTGTCCTAAAAAGTTCGCCCGCCGCCTACGCGTGCCTCGACGCCCCTGCGAAACGACAATGACTTACGAACTTGGCCTCGACATCCTTGCTCTTAGGGGGATCATCGAACTCATCCAGCAGTAAATATTTCTCCAAACGGTTTAAGGAGGCAATAGCTTCTGCAGAATGCACGCATGGTTGCCGCAGGGAATGCATGTAAGAGCAGCTACGCCACGTGAAATGGAAGGCATCAAAAAAGCGGCATTATTTGAGGTCCAGACCTATGACTGTAGTTGCCCGCCATATCTGCGGAGAATAAAGTGGATCACAAAATCTATACACATGCCCAATCCCCGTGGACCCCGAACTTATAAAACCCCTGTATGAAATTCTAGTCGATGCACGCAATAGCCCTTCACAATCAAAATAACCCTTTACCCTTTGCAAGTACTCTGCACCTCGTAGCAAGGCACTGAACAACCGTCTAACGTCGGCTCTTACGTAGTCCCGCTAATACAGGTCCGTAGATACAGCGACTATCCTAAAGCTTCTTTTCCCTTGTTCAAACTACACGATGGCTCCCTACAGGTGCATTTCCCATTAGGAAAGCCTCATGCCGTCTCCCCACCTGAAGACCCGCGCAATGCCTTAGGCAGCACCACCAAAGGAAAGCGCAGGGTGTTGAAGAGCGACAGCACCGTAAAGGCGAACGTCGAATCAAACGGCCCTTTGTTAAATACGTAGGTTGCATAGATCACCAGCGCAATCAGTGGAGGCACCGCGAACACCACGCACAAGTTGATGGTTTTCACCACAGCGGTGCGGGACATGAGGCTGATCTCCTCTGCACGTACCTGCAGGAGTCATCCAGGGTCAATAACACAGGATGCTGACACATAACTGTTTATCAGGTAACGCAGAACGTCATTTGCAACTGCCTGCGCGCTAGGGTATGCAGAATGGGCAACCTAATTAGCATACCGTAAACCAGCGGGGTGGCCGCCAACAGTGCGCCAGTCAGCTATACGGTGAAACAAAATAAAAACTCGCAATCAGCACCCTATAGTGGAATCCACATGAGGTGAGCGGGAAAGGGACGGTAGGTGCAAAGGGAAACAATTTCTGTGGATGCAGCCCCTCACTACCCATCAGTGTGATACGCCTAGAAAGTATACATGGGTATTGCACAATAATTCAGATAGTTATACTTGTCCATAGACGCATACGTCCAACACTTACGTCCGACACTTGTTTGGCAAAGGACTTCTCCCAGACGTAGAACTTCACCAGCTTAATAGCCAGCAGAACTTCGTGCATGCGCTGAACTCGCGCATCAGAGACCTCTACGGTTTCAAGCTTAAAAGACGCAATGCGGTAGCCCAAATAGTACTGAAGCGGCAACACGAAGACCACTACACCCAGGGCTGGTAGGCCGTATGTACCGTTCGTTAGGTACAGCAGCAGCGCAATAATAGCGCAAGCCTCCAGCGGAGCGGTCCAAACATTCTGTAAATGAAGAACTCCTTCGTAGAGTTTTGCGCAATCGGTGGCGACCAGGGAGACGACGTTCTCCTCGTGCACGGAATGAATTTTAAACGTCTTCCGATAAACAGCCGCCATAAGAGCTGCGCGAATTTTTATTCCAGCGCGAACGCATTCATCTCCCATGCGCTGCAGCGCGATGCCGACGAGAATGGAGTCTAGAAAGAAGGCGCAAGATAGAATCCAGCCAACACCCTTGTTAGGGATATCCGCCTGATTGTATAAATTGGGATTGCGCTTAATAGGGGTTACAAACTGAACGAGAGAACGAACGAAGTAAAAGGCACCCAGGAGGACGAAGACGCTCCAGGTAATTTTCCACGCAGCCGCGACTAACACTTCAGTCCCGAAAGAATTCCGCAGCGCACGGGAAAGTGATGGCTTCTTCTTCGGGTCTCCGCTGCTGCGAAGCTCCAACTCCTTCGCCCATGCCACATCGAAGCGGCATGCCGCTGCCTCTGCCGCTTGGTCCGCTGGCATACGCAGCTCATCCTGCGTGATTGTGCCCTTACGGCCCTTTGCCACCACAGCATAAACCCAGCTTAAAAAAAGGCGTTCGATAAAACTGTCATTTCTAATGTGTCCGTTGCCAAGGCTGGCTTTATCATACTTCGTCAAAGCCCCCATGATTCACACACCGCGGCGCCTTTAGCAGGCCCCTCGCCGCTGGGGCTAAACCTTTGGAAGTAAAACGAACGACCTAGGGTTCAGCTATGGTCCGAACAACGTTGTGGCGAACCGTCACAACCTGAAAGCCAGCTCGCAGTCAACCCTAGAGCTTCAAGATTTAGGAGAACGAGGCTAAAATGGGTAGGTAAAATGACTAATATGAACAGTGTGAGACGGGAGATCAAATCTCTGCATGGTGCCAACTTGCGGATGATTGCTCGCGGCTTCTACTGCTCCGAAACCGGCTGCTTTCCTTGTCCCTACCACCATAAGTTCTAGTAGCTGATTTGACCAACGACACCAGTGTCCATGCCAATGTAAGCAGCTGCGTGAAGGCATTTGAGCCTTTCACAGCACTGTATTCCTGCTGCAAAATGCGAAAAAATCCTGCTGCAAAGCCACCTACGGTCCTGCAATTTGTAAGCCGCCGGGTACGCCACACTGAGATTTTTGCGCGCTCTTAAAATCCGATTCTCCGTTCCTTAGGAAAGTTATTGATTCGCACTAGAGCAAAGAATAATTAGTTATGGCACCATTCAGTGTTGGCCCCTATCGCAAGGTGGTTGGATAATGTAGCACCCCATGACTGTGACCTTGGATGAACGACAAAAGCATCTCATAGTTTCGCATCAGCTCTGTCCCCACGGAACCTTTGCATCACCTGCATCCCGCACCTCGAACCGACTGCAATGTACCCCCCGTGCCAAGCGGTAGGCGCTTCATCAACTGGGTCAATTCGCAGCCCCAATGCGTCATTCCAATACAATGACTACTAACATGGACGGCCGAGGGTGCTACCCATTTGTGTTGACTCGCTTCCTAGCCCACTCTAGCCCGTACCTGACGCACCACTCACTTCTTAGCCCTAGCATAGGGCCTTCTGAGATGTGATTTGTAAGTCTCCTGTGTGCGTATTCGGCCGCGAAATCTGCACGCACTTCTACAGTTTTGAGGCGTCCCGCTGCCAACGATGCATAAAATTCTCCAACACTTCACTTGCCTCAAGCACCGAAATCCCGTTTCCTTGTAAAGGGGGTAGGGGAGAGGAAAGCTCGAGCCGGTAGAAAAGCCATGGAAGCCATTCACAACCTAGTTTCCCGGCCCCTCGGTGCGTTTGCGGCACGTGGAGGCTTTGCTCAGCTTCGTTACACACCGAGAGGGGAATAAAACCATCGATAATCAGCTGCTAAGCATGCGGCAATTGGAGCCTGGCGTATGGTGTAAAAAGGAGTGTGGAGTTCTGGGGCAGCTAGTGCTGAGGCTGACTGCGGCTGTTTGCAGGTGTATTGCCTACCAATTGCTTGCTATCATGGGGCGACAGAAAAAAGTTTATTCAGGGGCATTTGCCATTGCATGTCAAGGACCGCCACAGACGAAGAGCAACCACGTGCTATATTGTCCCAGGTCTCGCCACGCACAGGTGCATGGTGCGGTGCGTAAATCTGATATCAGGGCGTAACCTGAGTACATATGCCTTCAAGCAGTTTATAATACATTATTTCCATCCTTTCAATGTTAGGCGCGGTAGCTACAGCTCTCTCCTCTGAGCCTCTGTTTTGATGCATTCGAGAGCGGAGGTGAGCTACTGTAGTAGCCGGTGCACTGTACGGCACCATGAACAACTACAAATACGCGCTAACCTTGACTACCAGAATCTCGAGAGGCCTTTTCAGCGGCCAGCTATTACAGCTATACCCTGGATGGGAGCGAGAGCGATTGCGAGCGAAGCGTTCCCGTAGGTGCATAAAGCTCGGCGCCTTCGCCGGTTAAGTTTACTCTGTGTTACCAAGGCGTTGCGGAGGAAGCTCTCTCACCACGTCATTTACAAACCATTTTATATGCTGTACATGTCGTCACCATTGTCATTGCCGTACATACCGGACGCCCTTGAACTGCGCCCTTCAATCACTCGGTTGTTTGCAGAACAAAAGCGACCAGAAAGCCAAAACACGCGATGTTGTTGGGCAACCTAAAAGGGTTGCGTGGCCTGTCGCCTGTGACAAGGCTATTATATATTATATATTATATATTTGAACAGGAGCCGCCAAAAACCTGTGGCAATGCCATTCAAGTTTGGTGTGATTGAGAGTGCAGATCCGAAACCGATTTCCAATTGCAAAATAACGATTTGCACGCTCTGAAAAAAGCATGTGGCACTTAAATCGAAACCCGAGAACATATCTGAAACCCAGATGCGCGCGAATGGCGTACACCTGGGCCGATAAGACCAAAAAGCCGGATGGCGTTAAGGGGTACTTGCAGGCCTGATTGCAACAACCAAACTCATGCTGACAACGCGCAACAACTGCTGCGAGGCGTGCAGCTGCCCGCTCATGCCGCCGCAGTACGTCGCAGCAAACACACCATTTCCGAGCGAGGGCCAGGGTCATTACGCGCACCTGGGACAACGGTTTTATACTAAGGCCCACTTCGTCAAATTCCGCAGCTTCCAATAAAGCAGCGAAAACTTACATCCCTCAGTTCCAAGTCTTCCCATATCTCAATAGCTTCATATCGTGCATTGCTGCAATATGTAGACGTTGCTTTTGCGACCACCTGGAAATCGCGACCTGCCACCGAGGCACCTCACCCAACACACTTTTCCCCCCACGGCGACGCGGCGTTGCGATGGCTCGTCGGTGTCCATTACGCTCATATCCTCACGTGTGCCAGCCCTTTCCGCCAAAGCCAGTCCATTTCAATCAGCCTGCCTGTACCTACAAACGACTAGATGCACTCGCGACGCAACGCAGCTACACAGCGCACAAAAACGACTCCTTCATATGAGGTGGTTGCGTTCGGATCCGAACGCCGTCTCTCCCGCCTCGTCACAGACCACTGGACATGCCCGCTCCATCAGGCTCTCCGTTGCGCCTGCCCTGTTCAACATGATTCTGCCGCCCCTTTCTCGCCCCCCTCCTGCCCTTTCTCTTCCCGGCTCCTGCAGATAACTGCAGGTGAAGGTCTCAAATTCAGAGGCTGTCCTGGAACGACGGACAGGACATTGTCAAGACCAGACCAGTTCACCGCGTCAAGTATATCCGGCAAAATTTGAACCAAGACGACCCATAGACAGGATTCCATCGCCTGCATCCAGCTGGAAAGATTGCATCATCCTGAGCCTTACCCCTTCCTCTTCCCTTTAAACGACCGACAGACGGCCGCAGACGGCCCATCCCGCCCGCACCAATACCCGACATAACACACTCAACAACCAACACAGAAACACTTAGCGGCCGAGACGCAGCTCACCACAATCGCACTGACATTCGCAAGGACCGGACTACCGGGGGCCATCCCAACGCGGAAGTGGGGGAAGAGAAGAGAGGAGGTCTGACCCGCGGGTCGCTCACAGCGCAGGGACGTTGGTGTGCACGTCGGCCGACGGGTAGATCATACCCACGGGCGGGTTGGTCAGCATTGACCTGCACGGTGGAGTGTGGTGTGGTGTTACAGGGCGCATGTGTGTGCGCGCGCGTACGTGCGTGTTTGTTTCAGTGAATTGACGAGGGCGGCACAAGGGCTGTGTGATCGGTCTGTATTTTATTTGATTTGTCCCGGAGTGCTGAACACATACAGGTAAGGTTTAAACTCTGTCGAACGTAAGCGGAGCCCCTTCCAAGACACATAACACAAAATACATACATATACATGCACACGGTAATGACAATCCTGAGCGACCTCAGTCATGCGTCCTTCAAAAACACGCGCACCAGGTTTTCCCGTCCCTGCCCCCTGATCCCCTGCCACCCTACCGCCACCACCACTCGCTCCCTATCCCCCGTTCCCCCCCGCACCTGAGCCCCGCCTCCAGCTTCTCCTTGTTAGTCCCCGTCTGTGTGTACACGGGCTGGCCGTCCTTCAGAGTGATGAAGCACGGCGTGGAACGGATCTGCGCAGGCAGGAAGGTGGAAGGCAGGAGTCATTCACGAAACATTCACACAGGCCGCGTCTTTCCAGCCAAAGCAAGGCGGGGAACATCACAGACTCAACAGGCAAGCGAGTAAAACATCTCCTAAAGCCTGGAACGCACAGAATGCGCTCGTCCACAAGGAGAAAGGGCCCATATGGGGTCTACTGTCCCCTGCCCGCCACCACTTTTTATGCTTGCGCCTGCCGAACGAGTCTATATCTCCAGTGCCGTCAGGTCGCTGGATGCGCTGGGGAGTGTAAGCAGTTACCTAACAGGTAATGAGCAATTCCTCTGCTTCATAATTCCTCTGTAATCAGGTCGGGATCATGGTTTGGTAATTCTCCGGTGCCGTACAGTATACGACAGCAATCTTCCCCTCTCTTCCCTCCTTCCGCCCAACCGCACACAAATACTTCGGTACAGTTAATTCGTGCACCCACTTCGGCTTGTTCTCGTATTCGCGACTCAGGTCATCAAAAAACGCAAACACACCGCTCAACTAACAAACCACTACCTGGTAGCGGTCCTTGAAGATGTTCTTGGTCTGCTTGTTGGCGTTACCAAACAGCTTTACGAACACAATGTGGTTTTTGTAGTGCTCGGCCAGCCTCTGTGGAGAGATGGACGGATGATTGGCAGGTTAAGAGATATGGATAACCGGTAGGTAAGTGGTGGACATGGCCCAAGAATGCATGGTCCACACAACGCAGGTCCCCTCCCCCAACGGAGAAGGTTCTTGCGAAGCAGGCTTGCAGGAGTAGGAGGAGAAATGAGGATGTGAGCGAGCGGAGTAGTAGGGTTGGAGGAGGAGCGTATGGGCGGAAAAGAGGACTACTAGACGTAGTGAAGTGGAATGAAGTGAAGACAGGTGAAACGGACATCAAAACATCATCATCTTGCACAGCTCAAAGGTCAGTATTGCGGGAGAGCTCTCTTGCCAGATATGAATCCACATGCCCATGCCCACAAAGGCCCACAAAGGCCCACCTGCACCGGCCGCTGCATGCCCTTGCACGGCCTGCACCAGGTCAGCGCCGCGAACACGACCACCAGCTTGTTGGGGTTGGCGGCGATGATCTCGTCAAGCTCCTGCTCACTAAAGATGAGTGTCATGTCGCCCTCGACCGCCTGGTGTTGCAGAAGGCAACGAGTGGAGAGACAGAGAGATTTAAGGGTACCCGAAGACGCAGCGGTCGTGACGGTGGCGTTAGGTGGTACGGGGATAGGGGTATATGTGGGTGGGTTAAGGGGTGCAGGGGGAAGTAATTTATTTGCAGTCAAGTCAAAGCAACAGATGCCGGCTCCATGTGCGGGTGGAAAGACCTAGAGGGGTATTGAGCTCCCTGCCAGGCGGGCCGACGGGCGTGTAATGCAGCCATGCGTGTGTGTTTTTTAGCGGGGTTGAGGTGCATGGGGTGGGGAGAGTGCAAGAGGCACGTGCTATGTGAATGCGAACAGGATGCCGGCAGCCAAGGGAGGATAGCAGCATTACGAGCAAGGCAGTATACATCCAGCTGAACACCTGACGTGCATGGGTCCATGGAATGGGCTGCTGCAGGTGTTTTTTTCCCCGGTCCATGGGATGGGCTGCTGCAAAGGGGGGGGGGGGTCCCTCGGGTTTGTCGCTCCCTGCCGGGCCTATCCGGCTATCTTCCCCACATTCTTTTGAAGCCCCCCTTCCACTCAAGGACCGCCTTGAAATATCTCCCCACCACCACCACCTTTCCGCGAGCCCCTTCCCGAAGCCCTCCGTGGACAAAGGTGCCCTAGAGTCATTTGCCCCGGCGCTCCCACTCACCTCAATGACGGATCCCGACCCGGGCGCGTCGTTGTTCGTCATGTAGGCGCTCATGGCCTTCAGGTCCAGCAGGCTGTTACGGAACATGAGCAGGAACTCGTTAAACTCAATCTGGCCGCTGTCGTCCTTGTCGTATTCCTTTCGTGCGGCGTACAATGGAAGTTTTCCGTAAATCGTTAGCAGGAAACGTCTGTTCCACGCGCGTGGGTCTGTTCGTGTGTTTCAACAAGTTTTCGTATGTGTGTGTTATACTTTGTATATGTGCATGTTTTAGCCCCTCAACAAAATGTCCTGTATTCCATGCCCACACCACCATCCTTACATCCCCACCTACACAAGCAACAGTCACGAATGCACCGTGTCCGTGGCTGTGGGACGCTGAGGTGAGTGTATTGTCGTACTCTTCACCACCTCCACCAGCTTCTCCTCCCCTATCTCTCCTTAAATGTATCCTCCTACCTATTTCCCCACCCGCCCTCCTCTCCTCAGCAGAACAAAGTAAAAAAATGATACAACAAGTATGTACACCCTTCTCCTCGCCCTCCCTGTTTCTCAACCCTCCTCCCCCACGCAAGCTCTCTGCGCTGCACGTGCTTCCCCTCCCTTTTCCCCTCCCTTTTGCCTTCCTCCCCCCCCCTGCCCTGGCAGCAGTTCACTCGTGTGTGGTTCGTCTTTTCCCCCTCCCCCCCCACCTGCATGAGATCCACCAGCTTCTCCGGGCTGACGGGGTTACCCAGCTTGGCAAACAGCTGACCCAGCTCGGTAGCACCTGCGGGCGGTGCGGGAGATAGCCGCGGCATACCTTGCGTAAACATTCAAGATGTATGTATTCAAGAGGAGAACGTGTGTGGTTGCGGGTGGTCGTGTTCGGGTGTGTTCGGGGTGTTAAAAGGAAAAGGATTGGAAACGGATAGCACTGAACAGTTATAGTTGTGGAAAAGATAGTAGTAGTAGGGGGGTATATAACAGCGAGCGAGCCCCAGACCCCAAGTAAAAGGCGATAGGTGCGGGAGAGATCAGAGGATAGGAAATCCTGAAGGACGACCTGGACTCAAGCGCACTACTACGCCGCTATGAAATCACGACGTCTCTGTTTGTGAGGAGTGTTTCGTGGGGTGGAGTGAGGAGGTGGGAGGGGCAACCTACGTCTTCTACGACATGTGCTCACACCAGAAGCTACGCAGCGGACAGCACCCAGCCTCTCCATATGCTACGGGTAACTCTTGCCCAAGTTTTTCCCGAGGTGTAGCGCCATTCTTAGGTGCATGTCACCGGTACACTTTTATCCCCCATATAAGCCCCCACCGCGCCGTGGGGCAGGAAAGTTCCGAAATGACAAACAGTGCGTGATTGCTGTTTCGGACTTCACCGGCAGTTTTGGATAGTTACCTCTTACGTCTCACTTAACACACACACACCACCCACCCCCCCACACACGCCACTACGTGTCGCTGGACTACGGAGCTCTCTTCAGTAAGGTTATTCGTGTATCAACATTGGCATTTCCCTCAGATCAGGAAAATGCCCGCCAGCCCACCCCCCCCCACACACCCCTCACCTCCCCCTGGACCCCCCCACCCTCCCCCTTCAGCCCGAGACCCACCGATGGTCCCATTGCCGCTCTTGTCCACCGCCTTGAACGCCGACTCGTACTCCGACAAGGCGCCCTCCAGGAGAATGCCGTCGTACGCCTGCCAACCGGCCGTACAAAGCAAGAGGAAATGAACACGGCTGGCGTTTCCCCTGGTAAAAACAACGCCGCCTACTCGGATCGGATCTAGGATTAATAACCACCACCAACCCAAACCCGAACTATTGAAGGTAAGCTCCAGCACCAGCCAATTCCCTTCATTATAAACGGCGTCATCAAGTTTAACAGTGCTTATGCCTTAAGCTTGATGCCATAGGATGCTGTAGTATTCCGGCATGGTGTTCCGGAACCCCGTAAAACAAGCCAGCGAACCCAAAATATGCTGGCCGCAAGGAGTGTGAACATGGAAGAAACGTAGCGAGCTAGCTGTCACTAGGTAACTTCGCCACCTTCACACACTTCACAATCAATCCTAACACCTTCACACACTCCGAAAATCTTAATGCCAGGGCCAACAGGAAATCCACTCACAATCTGCTTAAACTCCTCGAAGGAGATGACGCCGTCCTTGTTGGTGTCGTACGTTTGCATCACGGCATCGAGCTCCTCCTCAGGGAGCCAGTGCTGGGGGTTTGGGAGGGGGTTGGGGAGGGAGTTGGAAGGTCGGGGGGGTTGAGAGGGGTCAAAGACGAACCACGAACGAGTGAAGCTGCTACCAGGGCAAGAGTGTACCAGACGTAGAACTGACCAGGGGAGTTGGGAGGGGGTTGGGGAGGGGGTTGGGGAGGGGGTTGGGGAGGGGGTTGGGGAGGGGGTGGGGAGGGAAGTTGGAAGGTCGAGAGGGGGGTTGGGAGGGAGGTTGGGAGGGAGGTTGGGAGGGAGAGGGGTCCAGTTAAGATCATTACGACGCAGGAAGAATCGGGTCAACTGCCGGCACAGGTGATGTGTAGGGTCGGGAGGGTTCTGAAAAGGAGGTGAAACACGAGCCCCGCCATAATCAGTGACCTCTGAGCTTGTGAAACGGGAAGCAGAGGATTGAAATTGTCATGGAATTAATTTAAAACATAGAAATACAGATATCAACAGCTGTGGTCACTGGGGGTGTTGCATGTTAAGGTAATCAGGGAGTTCCACGGGATGCGGGTAGGGTTGGGGGAGAAAGGGAATCGGCGTTGTGTGTAGACACAGCCGGCGGCTGTCAGCCGCTGTCACGGTAAAAGCTACAAGCGTTGTTCCACGAGCAATCGTCATCGGCTATCAACTAGTACCGCTATTGCAAACCTCCAGGAGGAGCTTAGGATTGGATGCGGCTTTCAAAGGTACAGAATGAGTACTAAGGATTTCGTTACGGCTTGGGAAGGAAGGTGGTAGTTCTTAGAAGCAGGCTTGTAGTGCCTGAAAGGAAGAGGGTATCCAATAGCTAGAGTAGATGCGTCAGGGGAGAGGTGCTGAGTTGGGTCGAGGGGAGGTTCCGGGGGATTATTTGCGGTGAATTGACAATTGCTTCGCTCGCATGTTCGTGCTGCGCATGTGGCCTATGCCGAGAAGCTACCGTACGTGGTTGTAGGGCACGGCGTTCTGGCTTGCAGTCAGCCCCGCCACCGAGGACCCCAGTAGGCTACCGCAATTGAGGAAGTAAGTCCGCGAAGACTCTTAAATGAAACCATACCTGCGACAAGAGATAGACCTCACCGCTCTCCATCGACTCGAGCAGATTGCGAAGCTCCTCGCGATCGATATAGCCATTCCTGAAAGATCGGGGGTGTCGTCCATATATTGGGCTTGGATGGTAAACAAATTAGATTTGTGGGATCGTGCTCAGGTCCTTCCGCAAGCGCAGATAAGGTCGCTACGAATCCATGTAAAGCTGCCAACCCGAATTGATCAACAAATTTCAAACGATTTGCTCCTGCTCAGATGCACGATCAGCGCTGCATCCACATGGAAACCTCCGCTAGTGCTGCATGCTTTCCTCTTACCCGTCCACATCAGCCATCTTGAAGCGAGTCATTAAAGCCTCAATCTTCGCCTTGCTAGCCTCGTCCATCACGCCTTCCACATCGGCGCGCGGTACCAGGCGTGCAAATCGCCTCGCGACACCGTGGCGAGGAGCTGGGAACGATGCCGCAGTCGACGCGCGGCTACCAGCGCGACTTGCTCCAGGAGTGCTGATCACAGAGCGCACGCGTGACACAATCATGGTTGCGGAAGCCCACCTTCGGTATGAGGTGACGGTTAGGCTTGCGTGCGAAGAATGTAACAGCAAAGACAGGTAATCTCACACCCTCTATTCCCAGCTGATCAGCGACTCGATGTAAGTTTAAAGAAGCCTGATGTTTGAGAAAATCGGAGCAGTGCCGTACGTTGCCGTTGGACCTCCTTTCTACTTTCTACACCTGTGATGACCATGACACCACATTATTTAGTTGTATTTGAAATGATCAAATGAAAAAGAAACATGGCATAGTAAAGCGTTCCCCCCATAAGGTGCCGGGGGGTGGCCACCTTTTGGATCGATTGCTGATCCCCCGAATTGAGCAGTATGGTCTCAACAACAATTACACAGATGTTGATGAAGTGGCTGACTATTTACGACGGACATACAAGGAGTACCAGCGGCGTCAGCTGGGGCCTTTTCGCGCAATGGTGACTCGCGCAATTGGCACTCTGCAGCGCAAGGGCGATGTTGCAAAACCAGAGCTGCAGCTTCAGGTGTAGAGCACCGGCGGCACTCATGATTTTGCGCGTGTCGGCGGGGTGTCGGCGGGCTCTGCCGGCAGCGGCCGGCGGCGGCATACAGTCTTCTAATGCATATCTATCCCTAAATTGAATGAAGCGGGTCCTATGTAGTGAATTACTCTGTGGAGCTTGACAACTTGAGTCATGTCCGTTTGAATGCTTCGACTTTGCTTACAAGTTGGGATACTGCCAAAGCAATCGGGATTTGCCTAGTACATGGTTATTTCTAATCAGGCACGTGGTTGTATTTTTGGCTTCGGAACTTGTCTTGGGTATGCGTTATACACCTATGTCCCGGTTGTCCTAGGCACCTGGACCTCAAAATCAGTTTACGTTCCACTGATTTTCTACGCATAGTCAGTTACCATGATTGTCTCCCAAATCCAGCAAGGGGGACCATGCAGAGGCGGAGCAGGGTAAAGGAAATTAAATTCGCAGTATTCGGCGTCGCCAAACGCGCAACACCATACAAGTGTTGTTCGCGAACTGTGTTTCGTTGATCGCTCTTCACTAGAACGGTATATGGTGCCTCCTAGCTTCTTACCCTGCCTTTCCTCACTCTCGTATAGGCACTCGAGGCTCAACATCTTGGTCGGGTGTCAAGGACGCCTGCCGGCAAGAGCGGAGACCCCAGCAGCAGCAGTGGCAGCAGTCGCCATGATCACGAGTCAAGAGGCGGCAGCAGCAGTGACGACGAACGTGACTGCAGTAGCAGTGGCGGCGGAGGCGCTGAAGCCATCGCTTCCTCAAAACGAAAGCGCAGAAGACGCTCCGAAAGTGGGGCAGGGCCCAGTTCGGATCCAGGATTGGATTCAGATTCGACATCTGGGACGAGCAGCGACAGCAGCGAAAGTAGCGACCCAGACTTAGAGCCTGAGCAAGCCAAGCTCATGGCAGCCGCGGCGCTACCCAACGCGGCCAGCCACATGAACAAGTCGCTGCTCAATATGTACGCACGCACCGCAACACCTGCGGTTGCGCCAGCGCCTCAAGCACCAGGCTCCGCTGCAGGGAGTGGAACTGGTGCCACCGGGTCGTCCCCGCCGGCGTTTGCATCGCCAGAGATCGTTGCGGCTGCGGCGGCTAGGGCGCTCGCGAAGGAGCGGGTAGAGAGAAGGGAGACGGCAATGCGTAAAGCGGGCAGGAACAGCGGAACTGTCCCTGGAGCGATGGCTTCGCGTGCCGCTGCAGACCCGGATGGACCCTCTACCAGCGGCCGTTCTGCTGCCGCGGCCGGCACGGCGGCGGCGGCGGCAGTAGTGGCCCCTGACGGAGCAGTAGCACCGGCTGTTAATGGACTACAGACTGCCGCTGCTGTCGTACTCACAGCGGCAGGTCCCCAGGTGATCAATGCTGCCGCGGCCAGCGGCCCGGCGGATGAAGCAGGTGCCTGCGGTGGCAGCAACGTGGCTGTTGCTGTAGCAGTGAAGCGACCGCGGGAAGCCGACGCGACGGAAGACGTGGGCGGCCCGGCCGCATTGCAGGGGGATCAGGGGCATCGGCCACAACTGCAACATCAACCGCAACAACCTTTACAAACTAAACCTGCTGCGAAACGCGCGCGGCGGCTTGCCGGGATTGGCGGTAGTGGCGGCGCTGGCGGTGGGGGTTTGGGCGGTGCAGGTGGAGGCGGCAGTGCCGTGACGGTCGCGAAGCCGTTGTCTTACGCGGATCTTGGCGGCATTGAGGAAGTCCTGGCGGACATTCGTGAACTTATTGAGTATCCCATAAAGCACCCCGAGGTGGGTCACATCCTTTTCCTGGCTTTCCACTTAGCCGCTGTACATCCACTGAACGTCTACATGTCCACGTAGCCGCTACACGCATGCACCTGCTGACCGGGTAGAATGCTAGGCTTCAACGCCCCGTGCGCTCTTATCGGCATTCCTTATTACCCGCTCATGTGTTTGGTGTCTGTCAAGTTTTAGCTATTGTTTATGGATTTGTTTTGAGTTTTGGACCGTGTAGCTGACGGCAGGGTTCATGGCCTTTCTGCCGCTGTCTGCGGGAATATTTGGGGTTTTCCGGCCCTAACCTGTAACCTTGTATCCGGCAGGTGTACGCCTGGCTGGGTGTGGAGCCCCCTCGGGGGGTGCTGCTGCACGGTCCACCTGGCTGCGGAAAGACTGCACTAGCCAACGCGATCGCGAATGAGTGCGGAGTGCCCTTCCTGAAGGTAAGCCGGGAAGGAAGGCAGCTCCAAGAGTACGTGTGTTAATGATCTGAGCTGCGGGCTGGAACTGGCACGCCAGTAGTGCCTCGTTATGTTTAACCAATCTCTTGCGAAAGCCCGATCAGGCCAAGATATAAAGCGTATATGTAGTTGGTAGGAGCAGACAGAGGCAAAGGATGTGCCTGACATGTCCGGGGTCAGCCAGTCGCAACCTAGATGCTGCAGGCATGGGCTATATTCAGCCTGCCTCCTGATGCAATACGTACCCCTGCGATTAAGCTTGTCGCAGGGGTAAAAGGGCCGATCTTTTCAGCTTAACTGTGCAGTCAGGCTCGCCCCTAGGATTGGACGGACGATTTAATCCTCGCCCCTCCATCCAAGACGGCATGTAGCAGTGAGGGGTACTTCGCCCGCAGACCCCGATCCTTCGTTTGCCGTTCTGGTGCCGCCATTAGCATCACGTTGTTGCGGCTCTTGCTGGTGGTCCACGCAGGTGAGCGCGCCCGAGATTGTGAGCGGCATGAGTGGCGAGAGCGAGGCTAAGCTGCGGCAGCTGTTCGGGGAGGCTCGTGACCTGGCACCCTGCATTGTGTTCATAGGTACGGGCGGCCTATCGGGACAGGAAATGGCTCCCGGGAAGTTGTTATACACTATATAACCCTTATAAACCGGCATTGATAGTGGGAAACGACTCAATGGAAGGGTGTTTTCTCCACGTTACTTCACCATACAACACTGTATGGAACTTAGTCCTTTTAGGGTTATGTGTATCAAACCCTGAAACATGGTGGGAAAGTGCATGGGCGTGGGGAGTTAATTAAGAGTTTTGCCGGCAGGCGAAGATGTCACGGCTTGTCGTGCACAGGCCTTGTCGCGCGGCAGATGCACCCGGGGAGTTCACTTCAGACCTTGCCTCACAGATAATGGCACGTCTTCTGTTCCAGAACCCGTTGATTAGCTAGCTAGCGGTGTCGCAAGGTACACGCAGCCGGCCTGTTTTCGGTCTTCGCCTGGTCCTTGATCGCGGCTCTTCCATCCTCGGGTGCCGTCCTCCATGTCAGCCCCGGGGCCAGCAGCTCGCGAACAGCAAAACACGGGTAGACCGCCGGCTTCCGGTCACCGGTGCCCCACCTTTGCCCGCTTCAGCGTGGAAAAGTGATGGCGTATCGGTGGACGGGGGCCGGTGACGGTGTGTAGCTGTGCATACAGAGCCGGCTACGGCGCCACGGTGATCTGCCCGGACAGTGCCAAGGCCTTCTCAGGCCTAGATCTTGTTGTGGTCAGCCCCCCAGCAGCTCATTGCGGTCCTGCATATACAGCTGAAGGAGTTTTTCAGCACCTGTGTACGTAACAGCACGGTTAATTGCACTCGAGGTAATGAACTTGACCATGATATTGTACACAGGTTTTCTCCTCGAATGCTTGAAAGTACGATGGATGGTGGTGGGACAAAAGCTGTACCAGAGGCCATCCTGGAGGGGAAAGGTAATGACCAGCGACCAAGGTTAAAGATAGGAATGGGGGAAATGTGGCATTGAAAGCATTTGGTCTAAGTAGGTTAGCCTGAGGTTGGCCTGAAGGGGAGGAGCGGCAATTACCAATCCAGAAGGCTTTGGCGCGGTTGCCAGACTTGATCAAGGGAACCGCGGAGGCTGGCGTCCGGCAATCCTACACGGCATAAGGAGGAACTGAGGGATCCTAAAACTTAACTGCGTGCTTCTGCTTACGTGCGTTTGCAAAGCTTGACGACGTGCAAAGCTTTTGCATCACTCTTCCGGGTTTTCAATAGTTTGCAAACTGGGGCAATTAGTATATGTCTGGTGTAACAACAATTTGCAGTAAACGTCTGGGATGACATCAGCTTGCATGTAAACAAAGCCTTGGACTAACGTACCTACCTCCCGAACGAAACCGCATGAAACAACACGCTGTGGCGGGTGCGGAGGTGTTGCTGATGCTGACGGCAGCGTTTGCCCACCGCAACGGAACAGCGCCTATTCTTCATCGCGGCTCTTCCATCCTCGGGTGCCGTCCTCCATGTCAGCCCCGGGGCCAGCAGCTCGCGAACAGCAAACATTACCCATGGGGTCGCAATCCTCCCTCACACCACTGGCTCCTCTTCCGTCACCCAGCTTCGGCCGGGAAAGGTGGGGGGTTAGTGGCTGGGGTTGGAGACGGCGTGTAGCAGTGTGCATACACCAAGCTACACTGCCATGACGATGATTGGCCCGAACAAGTGCAGAAAGGCAACCACAATAACAGAAAACACATGCACAGCTCGTGTGCCTTGACATGAATACCCTGGCTACACACAGTCATGAATTGCCGCTCTGGATGCTCATCATCTAACCCTCACTGCAACAGCCATCTAATTCTTGACCGCGGCTCTTCCATCCTCGGGTGCCGTCCCACACGTCAGCCTCGGGGCCAGCAGCTCGCGAACAGTAAAACAGGGTTAGACCGCCGGCTTCCGGTTGCCCACTGCTCCTTAGCGAGGGGACGCGGGCGTTGCCGAAAGACCTGCGGAGGGTGACTGTGGCGGACATTCCGCCGTCGCAGTTTCATCCAGCGATCCCACATTTGTACCTGTCCTTACCGCAGCCTGTGTGACACAGGAAGGTAGCTCTAGATCCAGATAGCAGCATTCAGGGCATTCTTTTCGTATCAGTAAAAGTTTTTAGTACCCGTAATTTCCTTGGGTGACCTTAATTTTATTCCGTAGGGTTGTCCGTCGTGGCTATTCAGGACAGGATTCGCTACTAATGCGGCCGAAGCTTAAGCGTAAGATGCAGGGTCGTTTCCTGAAGTATTATGAATATTTTGACATTGACTTCTGTGCTATCTTGCACTATGCCGGCCCACGGCGCCCGACTAGGTGTTCCCGATCAGCTTGCCGAGCATGTACAAAAATATAAAAATCTTTGACTTGGTTGCACATGTCAGACACACACCCAGCGCAAGCAGCCTCGTCCAACCTATCCTCAGAAAGTACGAGTTGCCAGATCTCTTGCATCCCTTCCCCCATCGCCCTCCCCTTCGCTCTCTGCCTGCCATCCACATGGGTCTGGCCGCCACGCCACGCGGTCATCAGATGAGATAGACGCCATCTTTCCGAAACGTGAGACGGCGCAGCGCGAGATGGAGCGACGTATCGTGGCGCAGATGCTTACGTGTATGGACGACCTCTCGTCAGCGGGTGCCGGGGTCGAGGCGGCAACGGCCACGGCAGCGCCCAAGCTGCAGAACGTCGGCGAGCGTAGGGAGGAAGGCAGCAACGGCGCCGCCATGGTGCACACTGCACCGCCGCCCCCGCCGCCGCATGTGGTCGTCATTGGAGCCACGAACCGTCCCGACGCATTGGACCCCGCACTGAGGTGGGGTGATATGATAGGAGGCCTTATTGCGGGTGTCTCCGGGACGGCGGTTTGAGTATGACTGTTGAACGTTTGGGCTTGCTGCGCACGGGTGGTGGTGAGCGAGTGGCGGTGAAGGTATGATGAAGGATCAGCTTCCTCGCGGCCGTGTACTGCGTTTCGTGCTGGCTTGCCGCGATATGCGTCTGTAGTGCAGCTCTACCCGTCAGTGCTGACGTGTATGCTTTGTGCGCGTCATCTAGTTCCCCCTGTGGTTCTCTGCTGCCATCCCCTATGCTGCAGTATTGCTTACCTACATCTTCACTTCCCAACAGTTTTATGTCCCCCTGCGGTATTGGTTAATCTTGGTGCGTGGATGGCTGCTTGCAGACGTGCTGGTCGCTTTGACAGGGAGATTGCGCTCGGGATACCGACGGAGGCGGCTCGGGTCAAGATCCTGCAGGTGGGCCTGTTTCTTCAGCCAGCCTCATTAGTTAAGGTCCCGGTATTATTATTTTTCCCACTTCTCAAAAGAGTGCAATGCAACGCCACCACCGCGTGTGCCGGGAGAAGCCCCCTATGCCTGAAGACTTTATGCCTATGGACGTTCTACACGTACAACTGACGAGTGAAATGACCCCCAGATAGACAGGACCTTTCCTCCTGCCGCAAACCTCCTTTTGCTTTAGGCTTGCCTACTTGTGTCATTACCTGCCGCCGGGCTACCGGTGTGTGTGCTGCTTTATCTCCTGATACATCCATCGGCGTGCCATCGGCGGCTCATCACCTCTCTTTCCTCTTGCATTGCCTCCTATCTCCTGTCTCCTATATTGGCAATAGGTGTATCTGAGTAATGACGAACAGGTACTTGACCATAATGCTGTCCTGTGGCCATGATGTACTCGCGGACTTGCACGCAGGTCATCTCCAGGAGGTTGCGATTGGAGGGCAATTTGGACTTGCGCGCCGTCGCGAAGCGAACTCCGGGCTTTGTCGGTGCTGACCTCACGGCCCTGACAAAAGAGGCGGCAGCCGTCGCCGTCACCCGGATATTTTCGCAGCTCGCGGACGCTGCCAAGCCGGCGCTTCCTGCCGGCGTTGCAGCGGCGGCGAGCTCCGTCACTGACGCGGCGGCTGCGGAAGCGGAAGCAGAGGCGGCTCCTTGGCCGCCACCGGTTGTGGTGGCTGGGATGAGCCGTCTGGGCAGGGGTCCCCTGGGGCCAGAGGAGCTGGCGGGCTTGGCCATCACGATGGCGGATTTTGAGACAGCACTGCCCAAGGTAGAGTTCTGATCTTCATTGACTCGTATGTTGTATCCTTCCGCATTCTAAAAAACGGCTTATATTCCTTCGTTTCTCTCGTTTCCGCACCTCTTGAGTCTGTGTTGTGTGTAATTTAATGAGCGCTTTAGCCAATCCATCATGACAATGATGTGGGCTTAGTTCTGCAGAAAAAAACCTTCCTATCCTGTTACCGTTTCCCCAATTTCTTTCTCCAACCACCACATCGTCTGCCCCCTGGCGTAGGTCCAACCTAGCGTCCGCCGTGAGGGCTTCACCACCACCCCGGATGTGACCTGGGACGATGTGGGGGCGCTTGCAGAGGTACGTACGCAGCGTGGCTGATGCATGCGTGGTTTGCCTGCGATTACCTGTGGATAGATGTGTGCGCAGTGTACTAGGTGGGGCGCTACTACTGGGCCGCTGCTATCTGTCCATACATGCAAATACGAATCGAAAGCGGGTTTTGGTTCTTCCAAGGCTCTCCCTTTGCTCATGGCCTCGGGGCTTTGACGGAGAAACCCCCCATTCGTGCGGAACTTGTAAACTTGGCGGAGGAGGATTTCGTTCCCTTCGTTCTGCCTAGTTGAGGATGAGCAGCATGCAGTCTTAACGCATGCAAAGAATAATGTGCAGCCTCTGAGTGAATTATGTGAGGGGTGCCTCCCTGGAAATTAAACGCACGATTATTTTTTGTTTGGCATCTTCGACGTGCTCACTGCCAGCTGCTTCTTGCCGTTGTGGGTTGGCATGGGGGATTTGATGTTTCTGATTAGGGTCTCTCCTCGTCCTGTCCCAATAATTGTAGTTCATGCTGTCCATCTCTTGTGTGTTGCATGTACGTCGATACCTCTTGGTTACAGGTGCGCGAGGAGCTATCGTTTGCGATCACAGAACCCATTCGCAACCCCGAGCGCTTCGAAGCGTTGGGACTGCCCGCCGCGACCGGTGTCCTACTGTACGGTAAGTACGAGAGGACCGCAGGACGGGCGCGTTGTTTCCAATTGACGTTAATCTCACATTCGTTACTGGTCGGGACTTTCTATCTCGCCAGAGGACTGATCCGACTCAGGGAACCGCCCGCTTTAAATTACGACAGCGAGTCGGGAGCGAATTATATAGATAGCCGTGCACGGGTTAGGAAGTGGTGATGGTTTTAAAGGAGGTTTTTCAGCCCTTGACACTCTTGACACCATTTCTGTACGCGTTGACTCGGGACCTTACCCAATCATTTTTCGGTGGTGTCCTGATGTGTCCTGACCTCCGCCCTTCCCCGTACACAACATGTACAGGACCTCCCGGTTGCGGCAAGACGCTGGTGGCCAAGGCCGTCGCGAATGAATCAGGCGCCAACTTCATTTCGATCAAGGTACTACCATGGTAGGGCATCCTTTACCTCTTATTACTACTATGTTATTATGCCTTGACATTGCCTGGGTGTGTTTCATCTTGTTACCGCCTTCTGCTGCTTTTGTTCGTGTACGCGTCCCTCCTCGTGTTATAGGGCTATCGTTGTTCTGATCGGCGCTGATGATGCCGCCCGTGAGGGCGATGTTGACTGCGAGCCATGATGGCCTTCCTGAAGGTCGGGGCGGTGACGCAGCTCTATCAACCAATGGATCCTTCTGAGCCGAAAAAAGGGACAAACTAATAATATCGTTTCGCAGCCCATGGCATCACACGGCCCATCGCAGGCTCGCTGTGATGTATGATGTGAACGCAATCCAATGCATGCGCTGTCTTTCATTTGGTAGAGTTTGGTACATGTATGACATTTCGAGTTCCCCACCCAGCGGGTTGGGCTGCTGAGGGCGTACACAGCTGGGGAAGGACTGTCAGTCCCTCTCGGGAGGTGCAAATTGCGGTATGCTCCCTGGTTCCGGACGCACCCTTGGTTTGCGGCGTCCAATCAGCATTATAGCTGTGAGACCATGGCGGCCGCTGCAATTGCCGCTACGCCCCGCCACCTCTCTTAACCAAAACTGTAAACAAGTTACGTTTGGCTTTACGCATATTCCTGAAAGCCCCTTATTCCGCTTGGCAGGGCCCTGAGCTGCTTAATAAGTACGTGGGCGAGAGCGAACGGGCGGTACGGCAGCTCTTTGCGCGGGCCCGTGCAGCACATCCCTGTGTGCTCTTCTTTGACGAGATGGACGCCCTGGCCCCTAGGAGGGGGACGGACAACAACCAGGCGGCGGAGAGGTGGGGAAGCCACGTCCAGGGCCGGGGTGGTTATTTTATTGAAGGGAGGATTGTATACAACTGTCCAAAGAATAATTGCCGACATCCAAAGCCAGAGGGGAGGGGGAAGGTTCAGGGAAATATGGACACGGTGCAAAACCTCGTCGTACGGAGATGTACTGCAAACTTGTGCGCACAGACTTTGCAGGGGCGCACCCGAAGGTGTGGAGGAGGGTGGGACGTGTGTGTGGGGGGGGTACAACGTGTGAAATGAAGCGTAAACTAGTCCCGCCAAAACAGATTCCAGTAATCAGCATAACCTTCTGTAATTAGCATGGCTTTCTGTTCTGATCGGCGCTGATGATGCCGCCCGTGAGGGCGATGTTGACTGCGAGCCATGATGGCCTTCCTGAAGGTCGGGGCGGTGACGCAGCTCTATCAACCAATGGATCCTTCTGAGCCGAAACAGACAAACAGGCATACACGTCGAGGATCTTCTCACTGATTCATGTACCTGCACATGATGCCTGATGCCTGCGCTGCTTGGCAGCTTGGACGTCGGCAATCGAGACTACTTGCGCTCCTGCATATCATCCCCGAATTGTCCGTTCCCCTTTTAGCAGCCAAATGCGCCAAATACCACTTCCTCTACTGTCTCGACTTCTGCAGTAAGCCTTACCATGTACAATTTCTATGCTTTGTTTCTCTCACAGTCAACCATCAACCAACCAACGCACTGCAATGCTATTTCCCCGACAGCCATGTTCATTTCCTTACTCCCGCTATGGTCAGACCTCTGCATTGTTGATCGGGTTCCTTCCCCTCCATTTTCCTCCGTCTCCAGCCTCGCGTATGGTTCATACATATGACTCCCCCGCCCCTCGCCTGTTAGGGTCGTCAACCAGCTCCTGACTGAGATGGACGGAGTGGACAGCCGTCAGGGGATCTTCATGGTGGCCGCAACCAACCGCCCCGACATGATTGACCCCGCACTGCTGCGCCCTGGTCGCCTCGACAAGGTGTGTGTGCGTGTGTGTGCATTTGTGCGTGCGTGCGTTTGTGCTAGCAGTCGGAAGGACAACGGTGAACGATGTCCGTTCCATGCCCGGTTTTCGCGTTGACCGTGCTTAGCAGCGGTGGGACCCTCAAAGGCCTGTCTTTCCTATCCCCCTGTTTCGGAACGATATAATCAGCTATGTATCCCGGTTCCTCCTGCCGTACAGGTGCTGTACGTACCGCTCCCGCCGCCGCGCGACCGCATCTCCATCCTACGTGCCCTGGTACGCCGCACCCCTCTCGAGCCGGGGGTGGACTTGGAAGCGGTGGCAACAGACGCACGCTGCGACGGATTTAGCGGTGCTGACATGGCGGCTCTGGTGCGTGAGGCGGCCATTGCGGCGCTGAAGGAGTCCATGGCGGCAGGGCCAGGTAAGTCCTCTTGGATCGTTCCCTTTCAAAAATGGGCAAAATGGACAAGGAAATCGCCGGCTCGGCAATCATTATGATAGTTACGAGGGTTGTATGAGTGTGTGCTGAGGTTGCATGCCTTATTTATTTGTGCTGCAGGTGGTCCACCTTTTCGTGAAGTACATGTTGTCAGGATGGGGCACTAAACCAAACCCCCCTCAAATCACATTTAAGAGTCGCTTCGCTCGCGTTCTGCTCTCCTCTGCCCTTGTGCCGTCCTCCCCGCAGCAGCTGCCTCTCCCAGCGTGGGCATGGGACACTTCAAGACGGCTCTGGGCCGTGTGCAGGTAGGTGGCATCAGGACGAATGGTGCAGTGGCGGGGGGAGGGGGGGGCCTGGCAAGCGTACTGGGTTCGGTAGGCTGGATCATCGTGTGTTTTAGCTGTTGCGTGTTGGGTGGTCTTGGGTATGTCCATGATGGCGCAACGGAGGGACTGAAGCCGTTTCTTACGTTTCCTAATACACTCGAATGCCCGCCGTCTGTGTTTTCATCGTTCGTTAATAGCCACTGCCTATTTACGTGTCTTTTTCCAGGTGAAAAATCTACGAACTTCATCATTTGCACACTCTCGAAAGTCGTCCAGGATTGGACTTTCAATCTCCTCTGAATGGGAGGGATCAAGATGGATGGATGGATGGATTGGAGAAACAATAATAAATGCACCAAGCATTGCTTTCCTGCCAGAATTGACATAAATTGATAATATCAAATGGCAGAACTGACATCTGACGGTGGTAATGGGCTCCTCACCTAACTTTTATCTATCCCTTGCATCGTTGCGTGCCGTGCTGTGCCTCTCTAGCCGAGCGTGAGCCGCAGGGACCACAAGGCCTATGAGGCGCTTCGGCTTCGGCTGCGAAGCACCCGATCACACATTCAGCCGGACGCAGATATCAAACCCACGACAGCGGAAGGGGTTGCTGCTATTGGCGGCGGCCGCATTATCGCTGGAGAGGACGGCATTGCCATTACTACCACCGCGGGCGGCGGCAACGCCTTAGGTGTCGGGGGTCGCGACGGCGACGGTGATGCTGTCTTGGGGGATGTCTCAGCGGACGACGCAGGGCTGGTGGCAATGGCGGCCGCAGCTTGTGCTAGTGCTGGTGCTGCAGGGGCCGCAGCAGAGCCGGAGCCTGGGATGGGCGGCGATGGTGGAGCTTCGATGGCTGTCTCCATGGACGACCAGGTCCGTCAGTAATGACATAATGATCTCAGTCCACACCTGCCTTGGACTGGGTTATAAACTCTTGTCATGATGTCGTGGCTTGGGATCCTCTGTTTGGTCGATCCTATATAAGGGGCTTAGGGTTTTGTAAGGGGCTTATGTAAGGTATAGCCCGTGGTAAGTGAGGTGGGCTCTCGCTTCGCATACGCAGACCCTGAACGGCGGTTTACATGGCGTTCGCACTGGACCACTTAATTCTGTTGAGCGCGAAAGAAGCGTAGATAACTGCCGCGGCTTCTTCATCGTCCTTGCAAGGGCACTGTGGAGGTTTAAGGATGTTGGTTGGTGTTCTCACGGCCTGCTGTAATGGTTGGCTGCTCGGATATATTCATAAATGACCTGACATAGAGTTTTAATAGATCTCCGCTTGTAGAGTTTACCTACACCTTCACCTGGGGATCGAATTACCATGCCAGGTGCCTGGGTAATTTCACTTCCAATCTAGTGTGCGCGATGACCTGGTTCGCTCCATGTGGCTATTATTCGGCTTGTAAGGCTCCTGGAATGCAGTGCATGTTGCAACGGAACGCGCGATTGGTTGTGTCCTGCACCTTAGCCTAAGTTACTCCCTGCCGCAGTCCCCCAGTTTCGCGTTCTTTTTCCAAATAGTGATTCCGAGTGTCGCCGTTTCGCCTCCTGCCCTGCATCCTATACCAGGACGGAGAGCAATATCTGACGGGAAGAGAGGACTGTCCAACCTACACAACAAAATCGAGTGGTGGTGCAGATGCCGACGAAGCAGTACTGCGACCCAGCCATGTTGTGCGGGACGAGGGCGAGGGCGAGGGGGATGTCATGGAGATGGCGTAATTGACTGACCGACTGACTGACTGACTGACTGGCTGGGGAGGTGATTAGTGGCGACTGCATCGTACGTGCACCTTGACAGAACTGTGTGTGTTGTGTTACATATGATCAAGGTGTTGCGTTTACGGCAAAGTGTAGAGTGTCGGTTTGTGCGTGTGACGGACAGAGAGTGGGACATAACTGGCCTCAGCGATATATAGATAGTGAGACGAGTTCGTGACTGTAGATTGTAGGAAGGTGAACATGCAAGGATTTCGACTACTACCCTTGGTATGCCTTCACTAGAGTGGCGGTGTGCACGACGTACAGTTTCTCTGGTGTACAGGGGTCAGCAGGCCCGATATTGATGTGCTATATCCTTCCTGCGTTGGCTGGCTGGGACGTGTCCACCGCAGTTGTAAGCCTTATCGTGCAGTTGCGGTCTCGGTCGATCCTTGTGGTGTGTCTATCAGCCCCACAAGGATATAGCAATCCAGTAATCTAGCGTAACTGTCCATAATTATTTTTGCTCAATACTAATTTAATGGTGGTTGGTGCGTTGCTCAGACCAATAACATTTGGGACGGGGAATAAGACTGCACATAATGAACATCCGGCGGGGTGTTGTGGGGGCTGGCCAAAAATATACAAAACCGGGCTTGGGGGGAGGCTTGGCTCTGGTATCTCCATGCCTAGCAAGCTGCGCGTCCAAAGACACTTTAGGTTCATATCGGCTGCTACAATAGCGAGGCGACAACGGCTGTGCATGGCTGGCAGGCTTCGCGGGCGGCAGAGAGAAGCAGGTTCTGGTGTTACAGTAATATTGTACGTTATTCAGGGAGAGAGAACGGCAGTAGTTGCATTCTTACATCGACATCCAACTGCCAACGTTGCGGTTGCTCCAAAACCATGTCTAGGAATGGCGACCAACTGGACGAAAGAGCATACACTCATGCGCACAAACGAAAAGGATGTAAACAGGCCCTTTGGCACAACCCCCTTCGTTGTTTCCTCTCCATCAGCTGTCGGAACGTGTTTCGGAGAAAGCCTTCGGAGCAACGCAGAGCAGTGCAGCGGTGTCTCGGGGAAAGTATTCCAATGCCAAGGTCTTTCGTTGGAGTAGATTGCATATTCGTGCGCGAAAGCCTGGAGGGCTGACGGTATTCGGACTGCAATCGTCAGTATGCAAGCGCCTGGTTATTGCCTCCAAATCACTATGTGATATTGGATTAATCTGAGCTACGGACAAAGTATAGTCTAGTCCAAAGATGTCTGGCTCGGCCACTACAATTGTGCTAAATAGTATTACGCACAGAACTTTCGCCCGTTCTGGGCTCTTTGGAAACCCAAGTGACCAATATGGCGGTCAGACCATCGCTTTTTCATTGGAAAACTTTTATGCAGAGGTAACTTTCCTCAAAATGGCGGGTACTTCCTGAGGCCTTTTTTCAGGACAGCTTGAGAACTTGTTTTGGCACTGTACGTAATTTATATTTACAACCTTGCCTTCCCACTGACGTCGCCCCGGCTTTCGTGGGCAACTCTCCAAACCTCTCAAATTGTTTTGATGCTTCGACAGGTCACCCTCACACCAGCAGCGGCGCAATCCGCCAGTATAAGAATAGAGCCACATCCTATTTATGACAGCACAGACTACGCCTCGTTACAAGTCCTGGTTGAGAAAACCTCTAGCGAGGGCTTGTACGGCGGTGTACGGCTCCTCACGGTGGGTGCCGTGGCGTTATTTGCAGGCACCACGGCCCAGATGTATCCAGTCCAAATGGCCTTCAGATAGAAGATCACATATTCGGGCTTGAGAGGGCTGTGCCTTGGCCTGGGTCCCTACTCTAGCGGTGCCTGCCTCCTTTGTTTTCCAATCTCAATTTCACACACGGGCCCCGATACGGGAGCTCCTCGGGAAGTGAGGCTCTCCGACCGCTCTCCTGCACTGCGAAAGAGTGATCACCACATGCTGGGTTTAGTGAATGCAGTGACAGGTAACGGTACTCAATCAATCCTGCGTTTGGAAGTACGTTTGTGACTGTACGTATGGCACATAAAAACATCGTGGTGTGCCGTCATGCACCTTTTCTGCGCACCCATCCGCAGGCTGCTGTCAAACGTTTTGCACAGTACTGCAAGGAGAAGCACATTCCTCTATCGGTACCCATGAACGGCGGCGGTTTCACGCTATCGTACGACACCAATGTGCCACGTCAAACAGGCCTCGCAGGCTCCTCCGCAATTATATACTCTGGTGCGTGTGGCCCCGGATGGCCCCAGGCGCCCAACAGCTGCGGCAACTCCGGCTAGTTTATCGTTGATGAGTGTTTTTCACAATTGTTGCCAACCCAGTGAACATATTCGGCATATCCCCCCCCTTTAGGAAATATCTCGCATGAGCGCTCAAATCACCGATACCCACCCACCTACCGGGGTTGGTAGCTATGGATGGATGTTGTGATTACTATTGATTGCACTGCTTCAGACAAGCAACAACAGCACCCTTTCGTGGGTGCTTTGTTCTCTTTGGCCGATCCCTTCTTTGGACTGCGCTCAACCTGCTGCGATGCTTGTTGTTGTTGATGCCTGAGCCCAGCCATCAAGTGCCTGATGGAATGGTACGGCGTCGACGAGACTGCATTGCCGTACTCGGCACACCCGCAACTGGTCCTATCTGTTGAGGCCGGGGAGCTGGGCATTGCTGCGGGGCTGCAAGACCGCGTGGTGCAGGTAGGTGTCGCGTCCCGTATGCCTGCCGTACATGCTTCCCAGGAAAGAATTCAGGAGCTGCTGATAGCGCAGTTTGGCCAGCATCAACAATCAGGACGTGTATGTATGTATGTGCTTATGTATGTATGTATGCATTTTGTGTGTACCCGGGAGGATGCAGTGTGTATGTGGCCCCCTCGGCTTCCCTGCATCTGCAGATGAGTGCATGCTGCTGGGTGGGGAAGGGGAGGGGAGGGGGATGAGGAAGGTCACCTTCGACTCCCAGTTCCGTCCTCCTCTCCAAGGGAGTTTTGAAAAGGGCCTGAAACGGTATCTGAGGAGCGATGAAGTGCACTTTTACGGAGCTTCCGGTGCAGACAACCTCCCTAAAAAGGACCCTCCATCACGCCACGCGCGCAGGTGTACGGTGGTGTCGTACATATGGACTTTGACCGGGCGTACATGGCGGCAAATGGTGGCGTCGGGCGCTACAGCCGCATCGCCGCCTCACTGCTGCCGCAGCCGCTCTACATCATGTACTCACAGAACCCTAGCGAGAGCGGCAAGGTAGGTGCGAATATGTGCGTATATGTGCGTATATGTGCGAATATGTTTGAGCCGTGCGATAGGCACTATTACACCCATACCCCCCTCCCTTGCGGGCGGGAATGCGGGGTCCCAGTGTTCCGGGTGCGTGAAGAGCGCCGCCTTGCATTCGCCCTGAACGGGTCCCCCAACACTAGTAGGATGTCTTGTAGTGTTAGGTTCGGCAGCTCCAGCTGACACCTGTATGGTTGGGGCTCCGGTGGGAGGGCGGTACCAGTAGTAACTAACTAACGAACTGCTCCCGCGGCTTGGGACCATAGCTATGGCATGTACGCATTGGCCGATATCGCCTATGGATTGCTATACCCACATCATGGCGGATCAAATCTTTTTATACTACGTAGTAAAACATACATACACAGACATCATTTGTATTCTGCGATGCTCTTGCCTCCTCACTGCCTTAGTGTGTAGATTTTTCAGAGTGTCGATTCTCTCTCCCAAGTCTAGTTTTGTAAGACATATGCATGCGCGCGCAGGTGCACAGCGGTGTCAAGGAAAAATGGTTGGCAGGCGACCGGAAGGTGAGGGCACGTCGTGTAGTCGCAGCTGCTACTCCTGAAAAGCTCTCTCTTGTTATCAAAAGCTCTATCTAGTTATCATGTTCATCTCCAGGAGGCTGCTTTTCCATCCTCTGCCGGCAGCTGCTTCAGTAACCGTAGGATCCAGCATGCAGGCGGTGTGAACATAGCGCCACCTAATCCCAATGCCCTCATCGGTGCTACGGGGCTCTCAACCTTTCGGCCGGTGATCAAAATCCTACCCCTATCGAATGTGCGAATGGTTACGACAGGTGCAGTCCTTGATGGCCTTGGTTGCGGAGTGCGGACGTGAGGGGCTGCAACTGCTGCTACAGTCGCCGTTGATAGCTCAGGTCACGGGCGGCGGGCCGGAGGGGTCTTCATACCCGACCAGCAGTAACGGTGGCAGCAGTAACGGTGGCAACGTCCTACGTGATCACGCGCTCGTGCAGCTCATGAACCGCAACGCCGAGCTCAGGTGTGCTTCTTCTTGGACAAACAACGAACAACGGGAAAACCAGCAGGGAACGGAACGAAAGTACCAAAAAGATGTGTGTATGTGTGTGCGTGTGTGTTGTTTTTGCATGAAGTAAGGTTTCGTTACCAGCAAGGTGCGCGGTGGCCCTTGTTAGCACTCAGCTGCACTCAGCCAACCGTTGCGAGGGACTTTGCGGCAGCAGGGCGGGGTCACCGACGCGATGTCCCCACCGCAAACGCATTCCGCGCAACCTTCGCGACCATGAACATCAGAGCATGAAGGTTATAAGAACACGACTCAAGGTAATATATATTGCATTTCTTGCAAAGCAAGGTCTGCCTTGTGTGTAGGCATTTCTGTCCATGAAGGCCTTCTTCACGGCTTGTTGTACACTCGCGTTTTGAGGTGCCGGATAGGACACCGGTCGAAGCGGAACCGGGGCTGCCAAGGGCCTTACACTACTGCAGACGGAAAAGATACCAGGAGGGGCTTCCCCCCCCTTGGCACTCCATCGCTCAGGCGAGGCCCAGGTTGCGTGTGGTCTCCAGCGCGGGGTCATATCTTCAAGCCGGGTGCACAGCTGCACTGTGGCGTCCTCCTTCCCGCGACCGTGGGCCTTGCGGCCGTCTTCAGGCACCCCTCGGGGCGCTGCTGCGCTGTCCCCCCGCTGCACCTCACATGGGGTGCGGCATGGTGATTCCTCGCTTGGTACACACGGCGCTTTGCACATGGCAGCGAGCTTCTCCCGGAAAGAGGTATTGCTGAGGCTGCTGATTGGTGACTGAACAGAGCCAGTCCCCTGCTGCAGCTGGTGGCCGTGTTGTGAAAAAACGTCAAATACGTAAGATATGTAAGATCTCGCGAGGCTGTCTTAGGTGTTATGTACTAATGCTCAAACGCGCTGAGATGTACGAACGCACTACTGAGGGTTCAAGAAGCTGAAGACGAGCTGGCTATCTAGGCCATGGGATGTGGCACGTGTGACGTTTTTCAACGCGAATGGATGCACTCGCATTGAGAGCCGCTGCACACATGTCTAAAACGGAACAGGAAAACATATCAACAGGACAGGGAACTGGCTAGACACACGGGGGAGGAACGGAAGATTGATGGGGAGAGCATTATTGGCATTATTGCCCGGGGCTTCAAAAATGAATGTGTGCGTGCATGGTTCTGCACATTAGGATTTCTCAGGCACATGCTTTAAAACTGAAGCGTTTTTTTGTAGCAATAGAACTGTAATTAGTGGGGTTGAGAAAGAAGTCAAGGAAGTTCGTAATGGCTGACTGTGAGTTTCTGCGATCACTGTGACCGACCAACATATCACTGGTGCGGAAGTATATAGTAGCTAGAACACAGGGGCACGCAGTCACCAGGTCAGTGGCACAGTGTGACTCGAACGTTCTCTTGTGTGCCGCCGGCCACATGGCGACTGCGAAACAGGCCGGTGGGTACGGGAAGAGCATTTGGTGCCCAGATGCCCTTGGGCCTTCGGCTCATATGGGTAGTTTTACAGGTATGGGGTCACGCACCCCCAACCATGTAACACACACAGACACACACAGGCACACACAGGCACACACACACACACAGACACACACACACACGCACAGACACACACATACACACACACACACACGGTGGGCAACAAAGTAGAGAGCGGGAGCTGGGCAGGATGCATCAGTTGACTGGCAAATCATGTGTATATGACTTATCGTCTTGTCGCTTCGCTATCTCTTTGCTGCTGCTGTTTTGCTGCTGACTCACCCAGGCGCGAACTCTTTGGTGAGGAAGTCCTTGGGGCTCGAAACCTGCGGATGGTGGAGCTGTGCAAGTATGTGATGGGGTGGGTGGGGGGAAGGGAAATGCAGGCGCATGGAGTAATGGGGCAGAGGGGGGTTGGCGAGAGCATCGGCGTGGGTTGTTGGAAAGGCGCGTGGCTTGAGGTGGTGCTCGTTTGCCCCGTAATCCAGGGTGGGGTACCTAGGACCGCAATCCGGGTAATGGGAGGAGATCTGTAGGTAACCCCGGGGTTTCGGAGCCCCTGTGGCGGTAGTTGAGGAATGGGTGGGTATTCCGCAGTAAATACTGGGAAGGAGCTGCTGTGCAGGCAAATCGGTTTGGAGGCACCCACTGATGTATGTATGTATATATGTGTGCACTGCTGTTAAGACACATGGGGCTTACATGCATACAGACCATGCAGGCAAAGCTAGCTGCGTGATACCGCCCTTAGCTTCCTGCTATCAGGGTTCTAAGCGAAGGGTTCGCGCGTCCTGGAGCCCACCGATAGATGAGATCTGGGCCCGCTGCATGTTTTTGCTCACTACCGTTCACTCGCAGGTCGGTGGGTGCCGGTGTCAACTACACGGGTAGCGGTGGTGCAGTGGTGGTGTTCTGCCCGAGTGGCGAGGAGCAGGCGGCAGCGCTGCGGGAGAAGGGCGCGGAGGAGGGCTTCACGTTGGACCGGGTGAGGGTGGGGCTTGAGCGGGCGCCCCTGCCGCCAGCAGCCCGCCAGCAGCTAGAGTACATGGTGCGATGATGGCTATTGTGCCCCTGTCCAGATGCTTTACGGTACACATGCCGCGCCAGCCAGGGCACCCTCAGCATACGACCAGGTGTCTTTCTTTACAAAAGGGTCGCCGATGCCTCACCTGTTGAGCTTGCTTGCATGGTGGCTGCTGACCTGTTTTGGTTGCTTTGCTGGATGCAGTGGTGGGATGGGGGGATGGCGGGGTTTTTGGTATGCACGGGTGTGGGCTGTGCGGAGCAACCCGTGCCCCATGCCACGCATGCGTGAGTTACCCGTGACCCATGGGTCACCCCTGCGAGTGCATGCATGCATGCGTGGTTGAGAGGCAGCGGGGGCCCCAGGGGACGTAGCGACCTGTTATGTATATCTGTCGGCACCTCTGTCGGTGTTTCTCCACCTCACCCAGCGCACGATATGGCGATGCTTAGTTGTATGTCTGTAAAGAGATAGTGCGCCGCACCTGTGTATGTGCGACCTCGTGCCCCACTCGTGCAACAACGCATCACACGCGATATACATACACACATACAGTGGCCTCGGACACATACGGTAAGGACAAGCCCGCAGCATCGTAGCACACAGCTATTACCGATGAGCCATCCGGGCTGGGTTGCTTGACCCCATGTAAGCCGACCATTCCGTCGGTGGTGAGGCGATGGCGGTGACCTGAAGTGACAAGGTACAGATGTGCTGCTGTGTGGTCCAATGTGGCTTGTTTCCAGTTGGCAGCTAAACAGAGGCCAGTAAACATTGACACCTAAGCACCATGGTGAGAAAAATCGAGAAAAATATCTTCGGTGAGGAGCCTTCGACCAACCTGCTCTCCTTGCCGTACATACATAATCTTAATCCGTTGCCACCGCTTCCTTCGTTGCCATTTAAACAGCTCCATCCGGGATATAGCCAATGAGAAAACTAAGTGAGAGTCGTCTGTTAACGAATCCGCTGTTTGGAGTTGGGGATTCCCCGGGAAGCCCGTCAAGGGAGGGTCGACAACACAGCGGCTGAGTACGTGGACCTTACATGGCTTGAGATGCCCTCGCAAAGCAGTGCCTTCATATAGAGGATATACTGAGGTGTCCAGCGCAGCTTGGCCTTACACAGCATAGTAAGCACCTTTCGCCGATATACACAGGCAGGCAGGCGCGCAGCCACCATTTTTTCGGGTAGTCCTTTTTGCCCAGTAATGGGAAATTAATAGAAAGTTTAATAGCTATTGTTGCATGGCCAAGGTCATCAAGTGTGCGGATATTTTCAATATCGTCAGGCCGGCAGGCACCAAGCCACCAACGTCACCCTAGGTGCCTACAAGCTGATTCACGGTGGGGGCTGCGTCCGAAAAAGTTCCGAACGTGTCAGAAGAAAGTTGCAGACGATCCGAACCCACATATCCTCATGCCATACGGCGAAAGGTATCACAGGGAGCCCATAAGATTAGTTCATTCCTCGGGAAGCGCGGCGAAGGTTAGCGAAAGGGTATAATTTCATTGGAAAGGCCAATTAATGGGGAAGGCATTTAAACCTGCGCTACTCGTTAAATTAATGGTGAAATTGTTGTAACGGTGACTTAGTAAAAAAGGACAGGCGGATGCAAGAGAATGCAAGCCAGCCCCACTGTGGCGCGACCTTATGCGCCTAATGTCGTGGCAGGCATTATGGCCAACAAATAAAGACATAGGCATGCAGGGTAAAGAGCTAGGTTGAACTACAAGGTAGATTTGTAGCGCAGCCAGATAGAAAGCTGTTAGAAATCTCGGGTCGCTAAGCGCCGGGTAAAGCACTACGTCTATGTCAAAACACGCTACAACAATAATGTAATAGAGCAATTCATAATAATCATGCATTGGAGGGAGCAGGATTAAGGCGCGCTCAGGTACGTAACATCGGTGGCGGCCTTCGGAGGCTGCTCTGGGCTGCTCACCCAAGCCCTGGCCATCAAGTACTTTAGCCCAGCATAGCCAACGATTCAGGAAGGGCCCGTTAAAATCTGGCCATTTTCATACATTCAATCTGCATGCCGTGGCGTTTGCGTAAGTCCTTGTTCTGCTCAGATGTGCTCCCATACATAGTCGACCGAGTTCATTCCAATAAAAAGCAAAGTCTAGGGACCCATGCGCATTCATGCGAGTCTAGAACTTCATACACCAGAAGGCAGCATGTTGTGGCGGTTTTCCCAGGTTACCACTATGGAGCAAGGCTAGAATTATTGTGCAGCCATTCCCCTTCGCTGAAAATCATAATTTTACAAACATGTTGATTACACATTTACAGTGTTCAGACCAAAAGAAACGTGTTGTTTCCTTGTCGCCAAAGGTAGTGGTGGTTATAGATAGATGCTCGAAATCAAGACGCATGTTTCGTGCTTTCTCCAGGCGTCATTCATGGGGCATGGATACTGGTCCTGATCATCGTGAGCTGGCGTCTAAGGCGTGCATAGACAAAGTACCACCTAACGAGGGCCACATGGCGTACGGGTGCCGTGCAAATTAGAGGTTCAGGTTTAACAGCGATTCTCAACAATAAAACTCAAGCCTGTATAGCTTCCTTCTTATTATAAGGAATGTTTTTTCGGTGGGAAACTGGACAAGCTCGCGTTCGCACCGTCGTTGGAGGTTTGAGGAAACCTCCAATTCGTGACCTCCGTGCAACGAAGTACTTTTGAATTACCTTCTTTCATCGCTTTTGAGATTTATGCAGCATACGACCTGGAACAATTTGGCATCCTATCGACTTAACTTACGCTTAGGTTTGCGTCATAGATCGATCGCTAAAGATGCAATCGGCAATGTCTATCTCCCCCAGTAGCTCTGTTTCGTCTCCAGGCGGGTGGAAGGCTCGGACCCAGGCCCGAGCGACATGGTGAGGGTTGTTGATGGGCGGCGATTTGCTGTCGCGTCGCAGCGCCCTGAATCCCGCCAGGCCCCTTTTTTCGCGCGCTTGGGTCCGTGTCTGTTTTTCTTCGTGACGGCAATTGACGCGACAATGGTTACGATTTCAGGCCTTGTAGCAGCTGCGGAAGCCCCACACGCCTGCTTCCCTCAAACGCCGTGGCAGGTGTCGGAATCCAGGTTAGTTCAAATGCCCATTGAAATATGGGTGTGTACGGGCTGTAATCCGGAACAATTCGACTCTTCAGTCCCTCAATTCAGCTCCTTAGCCTGCACTCGTCTGCATGGCGACTCGATCTCCATCTAGCAAAACATGGTGGCTTGAGTTGTCTCATTCTCACAGAATGCTGCCCCACAATCACTAGGTACCCGCGGCTACAACCAACTCTCCGTCAACCAGCTCCACTGGGCGCGGAGGAGCGCCGTCCACATCCTATAACGGTCGATCGACCTCGCCTAATATTCGCCCCACAAACGCACCTCTTCAATTACTCGTCCGCGCGGCGAAAGAGGCGCGAGCTCTATCGGCGGCACCCGCGGAGCTATCGGAGGTTTCTTCCCGTCTGGCGGCGGCGCAAAGCTGGCCTGGCTTGCAGGTGCGACGCGCAAAATGTCAGAGGAGCGACAGCACTCAATCGGAGCGACAGCTCCTCAGCGGGCTGCGTCTCCTACCCAATCTCAACCCTTTGCGTGCAGTGTGGTAGCGGGGTTTGGGATATTCGCATTTCGCCACAATTCTCATCTGCCATTGGCAGTTGCAGCAGCAGCAGCAGCAGCAACAGCCACATCATCAGCATTAATGAGATCTGGAGCACAGCGCTCAGCCTTACCCGCCGCATTAGTAGCAGCCACAGCACCGGCGCCGCTCTCAATGCTCCTCGAGCCCATTGCTCCTTAATATATGGGGCAGACGACTTGGGGGACGTTACCGATCTATCTGCGATGATGTACAAAACTACAGCATTGCTTTGCTTCATTTCATCTCGTTTAGTTTTGCGGCCTTGATGGAAATCAGGGGCCCCTTATCACGGACTTTGGGAGGGTCTCACTCGATCCCGATCCTGATGTTTAGTAGATAAACTCCCTGAAAATCCCTTTCCCCATCTCTCGCAACCCCCCTCCTCAACCACACACACACCCCGCAACCCCCTCATGGACCTGTGACCTCGAAGGTCATTTCCCTGCAGTTCCAAGGCCGACTGGACCAAGAGAGCTTGGTTGCCGTACTCAGGAAGGCAGCACAACTAGCAGCGAGTGAGTATTAGTGGGTGGGTATGAACGTGTGCGTATATATGTGTGTATGCGTGCGTGCCGACATGATTTTGACATAATTTCACATCCGCATGTGGGCATCATGATTTCACTTCTTGACGTGCACTAAGTTTACGCACCTGGGTTTGCAATTTGATGCATGGGGCTTACATGGATGCCTGAAAGGCTGATGCGTGGGAGCCACAGGGAGCCACCGGTTACCTAAAACCGAAGCGTTACGTAGATATTCTACGTATGGGTTGTCGGATTCTAAAGAGGCCTCTTTTGCTAAAGTGTCAAAAAGTGACAAAAGCTACTATGTTGTTGTGGTTGTTACAATGGACTCCAGACTCGTGTAGAGTCGATTTAGCTGGCCGGCGCTGGCCATGAATTGCACTTGTGACGATCAGGGCAATCAAGAGGCCCACCCAGACTAAACAACGCGAGTCAGACAAACAGCAAAGGCTATGGCCACGGGGAAATTTACCAAAGCAATCAGTTTCGCTACCGGGACTCGAACCCGGGTCTCGAGAGTGAAAATCTCGCATCCTGACCGCCTAGACTATAGCGAAGGTGTGCTTATTAGTGAATTCGATCAATTACATAGCCACATACGTACCTACACGGACTGTGGCGTAGCAGTTGCCCACTGCAGTTGCAGTTTGCTCATGCAGCAGCACAGCATTCCCCACCTACATCTACACTACCTACCCACCTACCTACCTGTCAACATACACATACATACCTTGACCCCAAAAAATTGTCTACCTGTCGCCCCTTACTCCCAACATCCCGCCCCAAAAAGCAGCGTCCCGCGACGGTCGCTCCTCCCCGAGCGCCTCAGACCAGTACGCGTGCTCGCGCTTCTTGGAGTGTGTGGCGGTGAGCTGCGCGTCACTAGTGCCAGCCATGACGCCGAACACGGTGGCGGCGGTGCTGGGTACTCTGGGGGGGCTGGCGGACTGCGGATTGGTCAACATGCGGCAGGTATGTATGTATGTATGTTGTTACAGGGTGGTTAACTTCGCCAGCGGCCCCCTTTCCCGGGGCAGTCCCTGCTCTCCCCTGCTAGAGGGGCACCCTAATCCGTCACCCCATCCGACTTCAGAATGTATTCGTTGGGTTCGGCAACTCACCACCAGCATCCAACCAAATCTAGCGGATCAACGGCGCATCAACTTAGTTCCTGGTCAGCTCGCAAGTTGATATTATCACGTCCTACACCGTCCATATGATGGGGGGCCACCTCCCATTTCATCACTCCTCAAACACCCGAGGAGCCGGCAGGCGGATTTGAACGGACATCCAAACAAAATGTATGTATGTATGTATGTATGTTTTTGTTGTTTTCGTGTGCAAATTCTTAGGGAGAGCGAGGGTATGTTGATAGCTTGGGTTGTAGGGCTGGAGCGGAGGCGTGCTGGGGGGAAGGGGAGTGAGGAAAAGAGAGGTCGGGAAGTGGTTTAAACCCCACAAATACACATAAAACCCGAAGGCAGAGGGGTATGCGCACACTGCAACGGTTGCTCCCAACTGATTTGGACGACTCCGACAGTTGGTGGTGATTTGGACAACGTGTATTCGTAGCTGAAAGATTGGCTTTTGCTGCTTCTCACGTATCGCCATGTTGTTACGTCCTGTTACGTTGATGTCACGTTGATGCTGTAAAAACACACTCGCTCTCACATACACAAACTCTCTCACACACACATACGCACACACATACATACATACGCACACACATACATACATACATACATACATACATACATACATACATACATACATACATACATACATACATACATACATACATACATACATACATACATACATAGGAGACCAGCGGGCATAGATCCCGTCTAGTTGGAGCGCCAAACGAGCGCTGTTGCGTGCCGGCCGTCGTTTCCCGTGCGGCCTGACCCGGGGGCGGAGTGCATGAGACTAGCCGGCCGGATGCACCCGCCCCCCGCGCTGTGTTTCGGCCCTGGGCCCCCGGCTTTTCAGCCCACAGTGTAATCAACGTCATACATACATACATACATACACACAAACGTGTTCCGGTTAGGTTACCCTCCTCCTCTCCACGTTCCTGCTCCCCTCCAGGTTCCCAATGTGGTGGTAGTTCTCGTCCAGGCGCTCATCCTCGCCTCCTTACCCCAGTTACACAACTACACGGGTCTGCAGCTGGCCTACTTGCTGAGGGGCTGTGCCCTCCTGTCGCCAAGCGGCGTGCCGGAGGTGTGTGTGCGACATCATCATGGTTGGGGCTGATGTCGTACCTGTCGGGGTGTCTTGTTCGGGATGCAGTTTTAGTGTTGCGTTTGCGCGTAGTGTTTTGTTGTCGTTGCTGTAAAGATGTCGGTACAGTGCATTGCATCCTGAATTGCCGAGAGGCAGTTCGTGGCAGCCCGAAAAGCTGCTGTCTTGCTGTTCTCACACGCGATTCGTTAACGTTAAGAAACACACTGTGATTGTGCACATTGACATTTAACGACATAACGACATATTTGATTTGATTACCATTTTGAAGTATTTGTACAATGGTATTCGTTAAAAGTTTATGTAAATATGGTTACGTGGTTTGTTCTCCCTCCACAACCCACTCGCTCTCATCTCCGTTTCTGAAGGTTTGGTTGGACGAGTGGCGCTCCGTAACCTCGGGTGCCGTACTCGCGGACATGTCCCCGGATGCGCTCGACGCGGTGGTCGCCAGCTTGCAGGTACTATTGATACATTCGACGTGGGAGGAGGTGGACTTTAGTGTCTGCCGGTTGGCGGTTAGACACTTGGGTGGTTGGTCAGTGGGAGAAAAATATCCGGAACCCCTTACTCGTCTACCTGCTCCTCTCACACCTTTGTTTTTTCCCTCGTCCCTTCCCTCCCCTCCCCTTACACACCCATGCAAACAAATAAACAAACATACGTACTGCATAACAACGCACTGTAAAACACAAACAGACCCATGCCTCCCCCTCCCTGGCCGGTTGCACTTGCACCCTCCCCCCCCCCCCGGAAAATTCCCAGGCCCTGTATTCCACTCAGAACTGGCTGCCTCATGACGCCTGGTTGGGGGAGCTTCTGCGGGCGGTTGAGGGACAGTTGGCGGCGTACGACGGAGAGGTAAGCCCCACCAGGGGCTACTGCCACTGCAGCTACTGCAATGAAGCCAGCGTGGGAGGGACTCGGTTTCACGCAATAAACACCCCAACGCGCCGTGTAGGAACCCAAATAGGACCACCAAAGCCAAAATAGGGGGGTACTTGCCGTGACGTCCCTGCTCCGGAACCGCGTCCTTGCCCCGCACACCACTACATTCCCGTGGGGTGCACCCGCTCCCACCTGCCTCGATATCTCACACACGTACATACAGACATGCACACATACACATACGATCTGTAGCTTATACGCACATGCACATAATATACTTGCACACATACACAGGCACATCTACGCACATAGTCCAACACATACATATTCACACACAACCCAAATCCACCCAACTCCTTGTCCTTGCAGCGTCTTCGTCAGCTGGTAGTAGCTCTGGCTGGTTTGGGGTTACGTCCCCACACGGACTGGTTCGGCAGCTTCCGTCGGGTTTTCGACTCCCGGGTGGCGGCGGAGGAGGTGGCTCCTCACGATGTGGCGGGGGTGCTGTACGCGCTCAACAAGTTGGATGTCGCCTTTGCGTGATGGGAGGGGGGTTGTAGGGTGCTTTGGGGCCCGTGGCAATGTGCCGGTGTGTTTCACTACCATCCAGGGAGGGGCAGGTGTGCGCAACCGGCCCGAGCCGGGGGTTGCGGATCGCGAGCTGTGAGGTGGTTGCTAAAATGTATCAACTGCTATACACGCACAGACACGTACATTCGCCGTTGGTTGGTGTGGATTGACGAACAACCGCCAAGCGACCATAACTAACCCATCGCCCACCATCGCTACTAGAATTAGCAGGTCTAGCTCGTCGTACTTGTCGTACTTGCCATGTCTGCTGCGTTAAGATGGTGTTTTGCAGGAGGGTTGGGATGAGTGTGGGGGCGGGGTGTGCCCGCGGGGTGAGGGATTGGAGGGATGTGCGGAGGAGGTGGTAAGGGAGGGATTGGAGGTGGGGTGTACATTCTCTTGGCCGCGAACTTGATGATGCGCGCGGCGTTGGGCGTGCTGTACACACAGTGTGTGAGTGTGTTTGTGTGTGTGCGCGTGCGTTTTTAGCGCAGGCGCAAGCGTTACACCCCACAAGGGTTAAAGTTGAGTGTTTGTACGCCTAAGCACGTGTAAATGTGTATGTGTCTGTTTTGTCGCACCTGAACGAGTGCATGCGTGTGTGTATCGACGTGTGTGCGTGTCACGACATTAGAGCATGATGAGAGTGTGAGGAAATAGAGAACCTCCACGCAGCCAGGTTCAGATGAAGGTGCACCGGCAAACCCCTAGGACGATGTTCCTCCTCCCCCTCCTCCCCCTCCCCCCAACGATATCGGCCCTATTGGAGCAACCGAACAATCTGTAGCTCATCCCGGGGGTGTTGTCGGTGGCCTCGCTGGTCTTAAGGGTCTCTTCGGGGCTTTGGGGGTTTGGGGTTTCGCCGCCGCTGCTGCTGCTGATGGTGGTGGTGGTGGTGGTGGTGATGATGAAAGCGGTCGAGAACTGTGGCATAAGGCCCCAAACAGGAGGGGTCTCTTGGGTTTGGGGGTTTGGGGTTTTATTGCGGTTGGCATAAGGCCCCATCGGGTCTTTACAAAGCACATAGAGGACGCGAGAAGCAGGGGGCCCGCAGTGCCCTGCATGTGCACCGGGTTCCGTGAGATGCACCTGGACCACCTGCTGACCACCTGGCGGGTTCGGCTTCACTTGACTTCACTTCGCTTCACTTCGCTTCCAAGAGCGAAAGAGCGGCGGTGAAAGTTTTCTTTCTGTGGAGAGATCCTAAGCTCGCAGCCATTCGCCCCCGTCTTTCTATCCCTTGAGCGACAGGAGGTCAGGTCGGGGCGGGTACGGCAGCAGGTCCGCTTCGTACTCTTATGTATGTATGTATGTATGTATGTAGGTGCGGATGAATGGTTGCTTGGTGGAGCCAGCGGAGGAGGGGGAGGAGATGGTGGGGGCCCTCCGGAACTCTGGAATTTGGGTTTACGTTTTGAGGGATGGGGATATCTCAGATATCATAATAACGGCTCCATAACTGCCCCACCCTCTCCCGTCGGTTTCGCTTTCACGGGGCCGCTGTTGCTGCTTGTGGTGGTGGTGAGCTTAGGGAGTGTGGGCGAGTGAGGGGTACAGCGTAAAGGGGCTACAGCCTTCCGAGGGTATGTTGCAGCGAAGGGGGGCGGGCAAGGCAGGCTTGACGCGTTACGCATATGTATGTATGTATTATGTTGGATTGGAACGTCAGTTAAGCTAATCAGAAATGGCACCTCTTGTTGCGCTGCGTTTAGGGGCGGTTCGGGTTTTGCAAGTGCCAGGTACGCGTGCTGACTTTAGGAGGCAGAATCCTTGCGTATGTATGTATGTATGTATGTATGCGTGTGTCCTTGTGTATAGCTGTCATGGGGCGTTGGGAGACCTGTCGATGAAAGTAAATTAAACGCACGAGGGGGGCTTCCGTACTCGAACGAAATCATCGCTGGTGTCCACCTTCAAGATAAGAGATAGAGCTACCCGACATACACGCGCACCGTGTGTGACTACGGCATGTAGGTGCGGCATGTACGATTAAGTCATGTGAGTATGTATATGCGTCTGTTTCTTATGCAGTTTGTGCGTGTGCTTGGTGTCGTGAATGTGTCTCGATGTCATCGGGCGCTTTTTATCAAGGCGTTGTTCCACCCCATCCCACCCCATTCAAGCACCCCTCGCGCGGCTATCAGTACAGTAGTATTATGTGTACACCATTACAACATTATTCGGCTCCAACAGCTCCAACACCCTTTCACAAATTCTTTTCCTTGGCAGCGCATTATTGAGCGCATTGCGTCGTGACGAGTGATCGCACCTGGGCCCTCGTTCTTCGTCGTTTGGTTCGTTGGTCGTTGTTAGTAGTTAGGTTAACGGCTAACGCATTGCTTGCCATTGGATTTCCTGCGTCTTGTTCGACCGCGTCCGGGCAGCAAATTTTATTCCACTAGCGTTTTTGCACTTTTCTGTTTATAAAGTGTTGTATCGTGAGCGAATTGAAATGGATGGCTGGAGGTTATCTTCTTGCAGGTTAATAAGTAATTTGATTTGAAAAATTCCCCGGGGTGGGTGGGGGCGAAAAAATAATTCTCCGGGGTCGAATGCGGTTTAGATGCCACTGCTTGCTGTGGCAGCCTCGGAATGATGAGATGTGTGCCTGTGCGTGTGTCATGCCTTGAGTTACATGTTACATGAAAGGTACGTCGAGCGGATTTTATGCGTATGTGCGCGCATCTGTTTGTGGTTGTGTGTATGGCGCATCTCGTTTGTGTCTGTATGTATGCAGGCAGCGATTGAATTTGTGTATTCGGCCAGTGACCATGGTGCTGTTGGTATTTCGCTGAACTGAAGATATAGGTTTTTTTCGACGCTGACCGGAATGTTGGGGGGGGGGGAAATTGCGGAGGGGGTTTTAGGGTTTAGGGTTTTACGGAGGGGGATTTACGTGAGGTGGACAAGTTGTGGTGTGCTTGTGTAACACCGTGTGTATACGTATTTGATCTGGGGAGCGATAGGCTGGTGGGTGCGATTGATGGCCATGATATCGCCACAATCTTTCACGAAAGAATGCAACTTTGGGGATTAATAAAATAAAGGTGAAGCTGATCAATCGAATTTGGCTTCACGAGCTGGTCGCATTAATTCGTATTTGTGGAGGCAGGTTTTTCCGGGGACATTTTGTTAAGTACGACGGAGTACGGCGCAGCTCCCGGAGCGTCCCAGACAGTCCAACTCCACGTCGCTGTTGAATAAGGATAGAAATACATGTATGTATGTACGTACACATACATATACGTTTTGCCTATGTAAATGAAAAAATGATATGTATTACGCCCTGTCTTTTGCCCCTAAACGTTTTGCCCCTGAACTCTCCGTTCTGCTGCACTCCGTGGAGGTTTTATCGAGGGCACCTCTGCATGTCACGAACTTATACACATGCTAAGAGGTTGCCGTTCAGTTCTTCGACAATTAAACTAGGCACTGCAAATGCAAAAAATGCAATTTACAAGGTGTACTGAATGTACTGGTCAGCGAGGGCTTTTGCGCGGCTTGATTGAAACTGTGAGATTGATAGAAAAGACGCTGTGTGCCTAAGAGTTTTTTTTGTGTGTGTGTGTGTCGAAAACGATTGGCCACAGTGGTTTGGTGTCGTACAAGACATTTGGGAGTGCGCCACCTCGTACTTCGCATTGGGCGTCACTCGAAAGGCATATCCACACTCAAGAATTACGTTTCTATTGTACTTTGTCGTACACGTCGTACACAGGTGATGAGCGCGCGGGACCTAGGTCGGAGACCAGGAGCGTCAAAGGGCCATGCAGCAGTCGTACTAACCTGTCGCACTGAATCGGCTCGTTCTTCAATTCTGTGCCGAATTTTATTTATAAATCGCTTCCTACGCTCTAGACGCATCCGCGGTACACAAGTTTACTCGCACATAATATGTTGAAAGACAGACAAATCTTATGTTGATGTTGTTACAGGGTGGTACAGCTTCACCAGTGGCCTCCTTCCCGAGGCAATTCCCTGCTCTCCCCTGCTAGAGGGGCACCCTAAGCCATTCACCCCATCCGACTTCAGAGTGTACTCTTTGAGTTTGGCAACTCACCACCAGCATCCAACCAAATCTAGCGGATCAACGGCGCCTCAACTTAGTTCCTGGTCAGCTCGCGAGTTGATTTTATCACGTCCTACACCGTCCACAAGATGGGGGGCCACCTCCCATTTCATCACCTCTCAAACACCCCGTGTTGTAGCGCGATAGCTACACAGTAGTGATGAGCTTATTAAGAAATATGCGAATCAATTATGACTATGAAATCTTCTGAAAACTGACATGGCTGTCAAGGAATCGTTTGTCAGAATTCACCGGAACTGAACATCAAGAATCTGTACGACAGCCTTACCGAAATCCATAAATTTACTGAAATCGTCTTTGCTCACAGAACGGACGTGGGTTTGTTTAGAATTCATATTCTACTCACGTTCGGAGCGCGGTCTTATACCGTGGTCGGGGCAGTGCCGGCCTGAGACATACTTCATGGGCCTGTAGCACTGCACTACACTACAACATCTTTTGGTGTCTCAGTAGCGCATTGCTATTAATAAATTATTCTCTAAGTAGTTTGCCTAGTTTAGCGTACCAGCCGCCTCCCTGACTGAAGGGCGGCTGACCATTGACTTCTGTGGCGGTTGTTCTCCGGTCCACCTCGCACCCCCAACGAAGCCCTGCTACAAGCCTTACTTGCTGGACTTCGTCTCTCCGTTCAAGGTTGGCGGCTTTGAACACGACTTTCTGTCCTTCCCACTATGGATGCGCCAACGCTCACCGATTCAATGAATGTAGATGAAATCACAGTACCACCACCGAATCTACCGAACCCGCTGGACTCACTGAACCTATCGACTCAACCGAATACAGCGAACCTGCAGCGCACCACCGAACCAACTAGAGATGCTGGCGGCTCCGCCGGCTCTTCCCGTGGAGAACACGAACTAGTGGAGCTAAAGCTACAACTAGTTCAAGCAGAAATTGAACTCGCGAAACTAAAGAACGCTGGAGCTGGCCCGGCGACC
>NW_003307573.1:616010-622009 GCF_000143455.1 Volvox carteri f. nagariensis | reverse complement strand
AATACTTGGCTACCCATTCTTGGAAGTCATTAGCGAACATTTCGAGACTCCTGTTCTTGCTCGGCTGCGGTGGTTCAACTCGAAACGTAAATCTGGGTTCGGTACACGTAAGATTCGCAGCATCAGAACTCACCACCGGAACTGGTGCGGTCGACGGGCCAGCTCCAGCGTTCTCAGTTCATCTGAGTCGACGGCAGGCATGCTGGGTTGAATTCCTCGAGCAGTTTACGTTTGAGTGGGTCTACCGACCTGGGAAACTCAACGTTGTTGCCGATGCTCTTTCTCGACATCCGAATCTGGCCACGATTCTCTGTGCGGTTCCTCCAGTTACTCCTTCTTCCGACCTTCCGATTTCGTCCCGACTTGTGGAAGCAACCCGTAAGGACGCTTGGTTTCAGAATCCGAATAATACACGAAAATTTTATGAACACCCAGGAGGGTTCTTTGTCTTGGAGGAGGGGAATCACCGAATTGTTGTACCGAATGATCCGATTCTGAAACACGAAATTATCACACGAAGTCACTCTGATCGCTTATCTGGTCATCCTGGTCGTGATCGGACCATTGAATTGTTTCAACAAAGTTTCTGGTGGCCAACTCTTCGAACTGATGTGGCGAAGTGTGATGTATGTCTTCGAACCAAACCGGCATCTGGTTTGCCGGCAGGTGAATTACATCCACTACCGATCCCTGATATGCCTTGGGAAAGTATTTCCATGGATTTTATTGTGGGACTTCCGAAAACCAAACGCCAACACGATGCTATTTGGGTGTTTGTGGATCGCCTAACAAAAATGGTACATCTCGCTCCTTGCCGTACTACTGCTACCGCAGAACAATATGCTGACATGATGTTTCATCATGTCGTGAGACTTCATGAAATGCCACAAAAGATTATCTCCGACAGCAATTTAAGAATCTGTTTTTACCGGCTTTGCTAAATAGAGCTGGTGCGAAACAAAACACTAGTACCGCTTTTCACCCTGAAACCGATGGACAAACCGAACGAATCAACCGAATCCTTGGAGATATGTTACGACAATATGTTTAGACTGACACTGATCCCATTGTTCAGTGATGGGATGGGATCGTTATCTCCATGCTGCTGAATTCGCGATTAACAATCGGCGAAACCGAACCATGGGTCAGTCACCTTTCTTTCTGAACTACAGCGAATGCCTTTACAGTTGGAACTTGCTGATACCGTTCCCGCTACTAAGATGTACGTGGATACGTTTCATGAACGACTGGATCTTGCGAAACGATTTTATCAATCCGCGCAAGACCGAGCCGTACAACAGGAAAGTAAGAAACGACGTACCGTGATCCTACATGTTGGTCAACAGGTATTACTGAGTATGAAAAACCTGTCTACACAGAAAGGTACACGAAAACTGATGCCCCATTGGATTGGACCTTTTCCTATTACTGAAATGATTAATTCCGTTACTTTCCGTTTGGATTTGCCTCCTGAATATCCTGATCAAATGAGACAGGTCAAGAACTCAAAGAAGCTTCTGTGATACAGAGAGCAGCCGCAGGCGTTTGGTCCTGAAAAGCCGGGGCCCCGACATGAACAATGGTAGGTAGCGGTTGTAACACGTCCTTACAGATGGTCCACTCATGCGTTCCCTTCTTGCTCTTTTCCGTTTCGGCAAAATTGTTGCTCAATCTTTTCCGTTTCGGCATGCCGTCTCACGCTACCAAACGCGACGCGGGATCCGGTATCGGAACTGACATTTCCATCCTTTTGAATTAGTTGCTGCTATCCTAACTTTAACATTAGAAATTCTTACATCCCTAGCCGGCGACGTGCGGAACCCGACCTAGTGCGCTGACGCTACTGGGATCGCACCATGAGTGCAGCAACGTCTTCCCGTCGCCAGACACGCGGTCCCCCGCAGCCCCCAGCTTTGGAGGTCGCTTGCACACAAGAATTGCAGCAAGCGGCACTCAGAGCCAACCTTTTGGTGGTCTCGTTTACCACCATAATCAGAGACCGGTCGAGGACAGAACTGGAGGGACATACCCGGCCATTGCAGAAATCCCTCTACCAAGCACTCCTACCCCTCCTGCACTCGGCAATTGCCAACCGCCGGCAGATGCCAGGTAGAGCTGGCGGGGAGTGTATATCCAACTGCGCGGCGGGGCTATCTTTAACGTATGACCTCGCCATCCCCCAGCAGCAACGGCACCAGCTCATCAGCCTCCTAGACACACGCAGTCAACTGCGTACCACCGTGGCCGGCCACACACCGGTCTGGTGGGTTGCCAGGGAGGGTCCATACTATGTGATACCACAACCGCTACAAATCCTTACCCATGGCTGGCCGCTCGGCCTGACGGAAAGCGCGGTTAGGGGACAACTATCTAAGTTACTGCCGGCAGACGTAATCTTAGGAGTTTCCCCATGGTACCACTACAGAGTCCACTGCCCTATACCGGCACTGGACAAGTGGATCATATCCCTTCGATCTGGATATCGCCTCCCTAACGACCTGCCATGCCGCTGGCATGTTAATGGCGCGCTGGACTTCGTCGTCCTGGCCACACCATTTGAGACGGAAGCGTACCAGACGCAAAAATCAGCAGTAGCACACATTGCGGCACGAACCATGACTACTGCTGGACCAAATGACGACATCACCACAACCGTACGCGCGGAATCCTCGTACACCGCTGCCACAGCCACGCAGCGAAGGGAGGGGCGCATCCACTGCTGCCGTTGGGCAGCGGCAGGATGCGATCGTGCACAACAAGCTATGAATGGCGACGCTGCCAGCGGACACAGCTCAACAACAGGCAGGCGCTACCGCTGTTGGCCGACGGGTTGCACCCGCTGCTGCCGATGGGCAGCGGCAGGATGCCACCGTTGAATCCATTCAGCGGGAGCCCAATCCAGCGGACACAGCTCAGCAAGAGGCAGGCGACACCGCTGTGGGTCGACGGACCGCATCCGCTGCTGCCGTTGGGCAGCGGCAGGATGCGATCGCTCACACCATTCAGCGGGTGCCCCTGCCAGCGGACACAGCTCAGCAAGAGGCAGGCGCACCGCTGTTGGCCGACGGGCCGCACCCGCTGCTGCCGTTGGGCAGCGGCAGGATGCGATCGTCCACACCATTCAGCGGGTGCCCCTGCCAGCGGACACAGCTCAGCAAGAGGCAGGCGACACCGCTGTTGGTCGACGGGCCGCATCCGCTGCTGCCGTTGGGCAGCGGCAGGATGCCATCGCTCACACCATTCAGCGGGAGCCCCTGCCAGCGGACACAGCTCAGCAAGAGGCAGGCGCACCGCTGTTGGCCGACGGGCCGCACCCGCTGCTGCCATTGGGCAGCGGCAGGATGCCATCGTTCACACCATTCAGCGGGTGCCCAATGCCAGCGGACACAGCTCAGCAAGAGGCAGGCGACACCGCTGTGGGTCGACGGGCCGCATCCGCTGCTGCCGTTGGGCAGCGACAGGATGCGATCGCTCACACCATTCAGCGGGTGCCCCTGCCAGCGGACACAGCTCAGCAAGAGGCAGGCGCACCGCTGTTGGCCGACGGGCCGCACCCGCTGCTGCCATTGGGCAGCGGCAGGATGCCATCGTTCACACCATTCAGCGGGTGCCCCATGCCAGCGGACACAGCTCAACAAGAGGCAGGCGCACCGCTGTGGGTCGACGGGCCGCATCCGCTGCTGCCGTTGGGCAGCGGCAGGATGCGATCGTTCACACCATTCAGCGGGAGCCCCTGCCAGCTGACACAGCTCAACAAGAGGCAGGCGCACCGCTGTGGGTCGACGGGCCGCATCCGCTGCTGCCGTTGGGCAGCGACAGGATGCGATCGTTCACACCATTCAGCGGGTGCCCAATCCAGCGGCCCCAACTCAACAAGAGGCAGGCGACACCGCTGTGGGTTGACGGACTGCATCCGCTGCTGCCGTTGGGCAGCGACAGGATGCGATCGTTCACACCATTCAGCGGGTGCCCCTGCCAGCGGACACAGCTCAGCAAGAGGCAGGCGCTACCGCTGTTGGCCGACGGGCCGCACCCGCTGCTGCCGATGGGCAGCGGCAGGATGCGACCGTTGACACCATTCAGCGGGAGCCCAATCCAGCTGCCCCAACTCAACAAGAGGCAGGCGACACCGCTGTGGGTCGACGGGCCGCATCCGCTGCTGCCGTTGGGCAGCGGCAGGATGCGATCGTTCACACCATTCAGCGGGTGCCCCTGCCAGCTGCCCCAGCTCAGCAAGAGGCAGGCGACACCGCTGTGGGCCGACGGGCCGCACCCGCTGCTGCCGCTGGGCAGCGGCAGGATGCGATCGTTGGCATCATCCAGCGGGAATCCCAGCCAGCGGTCGCACCTCAACACGATTCCCTCATTATCGCCGCTAGCCAATGGGATGCGATTGTCGACGCTGCTGAACAGCGGCAGGACGCTACACCCCCCACCACGCGGCAAGAACTTCAGACAACTGCCAAAGCGAGAAGGGACAGCCCATCGCAGGCAGACCTGGCAACGCTGGAAGCGGACCGGCCATATACCACGCGCTCAGTTCGACGCAGGACCTTGTCACGGGACCTGTCCTCGGAGAGTGCCGAAGATGATGCACCTATGCAAAATGCCTACGACACGTTATCACCTCTTGTAGACCTCCAGCTGGAAGGCTTCCCACTCGCCAACACCTGGCCGGAGGCACTACAATCCCTTTACTCCCTTTCGGGCACTGGCCCGGACATGGACCTGGACCTTATGTAATGCCCAGGAATCGCCACTCGAACAGGCGGGCCGTGCAACTTCTACGCATTGGCTCCCACAACGTTCGCAGCCTCCTGGGATCAGGGTACAACAACGCATCCGAACGCACAGCCCAACTCATCCGTCAATGGGCTAGGCAAAGGCTGGATATCGTCTGCCTCCAAGAAACAAGGGTAACGGCTCACCGTGTGGCCCAGGCACGAACGATACTCCACAACCTGTCTCGGGCGTTTCACCTGGGCCAGTGGGTATCCTGGTGGGACCCTGCGTTGGATAGCCGGCGTGGAGGCGGAACAGCAATCCTTATACGCAGCGCACTTCTCACCAGCGGGGCATTCCTTCCGGGGACACAGGCCCAACCTACGATGTCAGGAGACGGTCGTCTTTTGCGCTTACCCATATGCTGGGGAGACCATACCTTTACTTTAATCAGTGCTTACCTTCCTAGCGCTGATCCCCCGGCCCAAAGGACTTTTATTCAGCAACGTCTATGGCCGCTTATGGCGGATGCTGGACTCCATATCTGGGCAGCTGACTTTAACTTTGTCAACAATCCTGACCTTGATGCATCCACTCCGTCGGCACGGAGGAATGATGTCAACACCACGGCAGAGTTTAACGTTACTTGCCCGGGGATGATTGACACGTTCCGCCTAATACACCCCCGCCGGCGTGCTTACACATACGTCCATCCAGCGGGAGCTTCCCGTATTGATCGTATAATGGTATCGCAAGCCCTGGAAATGGCAGTCTATGGCAGCGATACAGCCTCAGGGACTCCAGCGGATCACCGGATCACCCACACTACCATCCGGGCAGCCCATAGTACGCACACACCAGGACCTGGCCTACCCCGTACTAGGCTTCACTTCCTGGACCATGATGACCTATGTGCAAACTTAAATATGTGGGTAAATAACACGGCAGAATCAGCCCCCACGCACCCGGACGACCTCATCCAATGGTGGCCAGGCTTCAAACGGGCGCTGGCCCTATCAGCTGGCCGCCTAAACCAACAGGCACGCATGCGTCAGCTAATTGGAGCTGCAGACGAGGCTGCTGCCCAAGCCCAGGCCGACAGCGTCCTGGCGGAAGCGGAGGAGGGGGACGCTTCGGCTCTTCCACGGGCGGTTCTCGCCAGGTCGGCTCAGGCAGATGCGGCACACCGGGCTGTAGCAGGCGTCACACGACGCACCCGTTACAATTGGATACGTACAGGCGAACGACCTAGCCCAGCACTAACCAACCAACTTAGG
>NW_003307573.1:614248-615244 GCF_000143455.1 Volvox carteri f. nagariensis | reverse complement strand
GGTGCTCTCAGTAGCTACAACCCTAGGGATTCGCGTCGCAGATAGGCCTTCGCTCGAACAGCAATCGGTTTCGCTTTCTCCTGTGAGGAATAGCTTGCAGTTAGTCGCTGGGATGCATTTATCAGCTTTTGGTCGAGCTTTTGCGGTATCAGGTTATAGCATTAGTAGAGTCCTGTACCACTTGGAGTTTATGGGGGCACCTTGAGATGCGATTGTTACAGTGGACCCCGAACGGGTCGAGTGCAGCGCCCATAGGAACGCCTCCCGCACAACACTGTGGGCCTTATTCAAAAAGAACTCGGCCAGGCCGTACTAACTTCACTGGACACACGGCCTCAGTTAGTACGCTTAAACAAAGAATTGAGGCTCCGACGTGCGCCCTCAAACTTCGTCATTGTATATCGGTAAACGGCAAGCAACCATGTCTGCGTCATTGACATATAAGAAAGGGTGATTGTGAGGTACATGATCCCAATGTTTTGGCAAGTAATCCCGTGCCGCAAAAGCAGTTAAACGGGCCCAAAAGTCAGAGATAACCTCGTATGTAATGCGGTTAAGCGATGGCGTTGATATAGGCATGTTGGTCTGGAGACCTTCCTTAAACAACAAACGGCGACCGAGATTGAGTGAGCTGATGGCCGCGAGGCATACAACCTCCCATACACACGAACAAATCCAGGTTGGTGGAATGCCCAACCACAGGTTAGCCCGGTTGAAAAGGTCAGGGAACTCAAGTTCGTTTTGCAGAGCTTCACGAAGAGCCAACGCGACAGTACAATCCCACAAAGCATGCGTACACCACAGGGGCACATAGCAGCCGGGATACCTCTTTGACGTTGCGCCCTATGCATAGGAAAGGCAGGGAAACCATCAAGAGCCAGCCTCCAAAAGGCTTCTTTATGCTCGTTATCCCACCGAAGTCTCCACATGCGCGACAAAGTACGACGGAATTCCAACAAAGTATTGGCCAAGTTCTCCGGCGATAAGACGATATCA
>NW_003307573.1:612798-613892 GCF_000143455.1 Volvox carteri f. nagariensis | reverse complement strand
CTGATAGAATTCGTGTTAATGCCGGACAATCATTCGGCACAGGCCTACCCAGGATAGTAGTGACACGGCCATCTCGTACATCTCCCCTAACGGCCAACAGACATAATGGGTGGGCTGCCGGGTGGATATGACGCAATATTGCCAGTAATACCCGAGTCCACATGGGGTTAGTTTCCAACATACCAGCCATACCAAGGATTGCACGACAGGACAAACAGGCAAATCGTGCACGCAGATGTTCGTGCAAAGGAATAAGACCGAAACCTCCAATGGCAGGAGGAAACGGCATGTATGCAACTCCCACACCCGGGGCCCGTCTTCGTTCAGCATTGTCCCGCACAGATGGCGGTTGACGCCTGTCAATAACGGCCGCACAGTCTCCCAGCAGGTTATTCATCGAGGTGTTGCTAGGTGCCCCCATAAACTCCAAGTGGTACAGGACTCTACTAATGCTATAACCTGATACCGCAAAAGCTCGACCAAAAGCTGATAAATGCATCCCAGCGACTAACTGCAAGCTATTCCTCACAGGAGAAAGCGAAACCGATTGCTGTTCGAGCGAAGGCCTATCTGCGACGCGAATCCCTAGGGTTGTAGCTATTGAGAGCACCCTGAAATCGCCAACTACTGAACCTACAATAGGCTGCTGTTCAACCTCGTCAGCTACTTGTTCATTACCCACAGAGTTCGCCATATGCGTTAGGTTAGTAACCGGGATGATTAAATGATTACCAATAGCATTCGCTGGTGGTAAGTCCGCCGGTCTTGTATTGCGGGTGAATGTGCCAAGCGGCAAGAGCTCAACCTTGCGATCGTTGAGTCGTTGTCCCGAGGCTGCGTGGAAAACATCCATGACAGCTTTGAAGCGGGGAATGTCCGCTAGGCGACGTAAAAAGGCACCACAATCATCCGCATACTGTGACGCAGCGAGGTGAATGTCACGCAAACTTATGCCGATTTGTTGATATTGAAGCCAAGTTAGTAATGCTTGTGCTGGCGCAAGGTATAGGATGGGGGCAAGCGGACAGCCTTGCCTGACGCCAGCCGCTATAAGAACCCAGTACGAAAGGTAACCATGACAATCGCCGCTGATT
>NW_003307573.1:611497-612585 GCF_000143455.1 Volvox carteri f. nagariensis | reverse complement strand
CTGTATCGCTGCCATAGACTGCCATTTCAGGGCTTGCGATACCATTATACGATCAATACGGGAAGCTCCCGCTGGATGGACGTATGTGTAAGCACGCCGGCGGGGGTGTATTAGGCGGAACGTGTCAATCATCCCCGGGCAAGTAACGTTAAACTCTGCCGTGGTGTTGACATCATTCCTCCGTGCCGACGGAGTGGATGCATCAAGGTCAGGATTGTTGACAAAGTTAAAGTCAGCTGCCCAGATATGGAGTCCAGCATCCGCCATAAGCGGCCATAGACGTTGCTGAATAAAAGTCCTTTGGGCCGGGGGATCAGCGCTAGGAAGGTAAGCACTGATTAAAGTAAAGGTATGGTCTCCCCAGCATATGGGTAAGCGCAAAAGACGACCGTCTCCTGACATCGTAGGTTGGGCCTGTGTCCCCGGGAAGGTTAATGCCCCGCTGGTGAGAAGTGCGCTGCGTATAAGGATTGCTGTTCTGCCTCCACGCCGGCTATCCAATGCAGGGTCCCACCAGGATACCCACTGGCCCAGGTGAAACGCGGTGGCACACGGTGAGCCGTTACCCTTGTTTCTTGGAGGCAGACGATATCCAGCCTTTGCCTAGCCCATTGACAGATGAGTTGGGCTGTGCGTTCGGATGCGTTGTTGTACCCTGATCCCAGGAGGCTGCTACCGTTGTGGGAGCCAATGCGTAGAAGTTGCACGGCCCGCCTGTTCGAGTGGCGATTCCTGGGCATTACATAAGGTCCAGGTCCATGTCCGGGCCAGTGCCCGAAAGGGAGTAAAGGGATTGTAGTGCCTCCGGCCAGGTGTTGGCGAGTGGGAAGCCTTCCAGCTGGAGGTCTACAAGAGGTGATAACGTGTCGTAGGCATTTTGCATAGGTGCATCATCTTCGGCACTCTCCGAGGACAGGTCCCGTGACAAGGTCCTGCGTCGAACTGAGCGCGTGGTATATGGCCGGTCCGCTTCCAGCATTGCCAGGTCTGCCTGCGATGGGCTATCCCTTCTCGCTTTGGCAGTTGTCTGAAGTTCTTGCCGCGTGGTGGGGGGTGTAGCGTCCTGCCGCTGTTCAGCGGTGTCGACA
>NW_003307573.1:610213-611447 GCF_000143455.1 Volvox carteri f. nagariensis | reverse complement strand
CAACGGGCGCTGGCCCTATCAGCTGGCCGCCTAACCAACAGGCACGCATGCGTCAGCTAATTGGAGCTGCAGACGAGGCTGCTGCCCAAGCCCAGGCCGACAGCGTCCTGGCGGAAGCGGAGGAGGGGGACGCTTCGGCTCTTCCACGGGCGGTTCTCGCCAGGTCGGCTCAGGCAGATGCGGCACACCGGGCTGTAGCAGGCGTCACACGACGCACCCGTTACAATTGGATACGTACAGGCGAACGACCTAGCCCAGCACTAACCAACCAACTTAGGCCACCCTTAGCAACCCGCAGAATCACTGCCCTACGAAGGCCTAATGGTACTCTGTGTAGCAATTTACAACAGCTTCCTAATATCATGGCGGATTATTGGCAACAAATAGGTGCACAGCCCCATACTGACCCAGTTGCACGGTCACGTGTCCTCCAAGCGCTCCGTGCGAGGGGTAGGACGTGCTCACCAGAAGAAGCGGCTAGGGCGGGAGCACAGGTTGTTACAGTAGAGGAAGTGCAAGCCGCCCTCCAGGCGGCAGCCCCGGGCCGTGCTCCGGGTCCCGACGGAATACCGGTGGAATTATACCAGCGTACTAACTGTGCACCTTTACTGGCTGCCGTTTTTACAGCTATGGGGGAACTAGATAGGGTCCCGACTGGCTTTCTGGACGGCATTATTTCCTCTTTTTTTAAAGCGGATGACCCTACGGTGCCGGGAAATTATAGACCCATTACGCTGCTTGGTACAGACTATCGCACTCTCGCACGTGTTCTCAAGCAACGCCTATTGCCGCTGTTTAACCGCGTCATAGACACGGAGCAGACAGCCTTCCTCACGGGCAGGCGAATCGCGGATAGTGTGCTCCTTTTACAACTGCTGCCCGCGCTTCTCCGTATGGAGCGCCGTACTTGTGTGGCAGCTTTCCTTGACTTCTACAAAGCCTACGATACCCTAGATAGAGACTTTCTGTTCGCGTGTCTGGATGAATTGGGTGTAGGTGTGGGCTTTATTGCTTGGGTTCGACGTCTGCATACTAGTACGCAATCAGCGGCGATTGTCAATGGTTACCTTTCGTACTGGGTTCTTATAGCGGCTGGCGTCAGGCAAGGCTGTCCGCTTGCCCCCATCCTATACCTTGCGCCAGCACAAGCATTACTAACTTGGCTTCAATATCAACAAATCGGCATAAGTTTGCGTGACATTCACCTCGCTGCGTCACAGTATGCGGATGATTG
>NW_003307573.1:609073-609882 GCF_000143455.1 Volvox carteri f. nagariensis | reverse complement strand
TCCCGCACAACACTGTGGGCCTTATTCAAAAAGAACTCGGCCAGGCCGTACTAACTTCACTGGACACACGGCCTCAGTTAGTACGCTTAAACAAAGAATTGAGGCTCCGACGTGCGCCCTCAAACTTCGTCATTGTATATCGGTAAACGGCAAGCAACCATGTCTGCGTCATTGACATATAAGAAAGGGTGATTGTGAGGTACATGATCCCAATGTTTTGGCAAGTAATCCCGTGCCGCAAAAGCAGTTAAACGGGCCCAAAAGTCAGAGATAACCTCGTATGTAATGCGGTTAAGCGATGGCGTTGATATAGGCATGTTGGTCTGGAGACCTTCCTTAAACAACAAACGGCGACCGAGATTGAGTGAGCTGATGGCCGCGAGGCATACAACCTCCCATACACACGAACAAATCCAGGTTGGTGGAATGCCCAACCACAGGTTAGCCCGGTTGAAAAGGTCAGGGAACTCAAGTTCGTTTTGCAGAGCTTCACGAAGAGCCAACGCGACAGTACAATCCCACAAAGCATGCGTACACCACAGGGGCACATAGCAGCCGGGATACCTCTTTGACGTTGCGCCCTATGCATAGGAAAGGCAGGGAAACCATCAAGAGCCAGCCTCCAAAAGGCTTCTTTATGCTCGTTATCCCACCGAAGTCTCCACATGCGCGACAAAGTACGACGGAATTCCAACAAAGTATTGGCCAAGTTCTCCGGCGATAAGACGATATCAACAGCATCCAAAATAAAATCTTCATGTTTGATATCAAGCGTTCGTAAAGAAGTGCCATTAGTAAAGTCGTCGCAA
>NW_003307573.1:608093-609023 GCF_000143455.1 Volvox carteri f. nagariensis | reverse complement strand
CGCCAGCCGCTATAAGAACCCAGTACGAAAGGTAACCATTGACAATCGCCGCTGATTGCGTACTAGTATGCAGACGTCGAACCCAAGCAATAAAGCCCACACCTACACCCAATTCATCCAGACACGCGAACAGAAAGTCTCTATCTAGGGTATCGTAGGCTTTGTAGAAGTCAAGGAAAGCTGCCACACAAGTACGGCGCTCCATACGGAGAAGCGCGGGCAGCAGTTGTAAAAGGAGCACACTATCCGCGATTCGCCTGCCCGTGAGGAAGGCTGTCTGCTCCGTGTCTATGACGCGGTTAAACAGCGGCAATAGGCGTTGCTTGAGAACACGTGCGAGAGTGCGATAGTCTGTACCAAGCAGCGTAATGGGTCTATAATTTCCCGGCACCGTAGGGTCATCCGCTTTAAAAAAAGAGGAAATAATGCCGTCCAGAAAGCCAGTCGGGACCCTATCTAGTTCCCCCATAGCTGTAAAAACGGCAGCCAGTAAAGGTGCACAGTTAGTACGCTGGTATAATTCCACCGGTATTCCGTCGGGACCCGGAGCACGGCCCGGGGCTGCCGCCTGGAGGGCGGCTTGCACTTCCTCTACTGTAACAACCTGTGCTCCCGCCCTAGCCGCTTCTTCTGGTGAGCACGTCCTACCCCTCGCACGGAGCGCTTGGAGGACACGTGACCGTGCAACTGGGTCAGTATGGGGCTGTGCACCTATTTGTTGCCAATAATCCGCCATGATATTAGGAAGCTGTTGTAAATTGCTACACAGAGTACCATTAGGCCTTCGTAGGGCAGTGATTCTGCGGGTTGCTAAGGGTGGCCTAAGTTGGTTGGTTAGTGCTGGGCTAGGTCGTTCGCCTGTACGTATCCAATTGTAACGGGTGCGTCGTGTGACGCCTGCTACAGCCCGGTGTGCCGCATCTGCCTGAG
>NW_003307573.1:606432-608043 GCF_000143455.1 Volvox carteri f. nagariensis | reverse complement strand
GACCGTCTCCTGAATCGTAGGTTGGGCCTGTGTCCCCGGGAAGGTTAATGCCCCGCTGGTGAGAAGTGCGCTGCGTATAAGGATTGCTGTTCCGCCTCCACGCCGGCTATCCAACGCAGGGTCCCACCAGGATACCCACTGGCCCAGGTGAAACGCCCGAGACAGGTTGTGGAGTATCGTTCGTGCCTGGGCCACACGGTGAGCCGTTACCCTTGTTTCTTGGAGGCAGACGATATCCAGCCTTTGCCTAGCCCATTGACGGATGAGTTGGGCTGTGCGTTCGGATGCGTTGTTGTACCCTGATCCCAGGAGGCTGCGAACGTTGTGGGAGCCAATGCGTAGAAGTTGCACGGCCCGCCTGTTCGAGTGGCGATTCCTGGGCATTACATAAGGTCCAGGTCCATGTCCGGGCCAGTGCCCGAAAGGGAGTAAAGGGATTGTAGTGCCTCCGGCCAGGTGTTGGCGAGTGGGAAGCCTTCCAGCTGGAGGTCTACAAGAGGTGATAACGTGTCGTAGGCATTTTGCATAGGTGCATCATCTTCGGCACTCTCCGAGGACAGGTCCCGTGACAAGGTCCTGCGTCGAACTGAGCGCGTGGTATATGGCCGGTCCGCTTCCAGCGTTGCCAGGTCTGCCTGCGATGGGCTGTCCCTTCTCGCTTTGGCAGTTGTCTGAAGTTCTTGCCGCGTGGTGGGGGGTGTAGCGTCCTGCCGCTGTTCAGCAGCGTCGACAATCGCATCCCATTGGCTAGCGGCGATAATGAGGGAATCGTGTTGAGGTGCGACCGCTGGCTGGGATTCCCGCTGGATGATGCCAACGATCGCATCCTGCCGCTGCCCAGCGGCAGCAGCGGGTGCGGCCCGTCGGCCCACAGCGGTGTCGCCTGCCTCTTGCTGAGCTGGGGCAGCTGGCAGGGGCACCCGCTGAATGGTGTGAACGATCGCATCCTGCCGCTGCCCAACGGCAGCAGCGGATGCGGCCCGTCGACCCACAGCGGTGTCGCCTGCCTCTTGTTGAGTTGGGGCAGCTGGATTGGGCTCCCGCTGAATGGTGTGGACGATCGCATCCTGCCGCTGCCCATCGGCAGCAGCGGGTGCGGCCCGTCGGCCAACAGCGGTAGCGCCTGCCTCTTGCTGAGCTGTGTCCGCTGGCAGGGGCACCCGCTGAATGGTGTGAACGATCGCATCCTGCCGCTGCCCAACAGCAGCAGCGGATGCGGCCCGTCGACCCACAGTGGTGTCGCCTGCCTCTTGTTGAGTTGGGGCAGCTGGATTGGGCTCCCGCTGAATGGATTCAACGGTGGCATCCTGCCGCTGCCCATCGGCAGCAGCGGGTGCGACCCGTCGGCCAACAGCGGTAGCGCCTGCCTCTTGCTGAGCTGTGTCCGCTGGCAGGGGCACCCGCTGAATGGTGTGAACGATCGCATCCTGCCGCTGCCCAACGGCAGCAGCGGATGCGGCCCGTCGACCCACAGCGGTGTCGCCTGCCTCTTGCTGAGCTGTGTCCGCTGGATTGGGCTCCCGCTGAATGGATTCAACGATCGCATCCTGCCGCTGCCCATCGGCAGCAGCGGATGCGGCCCGTCGAGCCAACAGCGGTAGCGCCTGCCTC
>NW_003307573.1:604663-605815 GCF_000143455.1 Volvox carteri f. nagariensis | reverse complement strand
CAGCGTTCTTTAGTTTCGCGAGTTCAATTTCTGCTTGAACTAGTTGTAGCTTTAGCTCCACTAGTTCGTGTTCTCCACGGGAAGAGCCGGCGGAGCCGCCAGCATCTCTAGTTGGTTCGGTGGTGCGCTGCAGGTTCGCTGTATTCGGTTGAGTCGATAGGTTCAGTGAGTCCAGCGGGTTCGGTAGATTCGGTGGTGGTACTGTGATTTCATCTACATTCATTGAATCGGTGAGCGTTGGCGCATCCATAGTGGGAAGGACAGAAAGTCGTGTTCAAAGCCGCCAACCTTGAACGGAGAGACGAAGTCCAGCAAGTAAGGCTTGTAGCAGGGCTTCGTTGGGGGTGCGAGGTGGACCGGAGAACAACCGCCACAGAAGTCAATGGTCAGCCGCCCTTCAGTCAGGGAGGCGGCTGGTACGCTAAACTAGGCAAACTACTTAGAGAATAATTTATTAATAGCAATGCGCTACTGAGACACCAAAAGATGTTGTAGTGTAGTGCAGTGCTACAGGCCCATGAAGTATGTCTCAGGCCGGCACTGCCCCGACCACGGTATAAGACCGCGCTCCGAACGTGAGTAGAATATGAATTCTAAACAAACCCACGTCCGTTCTGTGAGCAAAGACGATTTCAGTAAATTTATGGATTTCGGTAAGGCTGTCGTACAGATTCTTGATGTTCAGTTCCGGTGAATTCTGACAAACGATTCCTTGACAGCCATGTCAGTTTTCAGAAGATTTCATAGTCATAATTGATTCGCATATTTCTTAATAAGCTCATCACTACTGTGTAGCTATCGCGCTACAACACGGGGTGTTTGAGAGGTGATGAAATGGGAGGTGGCCCCCCATCTTGTGGACGGTGTAGGACGTGATAAAATCAACTCGCGAGCTGACCAGGAACTAAGTTGAGGCGCCGTTGATCCGCTAGATTTGGTTGGATGCTGGTGGTGAGTTGCCAAACTCAAAGAGTACACTCTGAAGTCGGATGGGGTGAATGGCTTAGGGTGCCCCTCTAGCAGGGGAGAGCAGGGAATTGCCTCGGGAAGGAGGCCACTGGTGAAGCTGTACCACCCTGTAACAACATCAACATAAGATTTGTCTGTCTTTCAACATATTATGTGCGAGTAAACTTGTGTACCGCGGATGCG
>NW_003307573.1:559789-604613 GCF_000143455.1 Volvox carteri f. nagariensis | reverse complement strand
GGGTAGGATTTGTAGCGGTTGTGGTATCACATAGTATGGACCCTCCCTGGCAACCCACCAGACCGGTGTGTGGCCGGCCACGGTGGTACGCAGTTGACTGCGTGTGTCTAGGAGGCTGATGAGCTGGTGCCGTTGCTGCTGGGGGATGGCGAGGTCATACGTTAAAGATAGCCCCGCCGCGCAGTTGGATATACGCTCCCCGCCAGCTGTACCTGGCATCTGCCGGCGGTTGGCAATTGCCGAGTGCAGGAGGGGTAGGAGTGCTTGGTAGAGGGATTTCTGCAATGGCCGGGTATGTCCCTCCAGTTCTGTCCTCGACCGGTCTCTGATTATGGTGGTAAACGAGACCACCAAAAGGTTGGCTCTGAGTGCCGCTTGCTGCAATTCTTGTGTGCAAGCGACCTCCAAAGCTGGGGGCTGCGGGGGACCGCGTGTCTGGCGACGGGAAGACGTTGCTGCACTCATGGTGCGATCCCAGTAGCGTCAGCGCACTAGGTCGGGTTCCGCACGTCGCCGGCTAGGGATGTAAGAATTTCTAATGTTAAAGTTAGGATAGCAGCAACTGATTCAAAAGGATGGAAATGTCAGTTCCGATACCGGATCCCGCGTCGCGTTTGGTAGCGTGAGACGGCATGCCGAAACGGAAAAGATTGAGCAACAATTTTTGGAACTTGACCCTGTCACTTCCAAGCCTGTTTGGACGATTGAACGAATCCTGAAGCATGAAACCCGTAAACTGAGAAAACGAACCTTATACCGATTTCTGGTCAAATGGAAAGGACATACTGATGAAAACAATATGTGGCTTGATTCTTCCGATATTTCCGATCGAAATCTGATTACTGAGTACTGGTAAGCTCACCCGGAACACAGTGAGGACGCTGGTTCCTGGGGGGAGGAGGCAGCTGTTGTAGCGTGATAGCTACACAGTAATGATGAGCTTATTAAGAAATATGCGAATCAATTATGACTATGAAATCTTCTGAAAACTGACATGGCTGTCAAGGAATCGTTAAGCAGCCCCTTCGCACAAATGTGTCCGGACAAGACGCCCACAAAGCCAGGCGCGAATTTTACCGTGCGGATGCGTGCGTGCGATTCTTAAAATGCGCCTGTAAAAGTGTATGTAATTTTCTCGGCGAAAGGCCGCGGTGTGCCTGCGCGTTGTGCAGCAGGGCACAGTCACACGCGGCATGCATCTGGGACATTTGGCTGGCTGCTTAGCCTGAGCTGAAAAAGAACTGAAAGCATACAACGTAGCTTGCAAGAATGGCCACATGAAACGGCTGCGGGAAGAGGAAGCGCCTGCATTTGGTTGCGCAAAACATACAGCATTTTGTTCAGAGCAAAGTGAAATCACACACTTGCGCAAACTGGTATAACATACACAAACTTAAGTAATAAGCATAAGAACATAAAAGTCGTGATGAGCCGTGTGGGTGAGATGGACGCCGCTGATAGCTTAGAACAGCTTTTTGATGTGCATACGGCTGTGCTAGCTGTGCTAGCCGTATTGCAGCAGCTCCGGATGGACATCAGTCAGCAAGAAGCACAACACCTGCTGGTAAACCACCGAGAATATCTTCAGTTGGGGACGTGTAGCTTTAGCCGGCGGGGTCGACCATCATACACATTGCGCCCGGAAACCGAAGCGCAGCACCTGTGTATCATCGCCAACATATCCGGTACACGGTGGCAAGCGTCCGAGCATGATATACCGGGGTCTGCATCTCAACAATAATCAGCCAAGCATGCATGTGCCTCTCCAGATGAAGACACGGTGAACTTCTGGGCGACAGCTGTCGGTCAGCGTTTACGTGGTAAGCCGTGAACCAAGGGGTGGCATAGGTATAGTTATGGCCACGGCAGTGGTGGAGGACCTGTCATGTAGTACGCACCCGATCAGTCCGCCTTTATTCCGCGACTATGTACTTACATGACGCCAGTTCATATGCTGGGTTGCGGAAGCTGCGCTGATGAAGTGCATTACAACTGCCAACCGTGCCCAGATACAGCTACAACATTCATTTAAGCGTCCGCTGCATATGATTTCATCCGACAGGTCCTCATGGTGCCGCAGCCGTCCGTGTGGACTTGTTGTGGACTTGCAACTCCTCTTGGGAAGCATGGGATGTCATGATGAGGACGTCCTGCACGCGAACCACACCAACACCGAGTTCAACGTGCTCCTGGCCGAGGGCCGAAAGCACAGAGACAACTTCCAGGCGCAGCACGGTGCCAAGCCCGCCAGCAGTAAGTCGTCCTACCTTGCTGCCCATTGCTCGCTTGCGCCAGCTGCCGTCCCTGTGCCCGCTTTCCAGCTGCCCGGCCATGTGGCCACAGGGTCCGTATCTGTCACACCCCGCCCCTGCATGCCTCCACTTCCGCCCCGCCATCCCGCCAACCTCACATCCACCCTCCCACCCTCCATGCCCGTGCAGCGTTCTTGTACAACGTGACGGCAGAGATACACGAGGGCGACATGCCTGACAAAATGATGGCGACACACGCGACAGTCATGCAGCTGTGGATCACGGCTGCCGGCAGCCTGCATGCGGATACCGCCATTGCGCTGATTTACGATTATGGCATGGACGCCGGCACCGTCCTCAAGGCGGACCAAGACTTCGCGCTCTCGGTGCTGACAGCCGTGCAGCAGGCGCGAGCGTCCCGGGACTGGCCGACGTACACCAGGCCGTCAGTCATGTCCGACCTTAACTCATGTGAAAACGGCGGCTGCTGCCCATACGGACGGCAGCACTTGGGATGGTCTATTGCGTGAGCGTTGGGGGAAAGGGGAGGGGCCCGCTGCGCTCCTTTCTATGTCCACTCGTCGCGTGCTCGGGGGCAAGTTGGTAGCGTGCGAGTTCACCCATCATGTTGCCTGTTCTGGCATGGCCATCCACGCGCGACAGGAAACTTGAACCTAGGCCTTATTCTTCGTTCCTACATCATAGCAAAGGACAGACGCGACGTGTCCTGTGCACGCGCTGTTGCTGTGGTGCTGTTCTTGTTCTTGTTGTTGTTGCTGTTGTTCTTGCATACGCGCGCGCGACGACATGACTGCATGTACATTGCGCCGTGCGCCAAACGCCCTGTAACCAGCGTCGACTATTCTCACATTCCATTATGCCACTGCACTTTCCTCTCCAGCCTGGCCCCATTCTGTTCCTCGCAAACGTACTTGGGCACCTTCCTATCCAACACCATACGGGCTTTAGAAACGCGGGCAGCTGCTTCACAAGGACCCCCCTCTTTTGTCAGAATTCACCGGAACTGAACATCAAGAATCTGTACGACAGCCTTACCGAAATCCATAAATTTACTGAAATCGTCTTTGCTCACAGAACGGACGTGGGTTTGTTTAGAATTCATATTCTACTCATGTTCGGAGCGCGGTCTTATACCGTGGTCGGGGCAGTGCCGGCCTGAGACATACTTCATGGGCCTGTAGCACTGCACTACACTACAACACCCCGAGAGGTCGGCAGACGGATTATGTTGTTGTAGGTTGGGTGAAGAGAAATTATCCAATTTATATAATTCTTGGTTATACATCGCACAAACAAGGGTGTCGCTGCTGCTCATTCCATTTCATGCCTTACATGTACATCATGCTATGGAAAGGTCCCAGAACGCATGTACGGCTCAATGTTACGGCATGGAGGATACGGCTTTCTAAACTTCCATGTCGTCCTCGATCAAGAAGGGATTTAACGTCCTCACCATCACCAGCATCTAGCCGACCAAATCAACTCATCAAGAAAAAGGCCCACCAAGCCAGCTCACAAACCACCAATTCGCTTCTAAGAGCCATCAACCAGCTTCACAATTAGCTTCAAACGAGATTCAACTACTACAGCTCCCGCACCCAAGCCATACGTTCTATTGGCCACGGTGTCAGCCGAGCTGCAGTGAGCGCACGCGCATGATAACGACCTCTCCACGCACGGGCAGTACGAGACAAAAATAAACATATATTATATACATACAGGCAGCCACCTGGCGCACACCTGGCGCTGTGACGGAAACACACCTCTTTCGCCGCGCGCCCCGCTGCGGGATTGTCGCGGACGTGCAGGGCGGGCGGGCCTGCCCTTCACCGAGTGCATCTCCATTTTCATCAGGAACTGCCTGTCCTTTTCTTAAATATATTACTTAATTGCCCACTACTATCGAGCGCATCACCCGAAAAAAAAGGCAGTTGCGAAATTCGCTTAAATCCATGTAGCAAAGATCGATGCAAAGCCGTGTAAGTTTTGTTGCTGTTCTTAATCCAATTTAATCCAAAGCCAAATCGAATGCCATCCATCTGTCCATGTACAGCAGAGACATCAGCCGCGCGGCACTGCGCGCTAGCTCTCAAAACCTATGCGAAAACCAGTATCCCGGGTGTCACGAGATTCGCATCCACCGATCGGTTCTTTTCCGAAAAAAAAGTCTTGATATAACAGAAACTTAACCAGAGCGCCGATTCGGCGCCTCATCCACATAAACATTTCATATCAAAACAAACGACGTGACAAATAAATGGGCCATAGATGCTTCAAGTATATAGTGCCAATCTATAGACCAACTGTTCTATAAACATGGTCTAATTACAGGCCTGTAAGCTATGCACTGCAACAGAAGAACCACATGCAGGACCGCGCCCACCCCTCGTCCCCCGTAAATAAATGCCACAGCCCTATCCTGGCAATTTTGCAAAACAAAGGTCAGCAAGCAAGTAAGTACCCAGATACGACAGTATGTATACGACAGTAGGCGAAGCCGTACAAAGCTGAGCAACGTGCACTGGAGCCGCTTTCCGTGGCTGTGGATGGCACGAGCGACGACCCAACCATAAAACAATCACGTTGCGGCATTTTTTGAAGGTGATCACTCACAAAAATTCATATAGCAGTAACCACCTACTGTCTCCCTGGAGACGGGGAAGCTTTAAAAAAAACGTTAACATGCATTACTGACAGTGCATGCCCGCCGTACTACTAGGTACGCTGTACGAAACCATCCATCCCATCCGAGCGACAATTTCCTGGCCCCCCATTCAACACCGCTTTCCAACGTCTTCAAATAGTTTTAAATAAAACGGGCTCGTAGCCATAGCTCGCCTGCTGATACTAAACGTTTATGCAGTCGTAAAAACAGAAACCGCCGTGCTTACCGAACCATAAAATCAAAACAAAGCACTAGCTGCCCATCCAATGCCATCGAAGTGCGCTACGTGCTCGTCACATTGCAACTGCTGCATGGCGCAAGCGAGTAACAGTAACAGTCCCAACACCATCCTGCCAATCATGTCTATCGTGTGCAGTTACAAAAGCGCCACCGCACATGCTGTCGAGCGAGCACATGCACATATATACTATTATTTTTTTTATTTTACTTAATAACTGATAATTAACATATAATTAACATATATACAAGTGCACATGCACATAGGCATAAACAATACTCAGGCTCAAAACTGCAGTGTGTGATAGCACCTGTGTCGCGCATCCGCATGTCAAACAACGCTCATCCAACCAAACAAGAAATTACTGCAGATCCGTCCGTCATCCATCGTATCGATCCAATGTTTACCCCTCCCTGAACGACCCAAGAGGTACAAGGAGTAGAGCACAAGGGTGGCAGGGTGGCAGCAAACGGCCACGGCGGAGTATGGGAGAGGGGATGAGGGAGATGGGAGAGGCTGCAGGGTACGACAGGAGGCAAGGACCGCTCCACGAGGCCCCCCCGCTAGCGGCTGGAGGGACCTCGGCGGTGCCATCGCTGCATGCTGGGAGCGGAGCGGTGTTGGCGGTGCTATTTTACATGAATGACCCCCACGTAGACTCTGGCTACTGCTACTGCTACTGCTGCGGCGGTGGCGGTGGCGGTGGCGGTGACGGTGGCGGTGGCGGTGGCGGGGTGTCCGTGGTGGCGGTGCCGGCCATGCTGGCGGCGGCGGGCCCCCCTGCCGCTCCTGGGCCCCCCGCTGCTGCTGCTGCCGCCTCCGCCTTCTTCCAGTACTTGTAGTTCTCAGAGAAGCAGCGCAGCAGGGGCAGGGCTCCAGGGAAGGCCTCCGCCACGGCTCGCACCAGCGGCAGCGCCACGAAGTCATAGAACCCCACCTAAGGATCGATCAGGATGCAACAGGTATGTACGCAAGTATGTAGGTATGTGTGAGGCTCGAAGGGTGGAACACGGCAACACCAACGACTCGCTCTTCCAAGCAGGTGATGTCCCCCGGAAAAACTTCGCTCCACATCCACCCACACACGTTGACCCACTACGGGGCGGCCCCTTCCCCGCCCGGCGCTTTCCCCCGAGACCTAGGTCCCGCGCGCCCCTTCCCCCCCTCCTCCGGCCCCACCTGGCTCTTGCTGACTCCCTGCTTGGCCCGGTCAAACAGCGGACTGACTGGGAGGCCCCTCTGGCGCTCCTGGTCGCCCTGGCGGAAGAACTCCTCCTCAAGACCGGTAAGCCACCGCTTGTGGCGGTCTAGACTCGCCCCCAGGTGGCCAATGTCGGAAGCCTTGAGCATCACCTGTGTACGGCGTGTACGGCAAAGAAATGCAATTCGTAAGTGTGAATATATTTTTCAAGTGACGGCCCATGCATGGTACGAGATGGCGCTCTTCCATATGATGCCTTGTACGACACCACACCATCGTGTCAGTCGTTTTCTCGCTCGTCCTGCCTGTCCCAACGTCCCAACCCTCACACCTGCAATGTGAGGAGCCTCTCCCCCTCGTTCAGCGGCACCGGGGCCACAACCTCCACCATGCCCCCCGAGGGACCCTCCGCAGTCACAGGGGACCCCCACTCCACATCGGCCCCCTGCTGCTGCTGCTGTTGGTGGTGTTGGTGTTGGTGCTGGGCGTCTGAGCTGCCATTGGACACTGCGTTATTTCCGCCAGAGCCGCTGGTCATCTTGCCAGCCAGTCTGTGCACCGTGTTGAACTGGTTGAGGATGGCAAAGTGCTGCTTCATGTCGGTGGCCAGGACGAGCTCAACGACCTGAAGCAACCGAAGCAACCGAAGACGGAGAGGCAGGGGACGGACAAAATAGGGGGGCGCAGGCGACATTGTGCGCAGGAGGAAAAGGCGCAAGCCATGTGGAGAAGCGGGGACGGGAGGGGACACAGTGCCTCGCATCAGCATAAGCGCACTGTCACGCTAGTTCACCGCGAGCTAGCCAGGCAGGTAGCCAGACAGGTACACCACCCGCAGCAGCTCGGGACATAATCACCACACACGCAAGGCCCCAAGCAACAGGGGCCCCTGCCCCCCCCTCGCCTGCTTCCGGAATGCCGCCCTCTCCGCGGCGCTAAGACCCGTAGTGACGTCGAGGTCGGGTCTGTCGGCCAGCAGGGTGAAGGCCGCGGCCGCGTGGTGGCTCTCCAGGGGGGACCGGTCGTTGTACCTCAGCGCCAGGGGGTGAGAGGTTGCCACCAGGAAGTCGTTGGTGAGGCCCGGGTGGCCGTAGTCGTGAACGATCTGATGCATCCACCAGAAACAAAAATCAGCGTGGGAGGGGAGGACGGGAAGTGGCAACGACTATGAGCTCAAGGAAGCAGTAAAAACGGCTTCTTGCGAATGTGTGGGTGATGATTTCACTTCATCAGCGCTATACCTAACTGCTGGCCGTTACATCCAGATCCGCCAAATCCTGCCTTCCTCACCGCATCCCCAATCCCCACCGTTACATTCGCCGCCAAACCCTGCCGTCCCTCATCATCACATTCCAAACACCCCCTCCCCGTCGTCCCTCACCGCCGCAAAGTACGCCGCCATCAGGCCTAGCTTGTCCAAGTAATGCTCTGTGAGCTGAGCCCCGTGCAGCAGCACATGCAGAGTGTGCAGCACATCCGCGGCATGAGCCGAGTTGTGGTAGGGGTTGCTGGCTGGGTAGCCACTCTCCAAAGTCCGCAGCAGTCGGGCCAGCCGGAGCGGCTCCATGCGAAATCTCTCCACCAGCCCCTCGCGCTGCATCAGAAAGAACCCCAGAGCCGACAGCGCATGGCCCCCGCTGATCTCTTGAAGGCCCAACGTGTCAAACTGCCAACTGTCACAACGGCACAAAAGACGCTCAACCGCCTCTAGCAACGGTCGCGGGGGCAGCAGCGGCAGCAACTGCACCGCAGTTGCGGTAAGGGAACCCGTCATACCGGCGCCGCCGACGGATTCATCTCCGGTGCCGCCGCGGCGTCGGTTCACGCCGCTACCTCCCCCTCCTCCTCCAGAGCGTGCTGCTGCCTGCTGTGCCACCCGCACCACCTTCATCGCCCCGCCGCCGCTCGTGACCCTCAGGTCCCTGTCGGTGTCGGTGGCGTCGGTCTTATTATCATCCGCAACAGCAGCAGAAGGGCAAGCGAGCCCCTCGAGGCCTTCTTCATGGAAACCCGTTGGCTGACCTATGGAGCCCTCCGGTCCCCCACTGCTCCCCATTCGGACCCGCAGTGTCGCGGAAGCCGTCCGCAGCAGTGTGGCGGCAAAGCTCTGCTGCCTCCGTCCCTCCCCCCGCGCGGTGGTGACCCTACTGGGCCCGGACGGGGCTCGGGGGTTTGTCGAAGGGGGAACCGAGGGGGCTGGAAGTTCGCTGGGCTGCTGCTGCTGCTGCTGCTGTTGCTGTTGCTGTTGCTGCTGCTGCTGCTGCTGCTGCTGCAACAATGCAAGTTCCTGATCCAGCTCAAAGGGTTGCTCCTGTTTCTCCAAACTCGTCTCTTGTGGAACCGGCTGCTGCAATCGAAGCTGTTGCTGCTGTTGCTGTTGCTGACGGGGGATGTCCTCAGAGGCCGAGTATCGCAGTCGGCTGTCGTCCAGGGAGGGCCGGGACATGACACTCACGGCCACCCCAGCGAGGGGTGCTGTGAAGGGAGACGGCGCAGCATCACTGTCACCGAGCGCCGTGTGGGCGCTGTCGCTATCTCGTTTTGTGCGGTGGCTATTCGTAGAGGCGACGGCTGCGGCGGCAGTAGCAGCAGCAGCAGCTTTCGCAGCCGCCGATAGGCCCCCCTCATCCCCCCAAAAGTTAAAGCGGCGGTGGGAGCGGCGGCGACGACGGTGACTCCCCATCCCCGATGCGTCCACCACTTCCGCCGACGTACGGTTGGTCTTAAAGAAGAACAACAAGCTCGACTTGCGCCTGGCACCGGCCGCGCTATCATCCTGTAAGTGCAGGCTGTCGCTCCTGCTGAAAAGCTCCATATCCAGAGGTGTTGGTGTTGGTGGTGGCTGCTGTGGGGATGCAGACGGGCAAGGACAGTTGGAGGCCGCCCTCGGCAACTCCAGCGGGCCCAGGTCCACCTCCACTAAAGGATCCTCTCCATCCGCACCAGTCGACAGAATGTATGCCAGAGCACCGTTGAGGGTGTTATAAAAGTAATCCCCAGCTGTGGCCATAAACTGTTGCGGCAGCTGCGGCTGCTGCTGCTGTTGTTGCCGCTGCCGGAAGGCCGATGTGGGGGCCAGATGGAGAGCTGCCGCAGTCCTGCCGGCGCCCTGCACTCGCCGATGCCCTCGACCGCCGCCTCCACTGGCAAAGTCGCCTGCTGCTGTTCCCGCGACGCTGTCGCCCCCCCTGCTATTGGTGCTGCAGCTGCTGAGGCGGTCTTCTGCCGGAGATGACCCCAGCTGCCTCATAAGGGCACTGGCCACATCGGTCTGCATGTGAGAGGGGAGGAGAGGGGGAAAGAGGAGAGGGGAGGGGAGGGGAGGGGGGGCTCTGAGCGGGTTCCGGAGCGCATGAGGCCCTCGAGCGACCAGCTGGGGTCAACGAGGGAGGGGGCTAAGCAGGCGGCAGGCGGCAACGGAGCGAACGGCGAGCCGCGGGGCAACAACAATTCCTCATGATCACACACACACACAGACAGACAGACACACACACAACCCAGCAAGCCACCACTTACTCAAGGGCACGGTAAATCGGATGTTGTTCAACTAAAAGCAACGGCTTTTCAATCTGCATGTCCTAGCCCCCTCCTCGGCCCGCATCCCGCTATTCCCACGTCCTCCACTTCACGCCAAGGTACTGCGTCTCGGCACATCCTCCCCCTTGTGTGACCTCCCAGACAGCTCAAGGTGCCCACGTGTTTCCCAGTCCGCCACGGTCCCCAATCCCATCCCCGGATCAACCATAAGGTCAAACAGGCACTACTGTCGTACATTTACTTACATCCAGATTTGCATCCCGGATTCTGCCGCCCAAGTTGAGCGGCCTGTAGACGTCCTGCCGGCGTCGCAGTACCGTCCTCAGCAGCACCACATCCCCGAGGCTGGGGGGGAGGCCGGCCAGGAGCGCGGACAGCAGCCCCATCAGCACCTCCGCGGGGCTCTCTGGTGGGCGGCGAAGTCACGAACGAGGCGGTGGAGCAGGCCAGGGACCAGCAGGCCCGCCGCCGGAGGCAACGATAGGTGGATGGGTAGTAAGCACGAGGGTGATGGGGGCAGGGATGGGGCAGCAGCAGCAGCAGGAGTAGCGAGCAGAAGAAAAAGGAAGGAAGGGGGAAAACGGGGAAACTTAGCGGGCCAAAGTACCAGTAACAAAATACGGCAGTAGTCTTCTTGGATAAAAAACTCTCTCAAAAGAAAACTCCGAAAATGGCCGCAAAGGCTACGCCTTAGGGATGCCGAGTATCAAGTGTTGGCCAGGCCAAAGGATAACACATCTAGAACGTTCCAGAAATCTGTAGTGTGCAAGACCGCTATGGTTAATGTCAACTAAGTAAGCGCTAGGAGGCGAGTTGGATTGACTTTGGTTTACATTAGAGCTTTAGGTTACATTAACTTGCCAAGGGACGCTTCAATGACTGCTCCAGGAGATGATGAAGAGAACAGAATAGAGTACTGACGGCTAGCAGCAATACCCAACCCGTACATCGATGGGGCTCCGTAATTACACACACACACACACAGCTAGGGTTTACGGTCCCGGAGTAAACTTTCCTCCCCCTTTTCCCACACTCACATGTACGTACATACAGAGTTACTCACTCACCAGGGTCTACCGTGCGTCTAGGTTCCAACGCGAGCTGGTGGTTCTCGGCATGTAGATCTCGAATGAGATCCTCAGGCAGCAGGGAGTGCAGCAACATGTGTTGTCGGCGCCTGCAGGAGAGAGGGTCGGGTGTCAGGGGCATGTATATATACATATATACATACATACATACGGTGACGGGGGTGCAGGGGAGTTTGACCAAATTCCTCAGTCCAATGCAGTTCGATGCAATTCTAAGAGGCAGGGGTAACTGCTCTGGCACAGCCGAGGTGGGGGCTGCAGGAGTTAACCCTCCGGGCCCCCCCAGCGGCTCCAAGCCCAGAAGAGCGGGGGACGATGGCAGCGGGCTGAATGGAGTGAGGGGCCCCAAGGGGGACAACAGCGGCAGTGGCCCCTCTATCCCACCCCAGGGCAGTAGTGAAGGTGATGCTGAGACGAGCTGGACAGTGATGGGCAGGAAGGGGAGGAAGACCCCGGCGACGGCTGCAAAGGTTGCACCAGCAGAGGCCAACCCTTTTTTGGTGCTGGCGGAGCTGAGGGGAGAGGAGGAGGCCCCCACAGATGTACCTGCTCCAAGGCCCACAAGGGGGGGAATACACCAATGGCCACACAACAACCGGGGGACCCAGCAGCAGCAGCAACATCCCCCGCAGTGAACCCCAATGGGGTTTCATCCACACCCACGGCCACGGCCGTGGAAGGAGCGCCGGCGGCAGCAGCACTGCCGGGGGCACCAGAAGCAGCAGCACTGGACCCAACCCCACCCTCAGCGGCACCGGACCTCCACAAGGGGAAAGCATGCAAGCCCCGTCAGACCCAAGGAACATAGAAAATCCGCAGGCCAGACCTGACAGGGGAAGCCAGGCGCACGTTCTTCCTGGCGCAAACAGCTGCAGCCCGAGCAGCCCACTCGCAAACACTCCGCAGAACTGGCCCAGCGAGCTAAGGACCAGAAGCGGATGATCCAAAAAAAGTCGGCAGCGGAGAGGCGCAGCGAGCTCATCCAGTCCTCCCGAAAGCACAAGGCGAAAGAAGCCGAGGCTACCCAGGGGACCAAGACCTCGGGGAGGGAGCCGGGGACTGCTGAGGTTGAGAGGAGGACACGGCTATGGAGGCCGAATCGATGGGCTCCCCGTCCCAGAGCCTAGTGTTACACTTCCCCACCGCTTCCCAACCTGGCCACCCCCACGCAGCTATGCTGATGGAATATATTCTGAAGTCGATGGGGTGAATGGATTAGGGTGCCCCTCTCGCAGGGGAGAGCAGGGAACTGCCTCGGGAAAGGGGGCCGCTGGTGAAGCTATACCACCCTGTAACAACATACATACATACATACATACAGAGAGAGATGTTATCCAATCCCATTCGTTGATGTTTATTTAATGTTATGTTAATCTAATCTGTCATGCCACGCGCGGTGATATGCGTACGTGGCATATACGTTCCTGTTTGAATGCGGGCGGGAATGTGAATGTGGCTTTGCTGGGATGGGCACTTTTGTTGCAGTACTTACTGCCGTACAAGCTGCCGGTTATTGATCTGCTGATTAAATGCGCGTTGCTGGCCAATTGGAAGTACGGAAACGAAACGGAAGTTGGCGGTTACTTCGCAGGGTCGAAAGTGTTTACAGCGTGGAACAACGGGGGATGAATGGTGGTTGGCGGTTGCACCACGTGGCCGTTGCCAGTTGCTCGAGTTGGCGGTAGGCGTCACGCATATTTCGTTCGATGGAATGGTACCTTATATTCTCACAATCTCACCTTTCATACATGCATACACACATACATACATACGATACATACGGTAGCACAGCAAGGGCCTCAAACCCCGGCCCGTGGAAGACGGACGCGTGAGATGATTGGCCTGGAGGGGAAGGAGCGTGATGACTCGCTTTCCCGCAGCTGTGGTGTGTTTCGGACCGTGTACATGATGTGCAGTATTACTACGTGCGGCAATCCGTCCACCAAAGTAAAGCGTGATGTGCCCGCCCCGTCTCGCTGCGCCTTGGGCGGCGTACCAATACGTCGATGGTGACCGGTCTCCCGAAATACGTTCCCCCCGACCCCCGACACAAACCCGCGCCCTTCACCGCCCTGACCCACCTGGATACCAGCAAATGGAAAAGCAGGACGGAAGCTGCCACGGATAGTACGACAACCGCTGTCACCACTCCGCCGTACCACGACGGCATCCAGCCGTGCTCACCCCCGGGGCTCACCACCAGGGTCCACTGCCAAATGCAGGACGCAGGGGGCAGCGCGGGTAGGGCGTTGTGTGTGTATGGACACGTGCCAGGTGGGCTATTGGGGGTGGACGCGTGCCGAGCTGGGTTGCATTCTTGTCCGGGAGTGGGCAGGGAGGCGGAAGTGGAGGCAGAAGTGGAGGTGCGCCTATGTGGTTTTCTATGGTAGCTGCCGTTGCTCGTTAATAGGTAGGCAAGCTGGCCTGGGGCCACTGCCACGGATGACGTCATCCCCCTTTGGTTATCGTATTCAAAAGGGGATGTGAACCAAAGCGCGTAAACTACAGCGTTGTCCGGTACACCACCATTTCCCACATATCAGACTTTTTAAAGCACACCAGTTGCTCAAAGGCGGTAGCAGCAGCAGCAGCAGCAACAACAACAACAACAGCAGCAGCAGCAGCAACTGTGTGGTACGATAAGTCAGCCCTAGCCGTCCAAACATACACGCCAAGTCAGGTCATCACGCAAATCGCCGCTTACCTGTACGCCGGGCCCCAAGTCTAACGTCGCCTGAACCGCATGCTTGCTGCCGCTGCGGAGGCTGTAGCCGCTGGGGCTGCTGCTGGCTTCAATCACAGTCATCCTCGGGCCCGCCTGCGGATCACCGTCACCGCCTCCTCCACCTTGCCCGCTGCTGCTGCTCCCTCCAGCAGTATCCTTACTGCTGCCGTACCGCCATACAGGTGCCAGTAGTGCATAGCGATAACGCAGCGCCGCCAGAGTATCAAGCGGCTCTGAAACCATTCCTTTACCCACGGGAATCCGCAGTGCGTCAAGCTGGACGAGCACACCAGCCTTTAAGGGGTGAGAAGTGACGAAGCGGGTATTGGGTTGGGCCGGTGGGGATGTAAGCAGCATGAGAGCACAAAATCCACGGACGATTCGACCATGATGCAACCAACCCAAAGCGTTATTTGGCACACCGCCTCGGTGCACTGGCCCCGTGCCCGGATGGAAACGGCGGGTCATGTGGAAACGGCGTCACAGCGACACACGCCACCATTACCCGGAGAGAGACAGGGCAGCGACCAATACTCATGTATTACTTGGTAAAGCCGCCCGCTCCACTGTTACCGCATTTCTTGTGTGGCCCTCCTGCCTCCACCTCCACCTCTTCCCCTCACCAGTCCCCTCCCTTCCGCCTCACCAGTCCCCAGAACTTGGTGCGGCTCGTGGCGTTGTAGTCACACAGAGCTCCGCACACCTCATGGGGTTCATCCGGGCGGCCGAAAGTGTCCCGTGGGTCGCTCACTGGCACGCGAATGGACTTGCGGGCTATCAACAACGTGCCGAGACCGCTACTGCTGCCACTATTGCTGCTGCTGGTAGTTGTACCGCCACCACCGTTGGTGTTGCTGCCAATGCCTAAGGCGCCGGTTAACGGCGGCAAAGGGCCCTCCACGGCAGTATCCGAGCTCGCTATTGCTTCAAGCACTTCCTTTGAGAACGTAGGGTCTGCGTGTGCGCAATGCACCAGGTTGCACACAGCGCGGTAGGTGGTGTTGTGTCGCACAAGCTGGCATGAAATGCAGTGGCCGTGCATCAACAGGTCGTGTGCTACAACATGTGCTACAACATAGTTTAACACAGAACCTTTAAACACGGTTCAAATGAGCGGCTGGGTCGTGCGCGACGAGCTGGTGTGCCCCACACCTGTCGTCTACACGGCCCTAGAAAGGCCGGCGACGGAAAATGGAGAGGTTAGGGTGGAGGAGGCCTCATTTTCGGCAGACTGCTGGCGGGCTTGACGGTCCACAAGCAAGCAGCGTACCGTGGAAATGATGAAGGTTTAGAGCTTCAAGGGCTCCTTGGAGGCCATCATTACTGGAAGTCATGCTGTACGAAACAAAGCAGTACCGTCATGCATGTACGGCAAGATGGCGACTGTGACCTGGCTGGATTTGAGGCACACACAGGACGTAGACCCTGCCACTGCTGCCAAGCACTTACCCCCGAGCAAATCGTGTCCCAGGAAAGAGGGTTCCCCCATGCCCACGGCTGGCTGATAAACCTGCCGGATGACAGCCGACGGCGCTAGCTCCAGAGCTACGACAAACGCCGGCGGCGCCTGAAGGACAGTACCGAGGGCCAGTGACAGTCAATGTGTGGATGTGTGCATGCAAGAGGAAGGGCGCGTGCAAAGCAATTATGCAAATATGAAACCGGGAAGTCGCGGCATAACGGGAAGCGAGACATCAGCTAACCCGAGCTGCCTTCGGCTCGCCGCCTGCTCACGCACCATGTTAGCCAGCGCCGGCGCCGTGATGTTGAATAGGCTGCTAGCCTCGTTATACTGTGGGCCGTGCTCAACAAGTGATGCCAATATTTGCGCCAGTGAAACAGCTAAATCCAGGTGCTGCTTGTATTCCGCCACTGCCTCTTCGGCCAGGGACTGGGCACGAGCCTGGGCAGCAGGTCGCGATGGGGAGAGGAAAGGGGAGAAAGACGGTTTCGAGCCCAGGACCAACCATAGTTGTGGCATTACAGCACACTACGCTATACGCGGATTCTTGGTTGTGGTGCAACTCCGTCGCCGATGCCGGCGGAATGCAAAACTGGGCGGCATCTCCCCCCCCCAGCAACTCCTTCCGCACTAATGCATAGGTTGTAGGACTGAAATGCTGCAATGTAGCGGTTGATTGTATGTTGTCGGGTCGAACGAGAGGAAAGCAGTTGAAACGATGCTTAAACTCAGATATGCCGACCTTCGTATGTTCTGCTCCAGCTTGTGCTAATCTCGTTACAGCCCACGAACCAGTAACACATAAGATAGCTGCAATTATAAGTGGCCATATCAGCGTGGCGGGTGATGCGCGCACTATTGTGCGAAGGCCCTGTCAACGATGGGCAAAGAATTAGAATTGCCGGTCGCGGCGCATCAAGCCGTGATGGTAATTGATAATAGCTTGCCTGAACATTTTTCAACGTCTTTTCCCACCAGTTCAGCTCTTTTCCTGGTGAACCCGAAGTTGCGGGAGCGGCCTCTGAATCAGCCATCGTCGCTTCTCGGAAATTGTGTTTAATAGTAATTGCAAGTGTTAAAACAAGTTCTTCATTACGTTCCGTTGCATACGGCTTGCACACACAGTCTGAAGAAGACTTCTACGTGACGTTGGGCGGAATGGTAAAAGGGCAGCTGCGTTCATCGCTAAGGCGTTGGCTCTAGAGCAAATGTCAGTTTAAAGTAATATGGTGAATGCTAAAGCTGAAACCTTAGCTTTGCATCTCCCTCGATTTGTCATCCTGCCGTAGCATTTTACGAACCTTTATAAGCATACGACTTCTTCCATGCTCATGTGCAGTTTATTGGCGTCTATTTAATGTGACTGCCATTCCATACGCTCAATGCATGCCATCTGGAGTCCTTGAAGCAGTGCGTGGCCTGTTGCGTTTCTCGCTCATTCAATTGCAAGTGCTTTCCAAGCTATGACTTCCCCTCCTAAAGGCTTGAGGCTATACCAAAAACCTTCAGAATTAGCTGTTTTTCATCCATGTAGCATTCGTCGAGGGGGGATTCGGTTTTGCGGCCGTTGATCGACAGAACATATCCGTTAAGCGATCCCACACATATACGCCGCCTTTGGGCCCCGGCGTTCTTTCGCGTTCGGACATTGCCGTTTGCCTCGCCAGAACGCTCCAACTCTGGGACGACGATGCGTATGCACGCGTCCTGGGCCTCACTGTGGTCGTGTGTGTGTGTGTGTGTGTGTGTGTGTGTGTGTGTGTGTGTGTGTGTGTGTGTGTGTGTGTATGTGTGTGTGTGTTACATGGTTGGGGGTGCGTGACCCCATACCTGTAAAATTACCCATACGAGCCGAAGGCCCAAGGGCAATACTTACACGCCTAAAAGCCACGGAGAACAGTAAACACCGCACATCAGCCCAGACTAGCGTCCAAAAGCGGTAACTGAGTTTCGGTGAGCCCACATACGTTCCCAACATCCTCGCCAGACGTACTGGTTCCCATTTCATGGCCTCCCAACATGCTCTGATGATCGAATCTCTCTTCAGCCTATCACTATAGGCTGGGCATTCCAATAACACGTGTTTTTCATCCTCGATTCGGCTATTTGTACCACAACAGCGGCAAAACCGCTGCCCCCTGGGGACATGGTACTTGCCTCTTCGTGCTCTGTTTGCCTCCAGAGCCCAGCAACATAAACGAAACTGCATTAGCTTACGATGTGCTAAACGAGGAATGAAAACCTTAGCATGTGTTGGCCACATGACGGCTGCGGCTCCCGAAAAGGGCAGCCCATCCAGTGCTTATACTTCGCCATTTGCACTCCCGGTTGCTTCCCATCTGATGGGTACTCCTCTGGCAAGACAGTCAGACGCGTATGGTCCCAGCCGCTCATCAAACGCTCTCTTAGTGCCGTTATCATCGCTCCTTCGGGTAGAGGCCTACTCAAGAACCAGTCAACACGCTCCTTTACCCCCACAACTTCTTGCGGTATTATGACTTTCATTGCGAAACAGGGGGGTGTATCTTCGCCCGTGGCAGCTACCCTGCGAAACCCTGCCTTCCCCGGTATTTCGGGGCACCCTCATCCAGTCACCCTAGTCAACTTCTCAGTGGATCGCTCAGGTTCCGCACCCACCACCAGCATCCAACGGAGTCTGCCGGGTCGACAGCGGCCCAACTCCATTCCTGGTCGGCTCGCAGGTTAACTTTATCCCAGGTCACCACCGTCCATCAACTAGGGGCGCAATGCCTTCCACCATCGGAAGGACTTTTGACCCTAATGGGTATCGATCCCGGGATTTCCCGGGGGCAATGGTCGCGCGTTACCAGTAGTGCCAAACCCTTGTATATCCCATGTGTGACTTAGGTTACACTGTGGGCCGAGAAAGCCGGGAACCGAAGCCGAAACACAGCGCAAGGGTCGGGAGCACATAGCACAAGTCGGCTAGTCTTGTGTGCTCCCGACCCCGACCCGGGCTGCCAAAACACGATGCAGCCGCCCTGCAGCAGCAGCAGCAGCAGCAGCAGCGCCGCCTCGGATGGATCTATTTTTGACTCCGCGGCTTCAGTTGATACATACAAAAAACCCACAGGCATAAACCCTGAACGCAGCACCCGTCCCTCGCATAGCAACCCAGCCCTGCAGCGCAGACGTGCCTAAGTAGTACGACCCTCCTTGGTCCACAACTCCCCCTCATCCGAGCCCTGCTGCGATCACCAGAACCCCTTGGAACATCCTCTGTGGATCCTCTTGGCGCGCTCTCCGCCTTTCCCCCCACCCGGGCTCTCCAACACCCCCTATAACCCCGAAACGGCACAAGGGAAGAAAAACGACTCCTCCCTGGCCCTCCTGCCCCTCTCCCCCACCCTTCCTTTTCCTCTCCCCCTCCTGGACCAACGAGGCGTCCTTCCCTTGGCCCCCTCCCTCCAGCCGTCCTCACCCAACCCTGGATTCCCTACCAACCATACGCGCTTACTCTCTACCCCCGAACTCCCCTCAACTCCTTCGCCCTACAAAAGCCCTGCCCTTCCTTCTATGCTTGAAGCGCTCTTAGGCTGAAATTGCCACCGCATTGAATCACTGCACTGCTTCTTCCGGAACCCAGAGGATCGGGTGGTCGGGTCCCATCGGGTCCCAGCCCCCCTCCGTGGGATGCCCAGCGCCACGGAAGAGCGCAAACACGCCAAGAAGTTCACCACTTCCCGGTAGCGGGCGTTGCCCCGCTACCGCCGCAACTGCCGCTGCGGCTACCATCCCCGGCACCGTGTTACGCCCTGGTGTTCGTGTTTCGTCCTCATACCCTCGGCGGTTGAGTGCAGGCCCCGCCGGTAGTCCCGCCCCATCGGTGAAGAAGTCCGTGATCCGCCTCGACCTGCGGGGGCCCCTGCGCCTGGCCCTGTTGCGCTTGCTCTTTTGCTGCAGCGGCTCTCGGTTTCCTGCTCGTTCCTGCCTCCTGCTGACTGCCCTCATGCACATCATCTGCCAACTCCTTCCATGGCGGACAGGGCAGGGCTAGGGCGATTATGTCCCATACGGCCTGTTCGCAGCCGGCTGGGGGCTGTACTAGCCAGAGCTGTTTTCGAATGATGCCCCAGACTGCCGCTACTACCTCTGATAAGGCCGGTCGGTCTGTGCACGTGCCGCCTGTGCCACTGGGCATTCCCAGGAAAGTGGTGCATACTTGGCGAGCATGGCTGACCGGCTGTTCCACCGAATCCACCGCGTCCACAGCGTTCTGGGATCATGCGGGCTAGGTGCGTGTTGCCAGGCAGGGGAACGCCATCCACCGCCAGCCGCCACAAACGTCTCCTTATTCTCATTCTCCCATCGTATCCCGGACCATAAGCGGGCCTAGAAGGGTCACCCTGACGAGGCTGATTTCCGACGGGGACGGCGGCGACCTGTCCTGAGGATCTGTCGTCTCCCGCACGAATTCAGCCACCAGGCGTCTTCCCCTCTCTTCCGTAGGCCCGCATTGCAGCTGTGTCACCGTGAGGCGTGCCAAAGGGACTGCTTTGGTCTTCCCGGGTGTAAGCCTCCCAATTCGCCCCGCAATCATACCCATCGCTTGTGTGCTGGTCAGCAGTGGCTCCAGTGGCGGCATGGCGGCCTCCTCCCCGTCCGTTTCCTCTGCCGCCCGTTCTGTTACCCCTTGCTGCTACTGCTACTGCTACTGCTACTGCTACTGCTACTGCTACTGCTACTGCTACTGCTACTGCTACTGCTACTGCTACTGCTACTGCTACTGCTACTGCTACTGCTACTGCTACTGCTACTGCTACTGCTACTGCTACTGCTACTGCTACTGCTACTGCTACTGCTACTGCTACTGCTACTGCTACTGCTACTGCTACTGCTACTGCTACTGCTACTGCTACTGCTTCTGTCGCCTGGTCTCAACCATTCTAGCGGCTGCAGTCCAGGCTGGGCTAATGCTGCCATGCAGTGCTGCGAGGGTTGCCAGGGTCGCCAGACCTGATGATGGTAGCGGCTTTTGTCCCGTGTGGTGGTCGGGATATGCGGGCGGGCGGAGGTGCGTCCAGGCCCACTCCAGCCAGACCGTCCTCAGGGTGAGGGTGGCCAGCTCACTGCTCTCTGCCAGGGCCCAAACCCGCATCAGGTCCCTACCGTCTTAGTTTTCTACATCGTTGTGGCGAGCTCTGGGTACCTGGGTCTCCAGGCCTGATCGGTTATTCCAGCATTGGGGAGCAGCAGCGGGTTTCTTCCATACTGCAGTTGCCCAGCACAGCACCAGTCGCCGGGGGTCAGCAAGGTGGTCCCGATGTCCTCTGGTGGCGGCAGGTGTCGCGGGGCACCTACGATCCGGCTGACGTCCTTCGGCAGGTCACTGGCGCCGAAGCCAGGGCTCTGTTGGGCGCGCTGTCCTCAGGGCCAAGGGCTGTCGGCTGGGTGTGCAAGCAAGGAAGGAAGTAGGCAGAGCGCATGCGCACCCAACAGGGTTGGAGGCCGGCACCCAGGGTTGGAGGCCGGCACCCAGGGTTGGAGGCCGGCACCCAGGGTTGGGGGCCATGAATGCCCGATCCACCTGAACCTGCACCCCCACATTGCCTGTTGGCGGCCCTAGGACGCAATGACAAAACAAGCGGCCCATACCGCATGATGGGTTCGGATGTGTTACCGGAGGGGCAGCAGACCAGCAAGTCCGAGGCCGATCAGGGGCTCCCGGGGAACACCAGTCAAACGTCGGCCGGGATCATCCGGGCACCGCTGACGGTCAACGAGATGAACTGAGAGTCGCTGTACCTCGTATCCATCGTGCGGTCTGGGGCCAGCCCGCCATGCTCTATGTGCCAGGTGACGGTTTGTAAGCCGTATGCTGACGTAGCCGTTGTTTTTCCAAATGCTGACAGCGGGAAGCGTGAGAGGCGCCGCATTCGTCCGCCCATTCGTCCCATCGGGCTGTGGCAAGATCACCTGGTAGACGTTATCGTCAGGTTCAGGGCGATGAGGGTGACTACGAAGCGAGACCCTCAATAGTTTCCCTTGGCTTGCCGGAAGGAAAAGTCTGCAAAGATCCACTCCAGTGCAATCCACTATAGTAACACATGAGTCAGTAGCGAAGAGCGAAGCCTCAGGCTGTACTACTTCTCCCCCCTGAGTGATGGAGATTTCACGGATAGAGCGTCGACCGTACAAGGGGTCGAATCTTGGACCTTGCCCTTAGGAAGGGCACGCTATATCCACTTAGCTATACGGCCGCATGTGGTGACAATAATGATGTAAAGTCTGTTATACATGTGCTAAGTACATGTGCGGCTACCTCCAAGCAATCTCAACAACTGGGATGGTGGTGGTGGTGGTGGTGGTGGTGGTGGTGGGGGTACGCGGGAGGTCATCTTCATTCTCCCTAGTCCGCTTCATGGCGAAGCGCCTCAGCGCGACGTGCCTGGCCTCCCAAATTTCCGAGAGGTGCCTGGCCAATGCCAGGGGTGGCGCCTCAGTCATAGTGGTGCGCATGCTGCGCCCCGTAAGGACTAGGTCACCATCATACTTAGCCCGTATGCTCTTGTAAGCAGGACATTCTTCGAAAACATGCAACTCATCTTCAACCGCTCCACAGTCACAAAGCCTGCAGGTACGCGCGGTGCGCTCACACCCATTAGGCCTATTAACCTCTAACTCCCAACAGCCTAACCGAAAACGCATGAGCACATGATGAAGTCGCTGGGGCATGGTCCCTTTAGTGTGCTCCAACCAATCGTGACGCGCACCCCTTGACGGGGCAGCTCCCATCCAGTTTATATAGCGACACGCCTTGGCTCCGGTAATTCCTATGGGGAAGACGCGGGGGTCACCCAAGGTATTCGGGCACTCCCACCGTGCATCAAGCCGCTTGGCAAATACCTTAAGAATGCTCTCAACTGGCAATTTAAGGGTGGTGTAGTACGATATAAGATCATTACCGCGCGTATTAGTGGGGGGTTCCACTCCTAAGCTAGTAAGAAAGGCTAGTACCTTGCTTGCCCAACACTCAGTGACGCCCCCAAGTGCCAACTCCAGGTCAGCGACAAATGCCCGGTGACACAGCGTTCCCGGCCTCTTAACCACAGAGTTCCAAAACCTAAGTACAAGATTGGTCCAATGGAACTGGAGTGGCCTCTGTGACAGCTCGCGATATAGGGAAACCATAGTCGGGCTCCTCACCCCAACTACGGTTCGCATGTAAGCACGCTGTTCCTGGACCATGGGATTAGCCATAGCACCTTCAAAATTCACATTAATGAAGTCAGGTCCCCAAACTTGCGCTCCATAAGAAAACACCGGTACAACTAGTGTATTGTAGAGAGACATACATAGCTTGGGGGTGGTAATTTTCTTATCACGACACAGGGTGCTGAGCCCAAACGTGGCCCGCCTCCCTGCTGTGAGTAGTTGCTTGGTACATGCTGAGAACTGCACTCCTGGGCCATAGTGCAACCCGAGATACCGTGCCGTCTCGTTGCCGGTCAGCACCCGCAACCCCGCCCCACCTAACCGGTACTCAGCTTCAATAAGCCGCTTCCGCTCACGCGTAGCACCCCCAAAAATGAGGACCTCGCACTTGGCGGCATTCGCGGCCATACCCGTCGCTTTGCAGTAGGCTTCGAGTAGCCCCAGAAGGCATTTAGCTCTATCGTGCCCTGTCGCTACCAGTGACACATCGTCAACGGAAAGTAGATTAGTGAGTTCACCGCTCGCCAGGCTAACACTCAAAACGTTACGAGGTGTGGGGTTTGAACCCACGCAGTCGTACGACCATGAGATCTTAAGGCTCACCCCTTCGACCACTCGGGCAACCTCGCATTGTACAAAATGGTAACAAAAGCGTTGGGGTAATACACCATTGATGGGTAACAGACATGGGTAACCCATGTTTACATTCACCTGCGCCTGTCCCGCCTGTCTACACACACAAACATACATGTCTTCACCAATCACTTGTGAATGCCCAATTATCAACATTGCCGCACCAAAACATGCCTTGTTTTGAAACCTAAACCTAAGGATAAGGCGCAAAGCTGCAGCCTAGCTGCAAGGAGGCAGACGAACAGGCGTACATAGGCAGAGCGCATTGGGGACCACGAGAAGCCGCCAGCGAAGCCAATAAATATTCCTCTCAAATCCTCTCAAAAGATCCAGGCACTTACCGCCGCTCCGGACCCAAGACCTAAAACTCGCGGGCCAGCCAACGGGCGGCAATGTAAGGTCGGCCAGCTGGCCCGCAGGCCCACGCGCGGGAGGAGAGGGCCTCGACCACGAAGGACGGCTAAGTGTTAGAAGCGAGAAGCGGTACGGGAAATTGGAGTTCGAAGACATAAGTCGGGAACGAGAACGGTGACAGCAGAGTCTTTGAACTCCGAACACTGGTATAGTACTATCACTAGTGATACGAAAGTGTCTGGCCGAAGCACTTCACCAGGGGGGCTTAAATGCGGCCCACCTGCCGCCATCTCCATTCCTGCAGTCTTGCTGTCGTACGCTAGGTTGTGATAGCGCAACAGGAGTGAGTTCGTACAGTTAACTAGTATGGTTCGTAACTACGGGACCGTACCGTTGCTGTGATTAAGCTTTGATAGCTTAAAGATATTCTAAGGTAAAAGTAGCTTGATACACCTAGCTAGAGATAGATGGACCAAGAAATATTTTACACCGACCGTTGTAAATACCGTAACCACCAGGTCCGTTGTACAGAAACACGATACCACTGCTAGCTGTATGCATGTAAGTATCCCGCGCGCCACGTAACCCAATTATATCAAAACTACAGATAGGTTATTAGCAGCAAATCACGATAACATGCGATGCTGTCCAATCCATGATGAATCAAGCGGATAGCAGCGCTAGCCCTGCGGCCGCTGCATGCATACCCCTGCTGCCTCCACGCACCGCCGTTCCTGCATACACTCCTGCCATACCCTTTGCCTGCCTGCCTGCCTGCATCCCCTTGCCCGCCCAACCCCAACATGTGATACCCCTCCCCCCCTTTCCCCCCTAGTCTTTCCTTGGCATCAGCTTCACTCGCTCGTGGTTCGTCTTTCCCCCCCTTTTCCCCCCCCACCGGCCCACCTTCCTAGGCCACATAATTAAGAGTGTGCTGCTAGAGGACCTGCGACCCGACTTCCCGACCACAAATCCCGGCAGTAGCAGTGCCAGTGATAACGCCGCTGGCTGCGCCATCCCCAGCAGTGGCAGCAGCAGCAGCAGCAGCAGCAGCAGCAGCTGGGGGTTGGTGCCCTCCTGGTACTCGGATCTGGCCCGCCGCTGCTGGGACACGAACCCCGGGGAAAGGCCCTCTGCTGAGAGAGTGAGTGCAACGGAAAGTAGAGGAGGAGGGGGGATGCATGCATACAAACATACGAACATACATGTGGAGGGAGGGATCCGGCGAATATTGTTATGGTGTTATTGGGAATTCGGTGACGGCAAATAATCTATACATCTACATGCGCAGGTGTGTATGCAAGTATGGTTAGGCACTTGGATTTATGGCAAGGTCGGGTAAAGTGAAGTCGGGGGTATGTGAATATGCATCCAAATTGCGAACGGCACGTACGTGCACGGTTATCAGGTTGAGTGGCTCGGTATAAATTTCGGCCGTTGTCATAAATAATTTTTTTGTTTATTAGGTCCACCCGTCTGTTCGTTTGTCCTTTTGCTATCCGCCGTGCGCCAGTATGACCACATCATACATCGGCCCCATTACAGCAAACCCGGTTCCGCCAGGCAATTCCCGTTGCCCTCCCGCCCTCCCTCCCTCCCGCCCTCCCGCCCTCCCTAATCAGGTCGTGCAGGAGCTGGAGGCAAAACTGCTATCTCTGTATTGTTTATGTGTAATTTTAGTAAACTAAAATTGCTGACCCTGATGTAGAGCGTGTTTGTGTATAGCCCCACATCCGGATCCATCCCGCCGCCGCCAGCCTTCGGGGTTGCCCGCGAGTCGAATATGCAATACTCGCATTCGGTAACAGTATTGGCATTTTTATTATATCACGACTTCAGAAACGTACCGATCGGCGGCGTGTTTTTATACCGTGTACGGGAAAAGCTTATAAACTTACCCTATGCGAATCCCGTGATATGCCCAGGATACTTAGGGTTTTGGACCAGCCAAGGATAGAAGTATTAGATTGCCTACCTGCCTTTTTGGTTTTCTTGCCTGTCTGCCCTGGCATGGCATGGCACTCGTGCATGTACATATGTATGTATGGCCCTTGCTTGGGCGTCTCGTTGCTCGTGCATGTGTCGGCTGCGCTCGTCTTGTTATCTTTAGCAGCAGAATTTTCGAAAAATAAAACAACTGAGTGGTTGAGCGAGTGTGGATGATGAGAGAGCAGAGGTGAACACTGCTGATGGATGATGGGGGGGCGGGGTGGAGAAGCGAGACGAGAGGACGTCGTCGACCCGCGGAAGAAGGCCAGCAGGGGTAGCAGCAGTGCAGAACCCCCGGTGACAGGGGTGGAGCTCAACGGCGTTTCCACCACGCTTCCAATGCACTTCATCATCATCAGCAGCAGCAGCAGCCTGTAGAAAACGTACACTAATATAATCCTTGTCGGCGTTTTGTCGCTGCTAGATAGCTGTTGCTTGGAGGTTGCATGTGTTACACGCTTGCTGTAGGAGCTGCTGGCCGCTGAAAAGGCCTCGTAAGATAACGGTGGAGTGCCTTAGCGCATATTTTTAGATGATGTGTGTGCCGTATTGTAGTAGCTGGCCGCTAAAAACGCCTCTCGAAATGCTGGTGGAGCGTATAGCGCGTATATGTATTTGTTATGTGTGCCGTACTGTGTACCGGCTACCACATGTATGCTATGAGGAGCTACTATACTTGCTTACGACTGGAGGCGTTACGCACCTACCTACGTTCCTTGAATCCTCTTCATTGCCGTGTATTTATGTATGTATGCATGTAGATATGCATTGTTAACTGTTAGCTTCCTATCACCCCTCGCTCGTATGCACATGATGTAGTCGCTGGGGCATGGTCGCTTTAGTGTGCTCCAACCAATCGAGACGCGCACCCCTAGGCGGGGCCGCTCCCATCCAGTTCATATAGCGACAAGCCTTGGCTCCGGTAATCCCTATGGGGAAAACGCGGGGGTCACCCAAGGTATTCGGGCACTCCCACCGTGCATCAAGCCGCTTGGCAAATACCTTCAGAATGCACTCAATTGGCAATTTAAGGGTGGCGTAATACGCTATAAGATCATTACCTCGCGTATTAGTGGGGGGTTCCGCTCCTAAGCTAGTAAGAAAGGCTCTCTAAAGTACCTTGCTTGCACTGAGTGTTGGACAATTGTCCAACACTCAGCGACGCCCCCAAGTGCCAATTCCATGTCAGCGACAAATGTCCGGTGACACAGCGTTCCCAGCCTCTTAACCACAGAGTTCCAAAACCTAAGTATAAGATTGGTTTAGCCAATCGATAAAGCATTGATGTAGCTTTTACATGCAATCTTTAGCGGTGAGATATGTAAATTGATCTCGCCCTGGAAAGCTATCTTCGGCCGCAGATATATCTGAATTCATTCCCTTGGTCTATCAATAGAGAAATAGAATAGCATTCAGACGCAAATTTTAATCGGGGTGAAGTAAGATGAAATGTTACACCATGACTGACGGACTGACGGACTGACTGACAGCAGTGAACCTTCGCCCCCGTCCATCAGAACTTCAATCCTGAGCACCCAATCTCCAATACCATGCATGCGCCGCACGGAATGCATTCGACAGGGGGCCATGGCCAGTGACACCGCCGCCTCCGCCGGCTCCTACAGAACGCATGTAAGCCACCGACCATCGGCAAGTAGAAAACGTCACGCCCAGGAAACGAGTGTCACGTCCAGAAAACTGAATAACAACCAAAACGAACGCCGCCTCCCAAACTCCTAAAACCCCCAATGATAAAGTGCCGGTTCATCAAGTCCTAACCGACAACTGACAACCAATTGGCATAATGAAGCATAATCTATATGTATGCGCACGCGCGCGGCGATGCTATGCCACGACGCATGCACACGCACACACATCATCGGAGCAGCAGCAACAATGTTAGGTGGCGTAGGAAAACATACGTGTGTGTGGATGTATATGTGTGTGGATGCAGAGCTAAACTTACGTAACATGTTACTGGCTGCAGAACATGGCCGTAAGGATTATCTATCTGCTCCTCTGTTAATAATCATCAGGGGCATTTATTTACAATCATGTAGAGTGATAAAACATTACCTACACCTGTAGCGTGATAAAAAAAGTCTATTTAGGATTTCCGCCGTCCAATTGATTGTGCATACGAGCGAGGGGTGATAGGAAGCTAACAGTTAACAATGCATACATACATACATAAATACACGGCAATGAAGAGGATTCAAGGAACGTAGGTAGGTGCGTAACGCCTCCAGTCGTAAGCAAGTATAGTAGCTCCTCATAGCATACATGTAGTAGCCGGTACACAGTACGGCACACATAACAAATACATATACGCGCTAAACGCCCCACCAGCATTTCGAGAGGTGTTTTCAGCGGCCAGCTACTACAATACGGCACACACATCATCTAAAAATATGCGGTAAGGCACTCCACCGTTATCTTACGAGGCCTTTTCAGCGGCCAGCAGCTCCTACAGCAAGCGTGTAACACATGCAACCTCCATGCAACAGCTATCTAGCAGCGACAAAACGCCGACAAGGATTATATCAGTGTACGTTTTCTACAGGCTGCTGCTGCTGCTGCTGCTGCTGATGATGATGATGATGATGATGATGAAGTGCATTGGAAGCGTGGTGGAAACGCCGTTGAGCTCCACCCCTGTCACCGGGGGTTCCGCACTGCTGCTACCCCTGCTGGCCTTCTTCCGCGGGTCGACGACGTCCTCTCGTCTCGCTTCTCCACCCCGCCCCCCCATCATCCATCAGCAGCGTTCACCTCTGCTCTCTCATCACCCACACTCTCTCAACCACTCAGTTGTTTTATTTTTCGAAAATTCTGCTGCTAAAGATAACAAGACGAGCGCAGCCGACACATGCACGAGCAACGAGACGCCCAAGCAAGGGCCATACATACATATGTACATGCACGAGTGCCATGCCATGCCAGGGCAGACAGGCAAGAAAACCAAAAAGGCAGGTAGGCAATCTAATACTTCTATCCTTGGCTGGTCCAAAACCCTAAGTATCCTGGGCATATCACGGGATTCGCATGGGGTAAGTTTATAAGCTTTTCCCGTACACGGTATAAAACCACGCCGCCGATTGGTACGTTTCTGAAGTCGTGATATATTAAAAACGCCAATACTGTTACCGAATGCGAGTATTGCATATTCGACTCGCGGGCAACCCCGAAGGCTGGCGGCGGCGGGATGGATCCGGATGTGGGGCTATACACAAACACGCTCTACATCAGGGTCAGCAGTTTTGCCTCCAGCTCCTGCACGACCTGATCAGGGAGGGCGGGAGGGCGGGCGGGCGGGAGGGCGGGAGGGCGGGCGGGCGGGAGGGCGGGAGGGCGGGAGGGCGGGAGGGTGGGGGGGCGGGAGGGCGGGAGGGCGGGAGGGCGGGAGGGCGGGAGGGCGGGAGGGCGGGAGGGCAACGGGAATTGCCTGGCGGAACCGGGTTTGCTGTGATGGGGCCGATGTATCATGTGGTCATACTGGCGCACGGCGGATAGCAAAAGGACAAATGAACAGACGGGTGGACCTAATAAACAAAATAATAATTAATTATGACAACGGCCGAAATTTATACCGAGCCACTCAACCTGATAACCATGCACGTACGTGCCGTCCGCAATTTGGATGCATATACACATACCCCCGACTTCACTTTACCCGACCTTGCCATAAATCCAAGTGCCTAACCATACTTGCATGCACACCTGCGCATATAGATGTATAGATTATTTACCGTCACCAAATTCCCAATAACATCATAACCATATTCGCCGGATCCCTCCCTCCACATGTATGTTCGTATGTTTGTATGCATCCCCCTTCCTCCTCTATTTTCCGTTGCACTCACTCGCTCAGCAGAGGGCCTTTCCCCGGGGTTCTTGTCCCAGCAGCGGCGGGCCAGATCCGAGTACCAGGAGGGCACCAACCCCCAGCTGCTGCTGCTGCTGCTGCTGCTGCTGGGGATGGCGCAGGAAGCGGCGTTATTATTGGCACTGCTACTGCCGGGATTTGTGGCTGGGAAGTCGGGTCGCAGGTCCTCTAGCAGCACACTCTTAATGATGTGGCCTAGGGAAGGGGGCCGGGGGGGAAGGGGGGAAGGGGGAAAGGGGGGAGGAGGGGTTTCACAGGTTGGGGGTGGGAGGGCAAGAGGATGCAGGCAGGCACGCAGGCAGACAAAGGGTAAAATATTTCTTGGTAAAATATCTATCCCTAGCTAGGTCGTGGCGAGGAGGTAAACTTATATACATGGAAGGTCCCTACATGTTACACCATCAGGGCGTGCGCACGATCTATAAAACATTTATATAAAAGAAAAGTGGGCGACATATTTCCCAGACATGCATATGCAGTTGCGAGCACCTAATAACCAGCGAAAGAGCCATGATGATCATGATGATGATGACTCATCTGGGGCCGGTTAACTAGACGGTGTGCTGTTCACAGGGTTCAGATTCCTAGGCGCCGGCCTGCTGAACAACTACTTCGCTTCCACTCATTAGGTGTAGCAGCCATTAGTGCGACCAACGAACGCCGGCTTACCTGGCAGCATGCCTTGGTACGGTGTCCGCCCCGAAACCAGCTCCCAAAGAATGATGCCGAACGAGTACATGCACGATGCCGGGCTGACCTTGCCTGCGGCGGGTATACATACATGTGTACAAACGGTGCATTCAAAAAACGATCTTACCTCGAGCGATAATCCGTCCACTGTACATCCGTCCCATCCACCCAATCATGCTATTCGTTCTGTTTCCCCGCCCCTACACACACATATACGCACGCATACGCACGCACGCATGCATACGCACAGCTGTCGGCTGTCGGCTGGCGTTGCATATTGCATACAATAACTGCCCCCTCCCCTCCCCTCCTCTCACTCAGCTCTGCTCCCTCGAGCTCGCCCCCCCTCCTTGCTCACCGATTCCCAGAACCTCCGGCGCCATGTAAGCCACTGTCCCGAAATTCCGTGTGGTGGTGTGGGTTCTGTCCGAGGCCAGGCTGCGACTCATGCCGAAGTCCGCCAGCTTTGCGCAGTTGTGCGTTTGCACGCGTGTGTGTGTGTAGGTTGAGAGTCAGTTTCAGGGAGGGTTGGTGCAGGTGTTGGCTGGGGTGCAGGTGTTGGCCGGGGTGCAGGTGTTGGGTTGCTTTTGATGCTATCTATGGATAGTATCTACGGGTGTCTATGGCTGAGTACGTACCCGTGTGCACGTGCGTGTGTGTATGATGTGTGGGACAGGGGGAGCATATCTTCACCCGTGGCAGCTACCCTGCGAAACCCTGCCTTCCCCGGTATTTCGGGGCACCCTCATCCAGTCACCCCAGCCAACTTCTCAGTGGATCGCTCAGGTTCCGCACCCACCACCAGCATCCAATGGAATCTGCCGGATCGACGACGGCTCAACTCCATTCCTGGTCAGCTCGCAGATCGGCTCTTTCCCGAGTCACTATCGTCCATCGACTAGACGCACGACCACCTTCCACCATCCCTGACAGGTCTCGATCCCCGAACCTCAGGGGGCATCGGTATGTGTGTGTTACCAATAGTGCCTGACCTATATACATATGTGTGTGTATGTATATGTGTATGTATATGTGTATGTATATATATGGTATGTATATATATGTATGTGCGTTTCGTGATCTGCCTCCCTCCTCCTTTCCATCTCCATCTCCCTCCCGCCCGCCTACGCCTACCTTGGCCACGAGTCCCCAGGGGCTGCTGGGGTCCTCCGTCAACAAGATGTTGCCTAATAGGGATATATATTTGTTTGCGAGCGACGTACAGGGCATGGGGATGTGGTCGGGAGTTGGCTGCTGCTGAAGTAACAATAAGTAAATAGTATTAAATAGTAATAAGTAAAAAATAATAAGTAAACAATAATAAATAATTAAATAAATAAATAAGCAAATAACAATGAATATTGAATTAATGAAATTCGTCGTTAGGAGACCCTAACGATCGAGCCCACCTCTGCCAACTTCCACCCCGGCCCCCTCTTGCTTTCCAGAAGCCCGTACAAAGTAACCTCCTCGCCGCCACAGCCCGCGCCACTTTCGTACCGATGCGTCCCGCGTAGCTGTATGTATGTACGTACGTACGCATGCTGTCCATTCATCCTATCATACCGGCGGGTCAGCAGCCGCAACCGTCCAAGAAAACCTTCTCCCCTCCCTCCCCACGCACACGCGCGAGCACACAAACACATACATGCGCACATACACACAGACACATCCCCCTCACCTGGCTTTAGGTCTCCATGACACACATTGCGGCCGTGCAAGTACTCCAGTCCCCGAGCAACATCCAGCGCGCAACACACCACACGGCGCATATCTGGGATGCAAGTCAGGGGGGGTGAGGAGGAGGAAGAGGGCGCCAGGAAGGGGGAGGAGGACGACGCCACGCGGGAAGGTGCGGAGATGTCCGCGGTGCCGTTGGCAGTGCTGCTGCCGGTGGTGGGTGGTGGTAGAGGTGGTGGTAGAGGTGATGGTAGAGGTGGTGGTAGAGGTGGTGGCGATATAAACCGCCACATACTTCCGTGCTTGAGCAACGTTGACAGGGTCCCTCGCTCCATAAACTCCTGCATATAGGTATAGAAATGTGTGTGTGTGTCTGTGTGTGTGTGTCTGTGTGTGTCTGTGTGTGTCTGTGTGTGTCTGTGTGTGTCTGCGTGTGTCTGTCTGTATGTGTGTATGTGTGTGTATATACACACACATATGTGTGTGTGTTTTACACCTTCCGAAGTTGCGTTACCCCCTTCCACAGCTGTAAAACGGGGAGGCTCAATGGCCAGGACGGCCAAAAACTGTGTAATTGCTGGCCGCGGAAAAAAGCCCTCTCAAATTCTGATAGAGCGAATTAGGTGCGCATTTATTTTTAGATGTACACATATATGTATGTATACATGCGGCTTGCACGTGGACAGCAGAGCAAGCCTGGGTATCGTTAGGCCGTGTTGCGACGGCAACAACCTGCAGTGACACGGCTGATGATGAGGTGGCGTGGGATGTACTGATGTACGGCATTCATCATCAGCGGGCGGCCCGAGTGACGGGTCTTTTTACCCCGGGCGGCCCGATTTCGGTCGGATAGCTAATGATAACTCATACACACACCAAACCCCGCTATCGACCCATAATAGTAGCTGTCGTACAGTACGGCACACGCATCATCTGTAAGTACGCGCTAAAGCACCCCTCTGCTGTCAGAGAGACTATGTTATAGGCCTTTCCAGCGGCGGCCAGCTACTACACCCATCCTCCATGCCACAATCCCGCCAGCATCTGCCGAGAAATCAATGTTAATAATTAATGTTAATAATGTTATTGTTAATTTGATCTCTCACGGCAAACCAACCTTGCAAGTACACAAACCTCCCCAAGGAACAAGGAAAACCCTAACCCCCCCCAACTCGTTTACCTGTTAACCCCTGCAATACACACACCCCGCCGCAAACCCTGAGCTGCCACCCAAAGCTATCCGCTACCCGGGCCACCCACCTGGATGACCCACGTCTCCGCCACACCTCCCCCACAATGCAGGGCCGCCGTCTGCGATTGCCCAGCAGCGCCATCGGCTCCGAAACCACAGCCGCCGTACATTACGGCAAGGAAGTCGCCCGCAGCACCTGTAAAGTCGGCGCCATCCAAGGTGCTTACGGTGGGCACCACGCCCAATGGGCCGCCGCCACCGCCACCGCCCTCCTTTTGGCCAGCAGCCCCGGGCTCGGCCAGCGCTTTTTCCCGGGAGAGCACGGAGAGCGTTGGCTTGCCGTCCTCGTCTACCTGCCCGCCACGTGCATTACATAAAGCTTACATGCATGCATATGCATATGCATATGTACATGTATACACCGACAGTTTTGAATCTTTGACGATGTGAAGCGGTGTACAATGTTTCCCTGTTCACATACACACACGCACTGTGGGACATAGGAAAGGGGGACATTCATGTCATGAGCGTCTATCATCGGAAGGCAAACATACAAAATAATCCGAACAGTTCTTTTCTTCGGGATTTCGGACAACGGCGCGTTTGAATGCCGAGGAGTGCACACGTTCGCAAATGCCGCTGCCATGCGCCTGCATCCATGACATACGCACCGAACAAGTGATGTACGACAGCGCCCGTACGACATTACGGTGGTCAAAGCTGAGACTGAGCCGCAACTCGTTCTCGACGGACTCCCAGGTGTTGTGCCGGTCGTGATGGCTGATCACCTGACAGCGGATAGATCACCGCCGGGGGTGGGGGTGGGGGTGGGGGTGGGGGTGGGGGTGGGGATGGGGGTGGGGGTGTAGGGAGGGGTGTAGGGAGGAGTGTAGGGAGGGGTGTAGGGAGGGGTGTAGGGAGGGGTGTAGGGAGGGGTGTAGGGAGGGGTGTAGGGAGGGGTGTAGGGAGGGGTGTAGGGAGGGGTGTAGGGAGGGGTGTAGGGAGGTTCGTAGGGAGGGGTGGAGGGAGGGTTGTAGGGAGAGAGGAAGCAAGCCGGACAGGAAAAAGCGTATATTCGTGGAGTTGCGGGGGCCGCAAGCGGATGGGTTTAGGTTAGCAAGGGGAAGGACCCCGCTACCTGAGAACCCCCATGGTTACCCCATTAGGAACGATTTGCATCGAATTGCAACGATTAGGGGGCGACCTAGTATGAGGTCATCGAAGATCAGAATTGCATTAAGAGGATTAGCAGGATTAACAGAATTTACTAAGCGGCGCGGTAAAAACGATTTGAGGAGTTGAATTTGGCCACACACGTTCCCCCTCCCCGCGAATTGGAGGAGGTGCTGCTTCTGGAATACCGTTCTAGGCTGCTTAATCCAAAGCACAAACACAACCCTCCCCGCACGCTCGTCTCCCCCCCCCAGATCACCTTTATGGCCACTGTTACCCCTTTCCAAGATCCCCTGTACACCTGCACAAAGTAAGTAAGTATGTATGTAAGTAAGCCCGAAGCAGGTAGGGTAGGGGGTAATTTACAAACCTCACACAAGACGCACAAAGGACCACATATCTTCCTAGCTTCCCATCACACCTCTAAACAACCCAAAAATCTGCTGCTAATCTGCATTCCTCTTAATCCGCCTACCTAGGGTACGACCTGGACCCCTATCTGACTGCTTGCTTGCTCAGTAGCTTGCTCGGTTGCTTTGAATGACATTGACAAAGTATATATATTCCCGTAACCCTGCAGGGAACTGCTTGCCCGCCAGCAGCACCCCGCACAGCACCCCTCAGGGCCTCCTAGCTTCCATCGTCCAGCTGGAACCCCCTCATCAGCAATTAGCTTCCTAACTACCTAACTACCTAACTACCTCGATCTATCCAATCAAGCAAGTAACATATACAGCTATTGTTCAAGGCAACATCCCACCAAAGAAGCAGCCCCCCATCGGCCAGCAACAACAACAACAACAACAACAACAACAATACACACAACACACACACCGTCCCCCCCCCCACACACACGCAGACCGCTGCCCCGCCCCTCAGCACTGCGGCCCTTGCAGCCGGCGCGTGTCGTCATCCACCTCCCCCACTCGTTCCCCTACCTTGCCAAAAGACCCTACTCCTAGCAGCCGTCCTAACACGACGTCTCCAGCCGCCGCAGCCACCACCGTTTGACCGCTGCCGGAATCATCCCTTGCTAAAAGTGACAGAAGATGTCGCGGCTGTTGCCGCTGTTGCGGCTGCTGCTGTTGCTGTGACTGTTGTTGCTGCTGTAGTTGCCGCGGCTTCTGCTGCGGCTGCTGCTGCGGCGGCGGCGGCAGCGGCAGCGGGGGCGGCGGTTGCTGTTGTAGCTGCGGCTGCGGCGGCTGTTGCTGCTGTTCCAGTGCTGCGTCCACCGGGCCCCTTCCCAGCAGCAGCTTCTCACCCGACCCCTTCGCGCCAACCTTGATGGCTTCTCCCATCAGAAGCTGCAGCAGCTCCACATCACAGCTTCCAGTACTCAGCAAGGGAGGGAGACCAGCAGAGGCTGTAGTCGGGGGGTTCATGGCCGCATGGGACGTAGGAACGATAATAATACCTTCACTACCGCCGCCCCCATAGCCACCGATGCCGCTGATACTGCTGTTACCTCTGATGGCCAGGCTTTCAGCTGTAGTGGCTGTAGCAGGCACAGCTGCACGTGACTGTACCGGTTGCAGGTGTGCTTGTGGCTGTCGCGGCGGCGGCGAAAGCAGTTGCGGCTGTAGCTTTAGTCGCTGCAGAGGTTCTGACTGTAGTTGCGGTACTGGCTGCGATTGTGGCGTATGGGGCTGCTGCAGCTGCACGCCGAAGCTCAGACGCCCAGTCCACAGCTTGCGTATAAACTCTGTTACGACACAGGGCTCCGGTGCAGCTGCTGCCAGTTGCAGGCGCGTGACCGCCGTTGTAGTTGCGGGTAAGCGGACGCTGTTGTTGCAAATGTCAGGAAAGTGGTTCATGTTGATGCTATAGTCGTGGACCGGCATGCTGTCGCCACCGGCACCGCCGCGTCTTGAGACCCGCGATCGAAATAGCATTAGCAGCACGGAGCTTAAGCTATGGATACTGCTACTATTGCTGCTGTAGCTTAAGCGCCCGCTGGCAGCAGTAGCAGCGGCGGCGGTGGCAGTAGTAGCTACAGCTGACTGGGTGAATGAATTAGTAGCGCGTCTCAAGTTTGCAGCGGTAGCAGTATTGCTGCCCCCGATGCCGCTCCCCAGCGCAGATGCACACACATCAACGTCAGTAACTGTAGCAGTAGCAGTAACAGGACTCGCACCATCCGGGCGCACCATGCAATCCGCCACTGCTTCCAAACTCCGGCGGTAGCTGGCCACAGGAAACTGTGTCGTAACAGCAGCAGCAGTAATACTAGGGTTAGACACATAACTACCGCGCCCGATGACGCCGGTGCCACTGGCTGCCGTACGGGGAACCATCCCAGCAGTAGTGGCCATGCCATTTACGGTACCAGCAGCACTGGCGCTACTGCCGGCTACTACTGCTAAAATCCTGACATCACGCACACCTTCATCCATTACTGTGTCGATCTCAAGAGCAGATTTATCAGCATCCACAAAAGATCCTCGTACGGCATCTTGGGCGTAGGACGGCGTCATCATGGCGGAGGACGTGATCAAGGTCCCGCTGGGAGCCCCCGATGCCGTACATGTTCTATTGAAGCCGGTGTCAGCAGCAAACCAGGCCGCCTCGGGGTCTGCCGTACCGGTCCTGCAGGGCTGGTCCGTATTGCGCCCGTGGGGTTGGTGTTTTTGTCGGGTGTTACCAAGGGTCGCCGCGTCCGCCATGTCCACCCGTTCCACGTTGCGTTCATCACCTTCATGTAGGCGATCAGCGTTCTCCTCCTGTCGCCGGACTTTGGGCACCTTGCCGCCAGCAGAAGCACCGCCGCAGCTGATACTAATGATGGGCTCATTAATAGGTGCTGCCGCAGGGGGGGTGTCGCCGCTGCGGCGGTGGGCTGTCAGCCATCGCCACGCGACGATGGCGAGACCTAGTATCCCTGGTCAGCAGAGTGGTTCGAGAACGGTTGGCAACGGTAACGGTAACGGTAGTGGTAACGGTAACGGTGCACTGACCTCAGGGAACGCGAAGAAAGGGCAGGGCAATCCATGAGCAAGCAAGCCTTCTACGTTTACATGCAGTCCAATCAACGAGCTCGCTCGTCCACCAGTAATAAAGGTAGAAGTGGAACGAGGCTTACCGGCCACGATGCCTCCAGCTATGGCTCCGGCCCTGGCTGCTTTGCTGAGCCCACTGCCACCACCACCACCACCACCACCACCACCACCTCGCAGTTGTTGAGATTGCTTGGAGGTAGCCGCACATGTACATAGCACCGGGTGCATGGAAGTCATCAACAATGGATTTGTTGACACATATATAAAACACTATTAAGCTGGTGTATCATCACATGCGGCCGTATCGCTAAGTGGATAATGGATAAGGGCAAGGTCCACGATTCGACTCCTTGTACGATTGGGCATACTGAGGTTTCATGAGTAATGCAAACGTTTTGACTGAAGAATTTATGTAGATTATGGGGAGGGGAGGATTTCGCCGGGACAGGAAGCTGTAACTGTCCGATCCACATTCCGTCACTGCTTGCCAGTTCACATTTGATACTGAAGTGGACTGGAGAGGAAGCAGACCTTTCCTTCCGACAGGCCATAGAAAACTATTGGAGGCCTCAACGTGGTCATCCTCATGGCCCGAACCTGACGATAACGTCTACCAGGTGATCCTGCCACAGCCCGATGGGACGAATGGGCGGATGCAGCAGTGCCTCTCCCGCTTCCCGCTGTCAGCATTTGCAAGAGCAACGGCTGTGTCAGCATTCCGCTTACAAACCATCACCTGGCACATAGAGCATGGCGGGCTGGCCCCAGACCGCACGATGGATACGAGGTACAGCGACTCTCAGTTCATCTGGTTGACCGTCAGTGGTGCCCGGGTGATCCCGGCCGACGTTTGACTGGTGTTCCTGGGGAGCCCCTGATCGGCCACGGACTTGCTGGTCTGCTGCCCCTCCGGCAACACATCCAAACCCAGCATCAACTGAAGCCGCGGAGACAAAAATAGATCCGTCCGAGGAGGCGCTGCTGCTGCTGCTGAGCGGCTGCATCTTGTTTTGGCAGCCTGGGTCGGGGTCGGAGACTAGCCGACTAGTGCTACATGTGCTCCCGACCCTTGCGCTGTGTTTCGGCTTCGGTCCCCTTTCTTTCGCGGCCCATAATGTAATCTAAGTCACATATACATACATACATACATACATACATACATACATACATACATACATACATACATACATACATACATACATACATACATACATACATACATACATACATACATACATACATACATACATACATACATACATACATACATACATACATACATACATACATACATACATACATACATACATACATACATACATACATACATACATACATACATACATACATACATACATACATACCTGCAATGAAGTCACATAGCACAAGTCCGGGCCCATCTCATCAATGCAGTCCTGTTTGGCATGGATTGCACAACGCAGCACGCTCGAGACGTATACATAGTGGTTAGGCACTACTGGTAGAGCACGCACCATTGCCCCCGGGAGATCCCGGGTTTGAGACCTGCCAGGGTCGAAAAATCTTCCGAAGGTGGAAGGCAAAGTGCCCCTAGACGATGGACGGTGGTGATCAGGGATAAGTTGATTTGCGAACTAACCAAGAGTGGAGTTGAGCCGCCGTCGATCCGGCAGTTTTCGTTGGATGCCGTGGCGGGTGCGGAACCTGAGCGATGCACTAAGAAGATGACTAGGGTGACTAAATGACGGTGCCCAGAAATACCGGGGAAGGCAGGGTTTGCCGGGCACAGGCCACAGGGTGAAGATGTGCCCCCCTGTCCCACACATCAAGTGGTGTAACGAAGGTAAAACCGCCGTGCTGTTGGTCATGGCAGCGATAGCATCATCTCGCTCTGCTGCTCGCGCGCAACATGTGACACCAGACAAAGACGTGCGCGCGTGTGAAACCGCCAAAAGAGTGGGGGATCCATCCTTCCACACCAGGACAGCAGCAGGGCAGCGGATAGAGCAATTACTAGCACACATAATAGCTTGCATGAATGGCGCTCATACATGCAGTGATTGTGAAAAGGTAGATATGCATTACTCTCCATCGCTCGCCATGTGCTGCATTTTCAGGTGGTGCTGATTTGCTCTCCTGCTGTCTGCAAATCATCAACGGTGTGTGCTATGGAATCGTACGGCATGCACGTCAACATCTCGTCCATGTACGACTGCTGAGGTCAGTGTATGTGGGTACGTAAATGCCGTGACTAATAAATAATTAGTAATGATGAGCTCTTATTAATTGAAGGGTGTATGTCCTTATGCTGGATGGAATGTGCCTGTTCACACGGGCCAAGCCTTACTACAGGACTACTACACGGTCTTCAGGGGCAACATAAACGCCTTGCCTGCCTGGCTTAACCTCGGATACGCGAGTAACTAACCCTAAACCCTGTAACATACACAACCCCCCAACCTCCTCGCACTGACTCGACCAACCTGGGTGACGAAGCTGTCGCAAATGTGGAGAACGTTGGACCAAACCACCTGGTACCCTGTATGTATGTTGTTACAGGGTGGTTAACTTCGCCAGCGGCCCCCTTTCCCGGGGCAGTCCCTGCTCTCCCCTGCTAGAGGGGCACCCTAATCCGTCACCCCATCCGACTTCAGAATGTATTCGTTGGGTTCGGCAACTCACCACAAGCATCCAACCAAATCTAGCGGATCAACGGCGCATCAACTTAGTTCCTGGTCAGCTCGCAAGTTGATATTATCACGTCCTACACCGTTCATATGATGGGGGGCCACCTCCCATTTCATCACTCCTCAAACACCCGAGGAGCTGGCAGGCGGATTTGAACCCGGGTCGACTGGATCGACTGGGAGCAGAAGTCAGGCCTTAACTTCTGCCAGCCGCCTGCCTATGTATGTATGTATACAGCCAAAGCAAGGAAAAACAGGCGAACATAACGAACAGGGACGATACGGTTCCTTTATTGCTCTTTCTGACCGGCTACTATACACAACTTGCGCATTATTGTTAGCTAACAATAGGTTGGGGCCTGGGGCCGGGGCCGGGCCGCGTATGTTGAGGATACTGGTGCTGTACCGTCAGTAACCTTTGTCTTAGGTTCCCAGTGCAGTGCAGTGCAGTGCAGTGCAGTGCAGTGCAGTGCAGTGCAGTGCACGGTCCGTTGCGGCCCCCGATAGCCTTACCCTGGTGGGTATTCCCTCGGGGTCTGGGGCTCGCTGCAATACCTACTACATCGTATCTTACCCCGAACTCCCTGGGTTACGTAAATTTGAGGAGTGTCTGTAGATGATCTAATCCCAGGACATGGCACGATCTATAGACCAAACTATACCATATATACGATCTAATTCTCGGTCCTATCTATTACATGATGACCCTGCTGTCTACCGACGTGCAAGGGATCACAACTAGCGAAACCGCTTAGGGCCGGCTTCCATTGGCCATTTATCATGAGATTTTAAGGTAACTACGAGGCTAAAATTTGGGCACTTGGGGCAGCGACATTTAAGTTAAATGGGCCCGTCTGCCGCCCCCGCCGCACTGCGGCAGTTAGTCCGTAAGTATCATCACGCGAGGTCAATTCTGCATGTAAATAAAATTTATGAATAAAATAATCTTGATAATTTTGGTGCTATAGCTTTTTTCGGTGAACCTATTACCACCTGAGCGACCGCCGGTGATAAGTTCGCGAACCCTAGTTATACTGTTTAATTAGCTCATAATAATATTCCTCTAGATAAATTTTATTTTCCACCTTACTCAGCTGCGGCGCCGCACCGACGGTAACATGCCATGGAAGATGTGATCCGATTACAGTTGGAAGCACTACCATGGAAGCACGCAACCTTTAGCCATTTTAGTGGGGTGTTTCCCGAATTATAGGACGCTAATTATAGTGCTGGCTAGTAGAAGCTGGCCCTTTCCCGAAGTAGGTCAGAAGATGGACGGCCCAGCCCATTCGCTTGCCGGCCATACATCTGCTTTTAGGTAGGGTAAGTACACAAAAACGCTGTTGCAATCCTAGCCTCTCGTACAGAGCCGTTCCATTTTAAAAATAAAAGGCGAAAGCTTTCACCATGTGATTGGCGAGGACCGTATGTATGTATGTATGTATGTATGTATCTGCTTACCAGAGCTGCTGTTTATTGCCCAGTCCCAGGCGCGTACAAGGGGTGAGAAGCAGCGGCTTGACGTGTGCGGGCAGAACTTTTCGTCGCTGAGAGTCAGGTTCTGTTCTCCGGGATAAGCAGCAATCCTGGGTATTGCGCGCCAGCCTGGTACGGTGTACTGCCATGCACCGGAGGAATACGGTACACACGTAGGTACGGGAAATACATTGTTCATTTATATGCGGCGGGCAGTCAAGCAGCAGGAGGGCATTAGCTAGCACCACTCGCATCACCGAGAACCATGGAGAACTAAGAACTGATCACGCACCGGCGTGCGCAATACTGTAACACGACTGAACTGCTCACCAGGCGGCTAAAGCGAGGAAGGTGGAAGACGCAAACATGTTGTCTCAAATCCCATGTATTATTATGCACACAACTACATAGCATGGCCACTAAAGAATCTCGTTGGCCCGGGCTATTCAAGTCCCAATGCGCAACGCTTCCTTTCAACGTCCAAGCAACATGCAGTACGCAAGTAGTCATGCGGTCTGCTGCTGCCACAACGTGGTTACCCCGTTTCTCAAACATCTGCGTTGTTTTCGTCGCAGCAGCAGCAGCAGCAGCAGCAGCAGTCAGCGGTAGGTCTCTGTAGCTACAGAGACCTATAGGCCACACAGCCACGCTGTCAATTGCTGTATGCGCATCCTAGAAATTTGGAAGCCAGTGATAGATTAAACCGCGAACTCCAAGTGATTAAGCCGCAAACCCCAGAACCCCCATCCCAGTGCGCGACTACTCCTCAATGGTTGACGACCCCGTCTCACCTCGAAGGGGATGCAAATAGTGAGGCGGTCAACAACTTCAACCATCATTATTTTAGACGAAGAGGGTGAGGCTCCAAAAAAATCATACGATGGTTGTTTCCGCGAGAAGACGTCCAGAAGAACCAAACGCCGAAAAGTAAGTATTGCGCCATCCCACAGCACCACCTTCAGCGAGAACATAATAGTATGTTAAATGTCTGCAATCATGTTACTCATGCGTCCATGTGCCGCGTGCTCACGAACAAACGTTGTATGACTCATACACTCCGGCACTAAACACAAGGCAACTTATCCCACAAGAGTTTATAAGGTACTCGTTCACCTTTGACTGTATAAGGCCGAAGTCGAGCTCGACAAAGGACTCCCAATCAAGCGCTGACCCTTCCATGGTCAGGTTGCGCGTGATGTTCACAACCTTATAAATCTGACCCCAAAACGTTGACTTCAGTTTAATGTTCTCAGATATGATAATCTTGGTCACGTTGCCATTGATTAGCGCCTTATAAAGACTGAATTCATCTGATACCGTGACTGTATCTGTGCTGGTGAGACCCAGAGATGAAATGAATATGAAAATGAGGATAAACCATTGAACTATCCTATAAGCGCGTTTTTGAAAGCTGATCGCAGGCAACTCGTTGGTTATCATGTCCGAGTACTGAGACGTTACAGTGTGTTTCCACTTGGGCGCACATCAACTGTCAGCATTACTTCTAAGAGTGTAATTATTTATGGCTAGTGAGGTTGTATGGATGTATGGATGAATAATACAAGCTTCAACGAGCTCGTACGGCTCAGACGAACCCGGGGGCTCATGAACCGCCATAGTAAGCAATAGTAAGCAAAAAGAGTATAGTAAGAAAGACTAAGCGCTTAAACAGCGACTGCATCAACAAAGGTTAGTATGGCCTTACCTCGTCCTAGTGCACAGCCAGCGCCAGGATATAACGCGCTCGTGCCGTAAGCGAAACATCTCATGAATGACCCTCGCAAAACCGCGCTGATCCCCGACCTGCGCGATATCGAGGACACTCGCACTGATGGGCACACCTATGTAGATCCCAAAGCTTCTGTCGTGCCTGTGTTAGCGACGGGCACTCCACCAGCTGCAGGCCCGCTGGATTTTCCAAGATTCACATAGAGGCGACTTAGAACAATTCGTTAATCCTGCATGGATTGCGTTTGAAGTCCGCGTGTAAGGACTGTTTGAAGTCATACGTGCGAAGCACCGGGATTCAATGGTTGGGCACTACGGGTAAACCGAAATGCGGGAGGCCTGCTGACGCCAGAAGGCAACGCCCATATGCGTGCATTAGTACGTGAGCCTCCCGCTTCTGATGTGACGGCACTATGTAACCCCCAGGACGAGCCACTCTTCGGGCCGCAGTGCACACCGGAATAATTTACAGCCCGCATTAGCAAACCAAAGCGCATTCGCAGCATTACACATGCAAAAGTAATAATTCGCCCCAACAACTCCTACCAGGAGAATCATACGCAGTGCGAATCATACACGAGATGCGGCAACATATTTGAAGCAGCAGCAGCTCTGAAGCAGCAGCAGCAGCGCCTAGCTGTGGCGGCTCCACGGAATCACTGCTAAACTTCAGTTGGCTGTACCCCCCATCATCACGGCTCACAGATTCATCCCACGGATGCGTACCTACTTACCTGCAATGTTCGTAGTTACCGGGCCCATGCACTCAAGGCACAAACGGAACCGCTCTGGCATCGCATCACTGCACTATGTGTAGTGTACAGGAAGCTCTGACCCACTCAAGAGAAACGTCCGATATCCCACGGCCCGAGGGAAATGGACGTCGTCAACCACACCCTGCCAAACCTCCAAGAGCCGACTTCATCCCCGATGTGCGAGCCGACCTGGTAATTTGGACAGAGTTAGCAACTAGACCACTTGTGAAGGTGTTGGTAAACACCGGGGGTTTCCCTTGGGTTCTTATAGCCGCTTGCAGTCCGTCTGAGGTGCTTGGCTGAAATGCCGTACATTAGTAGAGATTCTTGCATAAGAGAATCGCATCTTCCAGAGAAGAATTACGACACAGGTCTGGCCGTGAACGGGCAGACGTGTACGGGATTGTTATAGCCATGGCTGTAACCATGTACTGCCGGGTACGGCTATAGCGGTGAGGCAGAGGGTTGCAAAAACGGTCTAATCCCCCAATCCCGGGGGGTGGTAGTGGTCAGCCATCCCCCCATCCTGGCTGGGGTGACCGACTCCCATCTCCCATCTTAGGGGCCCGGTGCTAATCCCATCCTTTGAGACAGGTTTCCCATCCTGCCAGCCTGGGTCCCATCCCCAATCCTATGGCCAGGGTTTCCAATCCCATCCTGCAGCTGTGTTCCCCCAATCCTCATCCTGCCAGCCAGGGTCCCTTCCCAATCCCTTCGACCAGGGCCATCCCCATCCTGCAGCTGTGTTCAGATCCGAAAGCTGTCAGCCAGGGTCCCATCCCCATCCCTTGCCAGCTACAAACCTACTCCTTACGTTTACACAGGTGCTGTAATATCGGCTTTCTCTTTAGGCGTAAATCAGGGGAATGACCAGGGTTATTTTCTATTTCCGCGAGATATTTTTCTCTTGCTCTATGGCTTATTTCCTCTAGCGTCAAATTCCGCCCGGCTGTGTTCGTTCCGAAGCAGACTGAAGCGACAAACGCTCGTTGAAGCGGATCTCGACTGAGGAAGAACTCGCATCACAGAGGTCTACGTATCTAATTGCACACTGGCTGCTATTGCAAATCGCGCGTCCTAAGGGGGGAAGGACTGTTATGTTCGAAGGACGGCCACAGCAACAAATTATAATGCTGTGGTTAGAATGGCAGAACGTACAAGGGTGTTCTGTCAAAATGTCCATGGCTGGGAACGTGCACCATTGGTTCAGGTTCATAGCGCAGGAGTTCAGCTGCACATTT
>NW_003307573.1:558947-559739 GCF_000143455.1 Volvox carteri f. nagariensis | reverse complement strand
GACGGGGTTGGGCTTCGCCAGGGACATGGCCGAAGTCATCATGGAAACGCTTGGGATGGACCCCATCGGGCAGTCGGCCGATGCCGGAGCAGGACTTCCTTGTGTTTGAGTTTGGTTAGCTATGGGACGCGACTTATAAGCAGAACTTCCTTGTGTTTGAGTTTGGTTTGCTATGGGACGCGACTTGCAAGCAGGACTTCCTTGTGTTTGAGTTTGGTTAGCTATGGGACGCGACTTAGCAGAACTTCCTTGTGTTTGAGTTTGGTTAGCTATGGGAAGCGACTTGCAAGCAGGACTTCGTTGTGTTTGAGTTTGGTTAGCTATGGGACGCGACTTGCAAGCAGAACTTCCTTGTGTTTGAGTTTGTTTTGCTATGGGACGCGCCTTGTATGCAGGACTTCCTTGTGTTTGAGTTTGGTTTGCTATGGGACGCGACTTGCAAGCAGAACTTCCTTGTGTTTGAGTTTGTTTTGCTATGGGACGCGCCTTATATGCAGGACTTCCTTGTGTTTGAGTTTGGTTTGCTATGGGACGCGACTTGCAAGCAGGACTTCCTTGTGTTTGAGTTTGGTTTGCTATGGGACGCGACTTGCAAGCAGAACTTCCTTGTGTTTGAGTTTGGTTTGCTATGGGACGCAACTTGCAAGCAGAACTTCCTTGTGTTTGAGTTTGGTTTGCTATGGGACGCGACTTGCAAGCAGAACCTCCTTGTGTTTGTTTGAGTTTCCATGTAAGCAACTATGGACAACTAAACCATCCATCCTTGGCCTGTTTTGCAGTCCTGTCAGTTTC
>NW_003307573.1:515853-558786 GCF_000143455.1 Volvox carteri f. nagariensis | reverse complement strand
CATGAATATAACCAATAAAATATCACAGTACTAGAGAAGCAGTTTGTATGAGGAAGTAACATGAAAGCTTAACAACTAACTCCAGGGTGGGCCTCACTTTGAGCCAGGACCCCCAAAGCGGCTTGCTGTTGATAACGTTTTGTTGGCTTAGATGCGACGGAGCGAAGCGACCGGATCGTCTAAGGCTGGTTCTGTGGTGCTGTCGTACAACTGGGTCGCAGTGGCGACTTCATTCTTGCTGCTCTCCTGGTGAAGTCATTATGCCTTCACGCAGAAGAGCATACAGCCTTGTCCAACTAGTCAGCGTGACAGGCTGTACTTGGACCCCCAAACCGGCTTGCTGTTGATAACGTCTTGCATGTTGATACGCCTCCTGCGGACTTGTCCCCCAGTAGGGTCTGCAGATTGCATACAGATTACGTTCGGGTCTTATTCAAAGTGTCCCAAACTTCGTCTTGGAAGACGCCCACCTTCTTAAGCGCAAGCTATTAACAGCCCGACGACCGTTTGTTATCTCTTCCAGAATGGCATCCGATGGTGCCCTGGGTGTGGATGTGCATGGCCGGACAAGGTAAGAACGGGGTTGGACTGCGTCTGACTGAAGAACTGGCACCAATGGTGCACGTTTCTCACATTTACACCAAGTCGCGTTCCATGCCTGTTCTCTTCCCAATTGTGTTAACCTTCTGCAGAATCGTCAAAAGCTGGCAAAATTGACGGGGTTGGGCTTCGCCAGGGACATGGCCGAAGTCATCATGGAAACGCTTGGGATTGACCCCATCGGGCAGTCGGCCGATGCCGGAGCAGGACTTCCTTGTGTTTGAGTTTGGTTAGCTATGGGACGCGACTTATAAGCAGAACTTCCTTGTGTTTGAGTTTGGTTTGCTATGGGACGCGACTTGCAAGCAGGACTTCCTTGTGTTTGAGTTTGGTTAGCTATGGGACGCGACTTAGCAGAACTTCCTTGTGTTTGAGTTTGGTTAGCTATGGGAAGCGACTTGCAAGCAGGACTTCGTTGTGTTTGAGTTTGGTTAGCTATGGGACGCGACTTGCAAGCAGAACTTCCTTGTGTTTGAGTTTGTTTTGCTATGGGACGCGCCTTGTATGCAGGACTTCCTTGTGTTTGAGTTTGGTTTGCTATGGGACGCGACTTGCAAGCAGAACTTCCTTGTGTTTGAGTTTGTTTTGCTATGGGACGCGCCTTATATGCAGAACTTCCTTGTGTTTGAGTTTGTTTTGCTATGGGACGCGCCTTGCAAGCAGGACTTCCTTGTGTTTGAGTTTGGTTTGCTATGGGACGCGACTTGCAAGCAGAACTTCCTTGTGTTTGAGTTTGTTTTGCTATGGGACGCGCCTTGCAAGCAGAACTTCCTTGTGTTTGAGTTTGGTTTGCTATGGGACGCGACTTGCAAGCAGAACCTCCTTGTGTTTGTTTGAGTTTCCATGTAAGCAACTATGGACAACTAAACCATCCATCCTTGGCCTGTTTTGCAGTCCTGTCAGTTTCCAAGTTCTGCACCTGCAGCCTCATTTTACAGCAGAACACCCAATTCTAATCCTCCAACTGTGTTCCCAATCCTATGGCAGCGACCTCATCCTAAACTTGCGAAAGCCTGCAATCCCCGTCCTGTCGACCAGGGTCCCATCCCCATCCCTGGCCAGGGCTCCCAATCCCCTCCTTGGTCAAGGTTGCAATCCCCATCCCTCAGACAGGGATCCCATCCCCATCCTCACCCCCGACAGCAATCCCCATCCCAAAAGTAGTGTAGCACGCCTAATCCCTAATCCTCGCCCTGGGCCCCACATCCCATCCTGACGTCGTCAACCCTATTCCCCATCCCGCCTGACCAGTACCTGCCCCCAATCCCCCATCTCTGCAACCCTCTGGGTGAGGATTATGAAAGATAGTTATATGCACCGTTTGTGCGAGATTCGCCATGACAATGAATGGGTCCTAGGTAATAAGGATGGAGTCCCTACTCGTAAAACAGTCCCGGTTGCTAAAAAAGACCTGGTGGTGTTGGCGGTGACCCAGAGCGATTGATCACTATGTACCGACAAGATACACTACTCGTATGCTTACCATGAGGTCCAAAGCCGCACCAGTCTGCATCATGATGGCGAGTGAAGACCTTGTTGTGCATGCTGGCGTGCAGCAGCTCCCACCTTGTCAAAAAAAGACCAGCATCTCGAGAGGCCTTTTCAGCGACTAGTGGCTTTTGCAAAATGGACTTCGTCTGTTGAAGGCAGCTGGCAGCAATATACTTCGGAGGGCAGGGCATCCCATTGCGGTGGGAAGTTGTGGAGGTACCACACCCAGTGCTGCTGTGTTACAGTTACAAGTTGCATGTTACAAGTTCCGCGTAAGGGTTGTCTGTAAAAGCCGGTGGGGCCCCATAGACATTATATTGGTATTGATGCGGGTACGCGTGCCTGGCCTCCCAGATTTGGGGGATGGCGCCTCAGTCATACTGGTGCGCATGCTGCGTCCCTTAAAGACGAGGTCACAGTCGTATTTAGCCCATATGCTCGCGTAAGTGGAGCATTCAGCAAAAAAATGCAATGCGTCTTCAACCGCGCCACAGTGACAAAGCCTGCAGGTACGGGCGGTGCACTCACGGCCGTTAGGCCGATTAACCTCTAACTCCCAACAGCATAACCGGAAACGCATGAGCACTTGATGCAGTCGCTGGGGCATAGCATCTTCAGTGTGCGCCAGCCAATCGAGCCGCGTACCTCTAGGCGGGGCCGCTCCCAACCAGTTCCTACGCACTATTGCCCCCGGGATTGAGACCCGTCAAGGTCGAAAATCCTTCCGGTGGAAGGAAGGTGTAGTGCCCCTAGTCGATGGACGGTGGTGACCTGGGATATAGTTAACTTGCGAGCTGACCAGAAATGGAGTTGGGCCGCCGTCGATCCGGCAGATTCCGTTGGATGCCAGTGGTGGGTGCGGAACCTGAGCGGTCCACTGAGAAGTTGACTAGGGTGACTGGATGAGGGTGCCCTGAAATACCGGGGAAGGCAGGGTTTCGCCGGGTAGCGGCCACGGGTTAAGATAAGGCCCCCTGTCCCACACCTTTAGAGTTCATACAGCGACACGCCTTGACACCGGTACTTCCGATGGGGACAACGGGGGTTTCACCTAGGGTATCCGGGCACTCCCACCGTGCATCAAGCCGCGGCCACTTAAGGGTGGCGTAATGCGCTTTGAGATCGTCACCGTGCATGCTAGTGGGGGCTTCCGCTCCAAGCTAGTAAGAAAAGCTAGTATCTTGCATGTCCAGCACTCAGTAACACCCCCCGAAACTAGCCCTGTGTGGTGTGCTGTGGGATGTACAGTCACATGGCATATGTGGAAGAAGCATAAGTTTATCGAGGGCACGGACTTACGATGCAGTAAGGGTTATGGTCTAAATTGTGGTGCACAGGCATTTTCCTTGACATTGGTTTTGCCAGTATTTCGTCTACAGGTCCAATTTGATACAGTCTGATAATTTAAATGTATTGGGGAATTGGATGATTGGACCGCAAATCGGTTCACAGCGTTATGATGACAGGTGCTTACATGCGTACTGCTGCAGCATTAGTCCACATTACCCAGCACATGAAAAGCTAGTTTTTCGATCTCATACCAGTGAGGTGTCGACGCCTGGAATGTTCTCGAGCGCGTCCACCAGCGGAATAGCACCACATGGAAACTCGTTGACAGGTTGTAAAAATCAAGGCTCCATTCTGTAGTAGCTGGTACACAGTACGGCACGCATAACAACTACAGATAATTGCGCGAAGCGCTCGACCAGCATCTAGAGGAGCCTTTTCAGAGGCCAGCTACTACACCACCTTGTATGTCGCCTGCAAGTTGCGGGTGTGGTTCAACCAAGCTGAGCCTTGCGTAAGGTGAGCTGTGCGTGCTGTTGCACGATCAACCCGGAGTGGCGACAGTAGCGTGCGTTGCACTGCTTGCTTACCGTCATGTCATGTCCTAACGGGGATTGACGGGTGGTGGGGAAAATCGGCACAACATGCGGCGGCATATTTAACTTGCGTATTAGAGAAGCGTATTTTGTGCAGGCGTTACACCTCACTGTGTGCTGGAGGAATTTTCGATTAGAGGTGGGAACATGGAGCTGTAACACGTTAGGTGGTGTGTGCAGCTGATGTGCCTCAGGTTAACGGCCCATCAGCACAACCGTCTTCAACCAACAAAGATAGATCGTACACCTACACAACATTTGCAATGTCCGAGTTGTCCATCACATACGGTTCGACGACAACAAAGTCAAGCAGCACAAGACAGAAGTATTGACGATGGCCATTTTAGAGATCTGTAAGGGCGAGTTGCTCTACAGGCAGGAGCCTGTCGCGCTGCAGCCACCGTCACTACCTCTAATCATGGGTTAAACCCTTGAAAGGTAGAAACGTACCTCAAGTATCACATCAATCATACATTTGGTCTGAGGCAGTATTTTTTGCCCTCACACGGAGGTAGGTGGCCAGGCAGGAAGGCAGGAAGGCAAGCACCAACCCCATTCGTGGGGGGAGCTGGACCCCAAGAACAACGCGATTACAGTGAGGCCCAGGACGCGTGCGTACGCATCGCCGTCCGAGAGTTGGAGCGTTCTGGCGAGGTGAACGGCAATGTCTGATCGCGGAAGAACGCCGGGGCCCAAAGGCGGCGTGTATGTGTGGGATCGCTTAATGGATATCTTGTGTGGATGAACGGCAGCAAAACCGAATCCCCCCTCCCCGAATGCTACATGGATGAATGACAGCTGATTCTGAAGGTTTTTGCTATAACCCCAGCAACGCTTAGCCCTTTATGCGGGCAAGTCATAACTTGGAAAGCACTTGCCATTGGACGAGCGAGAAACGCAACAGGCCATGCACTGCTTCAAGAACTCCAGATGGCATAAATTGAGCGTATGGAGTTGCAGTCAAATTACATAGACGCTAACAAATAAACATAAATATGGAAGAAGTCTTATTGCGTATAACGATTCGTAATGTGCTACGGCAGGATGACAAATCAAGGGAGATGCAAAGCTAGGTTTTCAGCTTTAGCATTCGCCAGAATACTATAAAGTGACTACCCTTATAGAGGAAAATTATTAGCGATGAGCGCAGCTGCCCTTTTGAAATTCCATCCAACGTCAAGTAAAAGTCTTCTTCAGACTGTGTGTGCAAGCCATATGCAAAAGAACGTAATGAAGAGCTTGATTTAACACTTGCAATAAGGATTAAATACAATTTCTAACAAGCGACGATGGCTGACTCAGAGGCCTATCGCGCAACTTCGGGGTCACCAGGAAAAGAGCTGAACTGGTGGGAAAAGACGTTGAATAATGTTCAGGCAAGTTAATATCAATATACTGGCATGGCTTGATGCGCCGCGACCGGTTTTTGCCCATCGTTGACAGGGCCTTCGCACAATAGTGCGCGCATCACCCTCCACGCTGATATGGCCACTTATAATTGCCTCTATCTTATGTGGTACTGGTTCGTGGGCTGTAACGAGAGTAGCACAAGCTGGAGCAGAACATACGAAGGTCGGCCGCGCATATCTGAGTTTAAGCATCATTTCAACTGCTTTCCTCTCGCTCGACCCGACAATATACAATCAATCGCTGCATTTCAGCATTTCAGTCCTAGAACCTATGCATTAGTGTGGAAGGAGTTGTTGGGGGGGAGATGCGGCCTAGTTTTGCATTCCGCCGGCATCGGCGACCGAGTTGCACCTAGAGGGTAGGACACACTGTCGGGCAGAGCAATTCTTTTGGCTGCCCCGGTCGCACAATTCCCGTGCTTCCCTAATTCGACACCCTGAACACGCTAATTCTGACTGTCCGAATGTCCCTGCCAGGCCAATTCGACACCTTGTCAGCCTAATTCTGACTGTCGGAATGTACCGCCAGGCTAATTCGTATCCCTGTCAGGCTAATTCGTATCCCTGTCAGGCTAATTCTGACTGTCGGCACCCGGACAGGCCAATTCGACACCCGGACAAGCCAATCCAGGCCCAGCACAGCCAAATTCCGAGGCTCCACAGCGCAATTCGAATACCTCCGGCGGGTCCGCCAGAACAATTCCAGACCTCGGCAGACCAATTCTTTTGTCAGGAATAAAATCCAGGCTAATTCTGCGACAGAGCTCTTCCCTAATTCCAGCCCGAATCCTACCCTCCTTTGCACCATAACCAAGAATCCGCGTATTGCGCAGTATGCTGTAATGTCACAAGTATGGTTGGGCCTGGGCGCGAAACCGTCTTTCTCCTCTCCCCTTTCCCTATCGCGACCTGCTCCCCAGGCTCGTGCCCAGTCCCTGGCCCATGAGGCAGTGGCGGAATGCAAGCAGCACCTGGATTTAGCTGTTTCACTGGCGCAGGTATTGGCATCACTTGTTGAGCACGGCCCACAGTATAACGAGGCTAGCAGCCTATTCAACATCACGGCGCCGGCGCTGGCTAACATGGTGCGTGAGCAGGCGGCGAGCCGAAGGCAGCTAGGGTTAGCTGATGTCACGATACAGTCTCGCTTCCCGTTATGCCGTGACTTCCCGGTTTCATATTTGCATAATTGCTTTGCACGCGCCCTTCCTCTTGCATGCACACACCCACACATTGACTGTGACTGACCCTCGGTACTGTCCCTCAGGCGCCGCCGGCGTTTGTCGTAGCTCTGGACCTCGCGCCGTCGGCTGTCATCCGGCAGGTTTATCAGCCAGCAGTGGGCATGGGGGAACCCTCTTTCCTGGGACACGATTTGCTCGGGGGTAAGTGCTGGCAGCAGTGGCAGGGTCTACGTCCTGTGTGTGCCTCAAATCCAGCCAGGTCACAGTCGCCATCTTCCCTTACATGCATGACGGTACTGCTTTTCTCTCGTACGGCATGACTTCCAGTAATGATGGCCTCCAAGGAGCCATTGAAGCGCTAAATCTTCATCATTTCCGTACATGGTACGCTGATTGCTTGTGGACCGTCAAGCCCGCCAGCAGTCTGCCGAAAATGAGGCGTATCCTAATCTCTCCATTTTCGGTCGCCGGCTTTTCTAGGGCCATGTAGACAGGTGTGGGGCACACCTGCTCGTCGTGCACGACCCAGCCTCTGATTTGAACCGTGTTCTGTAAAAAGTTTCTGTTAAACTATGTTGTAGCACATGTTGTAGCACACGACCTGATGATGCACGCCCACTGTATTTCACGCCAGCTTGTGCGACACAACACCACCATCATTACGCAACCAACACGCTGATGGTGTGTCACCTACCGCGCTGTGTGCAACTGCAACCTGCTGCACTGCCAAACCACATAGGCGCACCTCCACTTCTGCCTCCACTTCCGCCTCCCTGCCCACTCCCGGACAAGAATGCAACCCACCAGAATGCGTCCACCCCCAATAGCCCACCTGGCACGTGTCCACACACACACAATGCCCTACCCGCGCTGCCCCCTGCGTCCTGTGTTTGGCAGTGGACCCTGGTTGTGAGCCCCGGGGGTGAGCACGGCTGGATGCCATCGTGGTACGGCGGAGTGGTGACAGCGGTTGTCGTACTATCCGTGGCAGCTTCCATCCTACTTTTCCATTTGCTGGTATCCAGGTGGGTCAGGGCGGTGGAGGGCGCGGGTGTGTATCGGATTTCGGGAGACCGGTCACCATCAACGTATTGGTACGCTGCCCAAGACGCAGCGAGACGGGACGGGCACATCACGCTTTACTTTGGTGTACGGATTGCCGCACGTAATACGCGCACATCATGTACACGGTCCGAAACACCCAGCAGCTGCAGGCGAGTCATCACGCTCCTTCGCGTTCAGGCCGATCATCTCATGCGTCCGTCTTCCACGGGCCGGCTTTGAGGCCCTCGCTGTGCTACCCCATATTGCGTATGTACGTATGTATGTTGTTACAGGGTGGTATAGCTTCACCAGTGGCCCCCTTTCCCTTGGAGGCAGTTCCCTGCTCTCCCCTGCGAGAGGGGCACCCTAATCCATTCACCCCATCCGACTTCAGGGTGTTTTCGTTGGGTTCAGCAACTCACAATGTATGTATGTATATATGTATATATACATGCCCCTGACACCCGACCCTCTCTCATGCAGGCGCCGACAACACATGTTGCTGCACTCCCTGTTGCCTGAGGATCTCATTTGAGATCTACATGCCGAGAACCACCAGCTCGCGTTGGAACCTAGACGCACGGTAGACGCGGGTGAGTGAGTACCTCTGTATGTACGTACATGCGAGTGTGGGAAAAGGGGGAGGAAAGTTTACCCCGGGACCGTAAACCCCGGGTGTGTGTGTGTGTGTGTGTAATTACGGAGCCCCATCTATGTACGGGTTGGGTATTGCTGCTAGCCGTCAGTACTCTATTTTGTTCTCTTCTTCATCTCCTGGAGCAGTCATTGGAGCGTCCCTTGATCCCTATCTATGTTAGCTGCCAGTTGGCTCGGAAGCGTCCCTTGGCAAGTTAATGTAACCTAAAGCTCTAATCTAAACCAAAGTCAATCCAACTCGCCTCCTAGCGCTTACTTAGTTGACATTAACCATAGCGGTCGTGCACACTACAGATTTCGGGAACGTTCTAGATGTGTTATCCTTTGGCCTGGCCAACACTTAATACTCGGCATCCCTAAGGAGTAGCCTTTACGGCCATTTCGGAGTTTTCTTTTGAGAGAATACTACTGCCGTGTTTTGTTACTGGTACTTTGGCCCGCTAAGTTTCCCCGTTTTCCCCCTTCCTTCGTTTTTCTTCTGCCCGCTACGCTCACCCTCGTGCTTACTACCCATCCACCTATCGTTGCCTCCGGTGGCGGGCCTGCTGGTCCCTGGCCTGCTCCACCGCCTCGTTCGTGTGACTTCACCGCCCGCTCAGAGAGCCCCGCGGAGGTGCTGATGGGGCTGCTGTCCGCGCTCCTGGCCGGCCTCCCCCCCAGCCTCGGGGATGTGGTGCTGCTGAGGACGGTGCTGCGACGGCGGCAGGACGTCTACAGGCCGCTCAACTTGGGCGGCAGAATCCGGGATGCAAATCTGGATGTAAGTAATTGTACGACAGTAGTGCGTGTTTGACCTTGTGGTTGATCCGGGGTGGGATTGGGGTGGATTGGGGGCGGATTGGGAAACACGTGGGCGGTCTGGGATGATGTGCACATGGGGAAGATGTGCCGGGACGCATTACCTGGGCGTGAAGTGGAGGATGTAGGAATAGCGGAATGGTGGCCGAGGAGGGGAGAGGACTATGCCATACAGATTTTACCATGAACTTGGATAAACGATGACTTGCTTTGTGTGTGGGCCTGTATGTGTGTATGTGTGAGAGAGAGATCATGAGGAATTGCTGTTGCACCGCGACTCACCGTTCACTCCGCTGCCGCCTGCCGCCTGCTTAGCCCTCCCTCTTTGACCCCAGCTGGTCGCTCGAGGGCCTCATGCGCTCCGGAACCCGCTCAGAGCCCCCCCTCCCCTCCCCTCCCCTCTCCTCTTTCCCCCTCTCCTCCCCTCTCCCGTGCAGACCGATGTGGCCAGTGCCCTTATGAGGCAGCTGGGGTCATCTCCGGCAGAAGACCGCCTCAGCAGCTGCAGCACCAACAGCAGCGGGGGCGACAGCATCACGGGAGCAGTGGGCGACTTTGCCAGTGGAGGCGGCGGTCGAGGGCATCGGCGAGTGCAGGGCGCAGGCAGGACTGCGGCAGCTCTCCATCTGGCCCCCACATCGGCCTCCCGGCAGCGGCAACAGCCGCAGCAGCTTATGGCAACGGCGGGGGACTACTCTTGTCACACCCTCAACAGTGCTCTGGCATACATTCTGTCGACTGGTGCGGATGGAGAGGATCCTTTAGTGGAGGTGGACCTGGGGCAGCTGGAGTTGCCGGGGGCTGCCTCCAACTGTCCTTGCCCGTCTGCATCCCCACAGCAGCCACCACCACCACCGCCGCCTCTGGATATGGAGCTTTTCAGCAGGAGCGACAGCCTGCACTTACAGGATGATAGCGCGGCCGGTGCCAGGCGCAAGTCGAGCTTGTTGTTCTTCTTTAAGACCAACCGTACGTCGGCGGAAGTGGTGGACGCATCGGGGATGGGGAGTCACCATCGTCGCCGCCGCTCCCACCGCCGCTTTAACTTTTGGGGGGATGAGGGGGGCCTATCGGCGGCTGCGAAAGCTGCTGCTGCTGCTGCTGCTACTGCCGCCGCAGCCGTCGCCTCTACGAATAGCCACCGCACAAAACGAGATAGCGACAGCGCCCACACGGCGCTCGGTGACAGTGATGCTGCGCCGTCTCCCTTCACAGCACCCCTCGCTGGGGTGGCCGCGAGTGTCATGTCCCGGCCCTCCCTGGACGACAGCCGACTGCAATACTCGGCCTCTGAGGACATCTTCCGGCAGCAACAGCAACAGCAGCAACAGCTTCGATTGCAGCAGCCGGTTCCACAAGAGACGAGTTTGGGGAAACAGGAGCAACCCTTTGAGCTGGATCAGGAACTTGCATTGTTGCAGCAGCAGCAGCAGCAGCAGCAACAGCAACAGCAGCAGCAACAGCAACAGCAGCAACGCAGCGAACTTCCAGCCCCCTCAGTCCCCCCTTCGTCAAACCCCCGGGCCCCTTCCGGACCCAGTTGGGTCACCGCACGGGATGGACGGAGGCAGCAGAGCTTTGCCGCCTCACTGCTGCGGACGGCTTCCGCGACACTGCGGGTCCGAATGGGGAGCAGTGGGGGACCGGAGGGCTCCACGGGTTTATCCACCTGTTTCCATGAAGAGGGCCTCGAGGGCCTGGCTTGCACTTCTGCTGCTGATAATAAGACCGACACCACCAACAACAGGGGGCTGAGGGTCACGAGTGGCGGGGCGATGAAGGTGGTGCAGGTGGCACAGCAGGCAGCAGCGCGCTCTGGAGGAGGGGGAGGCAGCGGCGTGAACCGACGCCGCAGCGGCACCGGGGATGAATCCGTCGGAGGTGCCGGTACGATGGGTTCCCTTACCGCAACTGCGGTGCAGTTGCTGCCGCCGCTGACGCTGCTGCCCCCGCGACCGTTGCTAGAGGCGGTTGAGCGTCTTTTGTGCCGTTGTGACAGTTGGCAGTTTGACACGTTGGGCCTTCAAGAGATCAGCGGGGGCCATGCGCTGTCGGCTCTGGGGTTCTTTCTGATGCAGCGCGAGGGGCTGGTGGAGAGATTTCGCATGGAGCCGCTCCGGCTGGCCCGACTGCTGCGGACTTTGGAGAGTGGCTACCCAGCCAGCAACCCCTACCACAACTCGGCTCATGCCGCGGATGTGCTGCACACTCTGCATGTGCTGCTGCACGGGGCTCAGCTCACAGAGCATTACCTGGACAAGCTGGGCCTGATGGCGGCGTACTTTGCAGCGGTGAGGGACGACGGGGAGGGGGTGTTTGGAATGTGATGAGGGACGACTGGTGGGGTAAAGACGAACCACGAACGAGTGAAGCTGCTGCCAAGTGAAGCTGCTGCCAAGAGAAGCAGAACTGACCAGTAGGCGGTTTTGAAGGAACCGACCTCGGGATGATGACGACCGCGTAAACCTAACTACCTAGCCGCCAAAACTAAAATAAGAGCGGAAGAAAAAAGCAGTAGAGCAAAGCCATAAAGAAGTAAAGGTAGGTGTAGAGACGGCGAAAAAGAACTGATGACGTGGGCTGAAATAAAGTTTGCCGCCGGCCTGGCGGCGGCATTGACGAGGTTGGACCAAGGCTGATGAACTGGTAATAAAAAGCTGATGACATGCAAGTGCTCCTCCCAACCCCCCAAACACGCGCCCGACCCGACCGACCCAACCACCGTAGCCCGTATAGCCCCCGTATATCCGGCACCGACGCAACGCGATTCACCGACAAAGCTGGAACCTCCTCGGACTCACCTGGCCAGGCAGCAGAAGCAGCGGGCAAAGGCACATGGGAGGCAGAGAGGTGGAAAGGTTGTGAGCAGCGGACGATAAAGACAAGAAGGCATGTGAATGCCGCTGAAATGGAGTATTGAGCTGGCAGACTGGGGAAGCTGGGAATAAGAAGCCCTAAAGAACCTATGTGAAAGAGGAAGAAAACGCAGGGACTAAGAAGGAAACAAAATGCAAAGGCGGCGCAGGACGACACAGAAGGTGTCGTACGCGATGACGGAATTGACAACGGGATGACGCATTGGACAACGTGTACGCCGGCAGGAACGCAAGGAAGGTAGAAATAAGGAACGCAAGATAAAGGCCAAAGGAAGGAAGGCAGCTGGTAGGAAGAGAAGCGCATATGTGACTTGTGGGGGTTTGGGATGCGGTGAGGAAGGCAGGGTTTGGCGGATCTGGATGTAACGGCCAGCAGTTAGGTATAGCACTGATGAAGTGAAATCATCACCCACACATTCGCAAGAAGCCGTTTTTACTGCTTCCTTGAGCTCATAGTCGTTGCCACTTCCCGTCCTCCCCTCCCACGCTGATTTTTGTTTCTGGTGGATGCATCAGATCGTTCACGACTACGGCCACCCGGGCCTCACCAACGACTTCCTGGTGGCAACCTCTCACCCCCTGGCGCTGAGGTACAACGACCGGTCCCCCCTGGAGAGCCACCACGCGGCCGCGGCCTTCACCCTGCTGGCCGACAGACCCGACCTCGACGTCACTACGGGTCTTAGCGCCGCGGAGAGGGCTGCATTCCGGAAGCAGGCGAGGGGGGGGGCAGGGGGCCCTGTTGCTTGGGGCCTTGCGTGTGTGGTGGTTATGTCCCGAGCTGCTACGGGTGGTGTACCTGTCTGGCTACCTGCCTGGCTAGCTCGCGGTGAACTAGCGTGACAGTGCGCTTATGCTGATGCGAGGCACCGTGTCCCCTCCCGTCCCCGCTTCTCCACATGGCTTGCGCCTTTTCCTCCTGCGCACAATGTCGCCTGCGCCCCCCTATTTTGTCCGTCCCCTGCCTCCTCCTGCGTCTCCTGCTGCTTCGGTTGCCTCAGGTCGTTGAGCTCGTCCTGGCCACCGACATGAAGCAGCACTTTGCCATCCTCAACCAGTTCAACACGGTGCACAGACTGGCTGGCAAGATGACCAGCGGCTCTGGCGGAAATAACGCAGTGTCCAATGGCAGCCCAGACGCCCAGCACCAACACCAACACCACCAACAGCAGCAGCAGCAGGGGGCCGATGTGGAGTGGGGGTCCCCTGTGACTGCGGAGGGTCCCTCGGGGGGCATGGTGGAGGTTGTGGCCCCGGTGCCGCTGAACGAGGGGGAGAGGCTCCTCACATTGCAGGTGTGAGGGTTGGGACGTTGGGACAGGCAGGACGAGCGAGAAAACGACTGACACGATGGTGTGGTGTCGTACAAGGCATCATATGGAAGAGCGCCATCTCGTACCATGCATGGGCCGTCACTCGAAAAATATATCCACACTCACGAATTGCGTTTCTTTGCCGTACTTTTGCCGTACACGCCGTACACAGGTGATGCTCAAGGCTTCCGACATTGGCCACCTGGGGGCGAGTTTGGACCGCCACAAGCGGTGGCTTACCGGTCTTGAGGAGGAGTTCTTCCGCCAGGGCGACCAGGAGCGCCAGAGGGGCCTCCCAGTCAGTCCGCTGTTTGACCGGGCCAAGCAGGGAGTCAGCAAGAGCCAGGTGGGGCCGGAGGAGGGGGAAGGGGCGCGCGGGACCTAGGTCTCGGGGGAAAGCGCCGGGCGGGGAAGGGCGGGGAAGGGGCCGCCCCGTAGTGGGTCAACGTGGGTGGGTGGATGTGGTGCGAAGTTTGTTCGGGGGACATCACCTGACTGGAAGAGCGAGTCGTTGGTGTTGCCGTGTTCCACCCTTCGAGCCTCGCACATACCTACATACTTGCGTACATACCTGCTGCATCCCTCCCTCCCTCTCAAAGGTGGGGTTCTACGACTTCGTGGCGCTGCCGCTGGTGCGAGCCGTGGCGGAGGCCTTCCCTGGCGCCCTGCCCCTGCTGCGCTGCTTCTCTGAGAATTACGAGTATTGGAAGAAGGCGGAGGCGGCAGCAGCAGCGGGGGTGGTGGCAGGAGCGGCAGCGGGGCCCGCCGCCGCCAGCACGGCCGACACCGCCGCCACGGACACCCCGCCACTACCGTAGCAGTAGCAGTAGCAGTAGCAGTAGCCAGAGTCTACGTGGGGGTCATTCATGTAAAACAGCACCGCCAACGCCGCTCCGCTCCCAGCATGCAGCGATGGCACCGCCGAGGTCCCTCCAGCCGCTAGCGGGGGGGCCTCGTGGAGCGGTCCTTGCCTCCTGTCGTACCCTGCAGCCTCTCCCATCTCCCTCATCCCCTCTCCCATACTCCGCCGTGGCCGTTTGCTGCCACCCTGCCACCCTTGTGCTCTACTCCTTGTACCTCTTGGGTCGTTCAGGGAGGGGTAAACATTGGATCGATACGATGGATGACCGACGGATCTGCAGTAATTTCTTGTTTGGTTGGACGAGCGTTGTTTGACAGGCGGATGCGCGACACAGGTAATATCACACAATCGTGTAAAACTTGTTTTTAGCCTTCCGCTCCTTCCTCATGGTGGGGCCAGAGTGAATGCAGTTTTGAGCCTGAGTATTGTTTATGCCTACGTGCATGTGCACTTGTATATATGTTAATTATTAATCAACATAAAATTAAAAAAATAATAGTATATATGTGCATGTGCTCGCTCGACAGCATGTGCGGTGGCGCTTTTGTAACTGCACACGATAGACATGATTGGCAGGATGGTGTTGGGACTGTTACTGTTACCCGCTTGCGCCATGCAGCAATTGCAATGTGACGAGCACGTAGCGCACTTCGATGGCATTGGATGGGCAGCTAGTGCTTTGTTTGGATTTTATGGTTCGGTAAGCATGGCGGTTTCTGTTTTTACGACTCCATAAACGTTTAGTATCAGCAGGCGAGCTATGGCTACGAGCCCGTTTTATTTGAAACTATTTGAAGACGTTGAAAAGCGATGTTGATTGGGCAGGAAGTTGTCGCTCGGATGGGATTGATGGTTTCCTACAGCGTACATAATAGTACGGCATGCATGTTAACGTTTGTTGTCAATAATGCATGCTGTTAACGACGCTTCCCCGTCTCCAGAGAGCCAATAGGTGGTTACTGCTACATGAATGTTTCTGAGTGATTGCTTCCAAAAAATGCCGCAACGTGATTGTTTTATGGTTGGGTCGTCGCTCGTGCCATCCACCGCCGAATGACAACGGAAAGCGGCTTCAGTGCACGTTGCTCAACTTTGTACGGCTTCACCTACTGTCGTATACATACTGTCGTATCTGGGTACTTGCTTGCTGCCGCCGCAAGGTGAGACCTTTGTTTTGCAAAATTGCCAGGATAGGTTTGTGGCATTTATTTACGGGGGAGGGGGGGGGCGGGCGTGTGGGCGCGGGGGCGGTCCTGCATGTCAACCGGGGATGCACTAATGGTTCTTTTGTCATAGTCTAAAGCTTACTGGCTTGTAAATAGACCATGTCTATAGAGCAGTTGGTCTATAGATTGGCACTATACTTGAAGCATCTATGGCCCATTTACTTGTCACGTCGTTTGTTTTGATATGAAATGTTTATGTGGATGAGGCGACGAATGGGCGCTCTGGTTAATTTTTCGCATAGTTTTTTCGAGAACGTGCCGCGCGGCTGATGTACGTGCTGTACATGGGGAGATTGGATTAAGAGCAGCAACAAAACTTACACGGCTTTGCATCAATCTTTGCTACATGGATTTAAGCGGATTTCGCAACTGCCCGTTTTTTTCGGGTGATGCGCTCGATAGTAGTGGGTAATGAAGTAATATATTTAAGAAAAGGACATACAGTTCCTGATGAAAATGGAGATGCACTCGGTGAAGGGCACGTCCGTCGCAATATTCCGCATCCTACCCCGCCCTGCACGTCCGCGACAATCCCGCAGCGGGGCGCGCGGCGAAAGAGGTGTGCTTCCGTCACAGCAGGTGTGCGCCAGGTGGCTGCCTGTATGTATATAATATATGTTTATTTTTGTCTCGAACGGCCCGTGCGTGGGGAGGTCGTTATCATGCGCGCGCTGACTGCAGCTCGGCTGGCACCGTGGCCAATAGAACGTATGGCTTGGGTGCGGGAGCTGTAGTAGTTGAATCTCGTTTGAAGCTAATTGTGAAGCTGGTTGATGGCTCTTAGAAGCGAATTGGTGGTTTGTGAGCTGGCTTGGTGGGCCATTTCCTTGATGAGTTGATTTGGTCGGCTAGATGCTGGTGGTGGTGAGGGCGTGAAATTCCTCGTTGATCGGCGATGACACGGAGGTGTAGAAAGCCATATCCTCCATGCCGCAACATTGAGCCGTACATGCGTTCTGGGACCTTTCCATAGCATGATGTACATGTAAGGCATGAAATGGAATGAGCAGCGACACCCTTGCTTGGACGATGTATAAGCGTCCGCCGGTAATCTGCCGATGAGTTTTAAACCAATTATTATTTGTCTGTGTTACTTATTGTATCAGGACATAAGCATTTACGCGGCGGTTGCCATTTTTGCCTCCACCGTTTGCTTTTGCAGGTAAACATGTTGTACAGCAGCGGCGGGAAGATATAATATATAATTTATCTTTATATATACACTGCGCCCATACATATATATGCACCCCTAATTTGCACCCCTAATATATCTGTATATATATATACACATTAGGGGTGCATATATAATGTGTGCGAGGCGAGCGTTTGATGTAAACATCGGGTGGGGTGGCAGACCGGTAGCCTGAAGGTCCCGGTCGGGGCCGAAGTAGGGGCCGGAAGCTTCCCGGTACTTCGGTCCCGACCGGGAATACAGCTGCTAGCAAGTAGAAACAGAACTAGCCGCTGCTCCTCTCGTTTCCATGGTGGCTTCAGTTTGCATGGGGCGGGTGGCAACCGGTAGCTAATCCGGCACCTGCTGATCGTTTAAGTATGGCTTCCTCTGCCTAACACCCGCGCGTGGATGGGTTCGCAGCTGTCGAGAGTCAAAGCTGTAGGGGATTCAAAGGTATAGAGAGTCAAAGCTGCAGGATTCAAAGCTGTAGGGGAAGTGGATCCATTATTGGCTGCTGCCCCCGCGAGCTGCACACCCATATATTCGCTGCCAGCCTTCGTATACTAATTCCCTAATAATAAAAACCCAGAAAAACAGCATGACGACGCATGACAGCGCTTACACATAAAAGTAAAAATTCGCAGTTTCAATTGCGGTCCTGTTTTTCCTTCCCAACCTGCAGCTCCCTCCTCGTCTCCATTCTCACCGTGCACTTGTTTCCAGGCCATTCCCCCCTGCATCTCTACAAACGTCCCCTGCCGCGTCATCTTTATACATGCCCGTCTGAAACCCACGTGTCCCTTTGACGGCTCCCCTTCCCTTCCCCCCTTCCCCAGGTGCTTTACTTGCGGTACAATCCTTGCACCTCTCCCCCCCCCCGTTCATCAGGTCGGACAATCCGAAACACCCAATCTCCAATACCCAACATCCAACTTAGGGCGCCTCTTCCCGCCTCGCCCAAAGTTTTGAGCGAGGTGTGACACCACCACCACCACCACCACCACCACAACTAACAACAACAACAACAACACCGCGCTATCCGACGCCCTCTCACCAAATGCTCTTTCGGCTCACGGAAACCCGCAGGGGAAGGAACACCGCGGTGAACAAGCCTGTGAGCACAAAACACAAAACATCGCCGACAATCGCTGAGTGATGACATCTGATGACATCTGAGCTGGGATCTCCTCCTCCGCCTCGTCGTCCTCTTCCCTTTCCCCTGCCCAATCTAACCCTGACCTACTGCTCCATCCCCCCTCGCTCCAACTCCTGGGATATACCCGCTGCGCGACATTGTTACTTTCATTCCTTTCGAAAAGAGCGTACTTCGATTGCGCATTTTTCAACTTCACATCGGGCCCCGGCGGCCATCAGTGTGTTGTGGCCCCAGGCTCAGTTGTTGCCTCCCAAAACCCATTTCCGTGGGATAAGCAAAGACGACCCGCTGCAAACCTTCCCGTAGGGGCTTCTGCAAATCAACCATGCCATGGCCCCGAGGCACATAACCCAGTGTTGGTGCTGCAGTTGCTAATGTGCCGTACGAATTGACGTACTGTTTGCTGCTGCTACTGCGGCGGCGAAGCCTGCATTCAAATTTTCTGCTTCCGTTCCGGGTGCTGCGTCCGTCGTTGTTGTTGTTGTTGTTGTTGTTGTTGTTGTTGATGCTGTTGTTGTTGTTGCTGTCGCTGCTTCTTCTGCAGCATTTCCAATTGCGCTCTTAGCTGTTGCTCGTCCAAATGCTCGTACTCCGTTGCGTGTTCACGCTCGATACGCTCCTGCTGTCGCTGCTGCTGCTGCTGCTGCTGAATGAGCACGTGGCGTGCGGAACGGCCGGCCTGCAAGCGGGGCGGTGGATGTGGTGATTGTGATTATGGGGGCCGCCCGCGGGTATTACACACTCTCTCACACACACACACACACACACACGACGTGAACTGAGACCTCGCCACGGTTCCGACCCTTCCATGTACTTCACACCCTCGCACTATTCTGCGCCACCTTCACCGTTTTGGCGTGGGATGTGATACCTTGGATACTCAACCCTGCCCGCTTCCCCGCAACGGAGAATCGGGTGATAAACCGGGTGAGATTTATATTAGAGCCTCGTGCAGCAGTAGGGAGGGGTAGGGCGGGTACAGGGCAGGGTTCGACACCCCGTACGGGGCCCGTAAGTTTTTGGCCTTTTTTCGGTATCCCCGTCAGGGCCCGTAGGACTTTTCGGTGGCTCCCGTAAGGATTTTGGGGCGCGAAGGGCCCCGTACGGGGCCGCCCCCGGACCGGCCGAAGGCCGGTTACGGTGGCTCCCGTAAGGAATTTAAGGATTTATAAGAGGCCGTACGGGGCCCTGTAGGGGAGAGGACGGACCATATAAAGGATAAGGCCACACACTTGGCAGACATAATTCATATTGCAATATTTAACTACACTTTTCATAATACTTTTATAGCTTCTGGTCTGTAACATCCAGCGATGGCAGACAATGAGTCGTCAGGAGGTGACCAAGGACCTCCTAATCCACTGCCCTCCAAGAAGCGCAAGAAATAACGAAAATAACGATTTACAGGGCAAAAAAATGCAAAGCGTCACTTTCCACAGCGTTTCAGCCAAGGACAGTGCCCCCGTAAAGGTTTTGCGGGGGTTACGGGGGCCCCCGTAAGGTTTTCGGCCGGTACAGGAGCCTGGTACGGGGCCCCCTCCGTAAGGAAAATTTGGGAGGTACGGGGGAGCCCGCAAGTTTCAGGAAGGTCAGTGTCGAACCCTGGTACAGGGTTTCCGGGTTTCCTGTGTCCTAGAAGTTAGAAACCCTTTTCACCCCAAGAGCCGGATCAGGCCGGGGAGGGAGAGGGGAGTCGTGTGGCGTGTTTCAAGCTCAGTACGCAAACTCGCGTGATGGAGCCTTGACGTGTGAGACGTGCGCGCGTGCGACGGCCCCCAGGGGGGAAGGAGAGCGGGAGCTAGCAGACCTGCGGCTCTCTCGGCTATGCTTAGGGCCCGGTCAGATAATTGCAGCCTTCACACACATGCATACACACACCAAATGGAAGTTGGAAAAATTCGCAAGGAAAAGTTGGCGCTATTGGCACCGGTGTGAGTGCATGCGTTGGTAGACCGCGCAGCTGTGGAGCATGCGCTTTCGGTGGAAGGGAGGTTGCTTGGCATCTGAGCTGGTGTGTATGTAGCTGGCCAGAGGATTCGAACAGGTGACGACACCTTGCGTTGATTGATAAGGGAGAACGGTTAGGACTCTGACCGATATAGCGCCCCTCCAATGATGGAGAGTGCTTCGGCGGTCCGCCCGCCCACACGCCCACACGCACGCATGCACACACACAAACACACAAGGTGCGCGCGCGTGTTCCCCCTACACACTGCATACATTGTCATGTACACAATGTGCTCCAGGGCATCTGATGCCCTCCCTAGCTTTCCTTCCCTCCCTAGCTTTCCTTCCCTCCCTAGCTTTCCTTCCCTCCCTAGCTTTCCTTCCCTCCCTAACTTTCCTTCCCTCCCTAGCTTTCCTTCCCTCCCTAGCTTTCCTTCCCTCCCTAACTTTCCTTCCCTCCCTAACTTTCCTTCCCTCCCTAGCTTTCCTTCCCTCCCTAACTTTCCTTCCCTCCCTAACTTTCCTTCCCTCCCTAGCTTTCCTTCCCTCCCTAGCTTTCCTTCCCTCCCTAGCTTTCCTTCCCTCCCTAACTTTCCTTCCCTCCCTGCTTTCCTTCCCTCCCTAACTTTCCTTCCCTCCCTAACTTTCCTTCCCTCCCTAGCTTTCCTTCCCTCCCTAGCTTTCCTTCCCTCCCTAACTTTCCTTCCCTCCCTGACTTTCCTTCCCTCCCTAACTTTCCTTCCCTCCCTGCTTTCCTTCCCTCCCTAACTTTCCTTCCCTCCCTAGCTTTCCTTCCCTCCCTAACTTTCCTTCCCTCCCTAGCTTTCCTTCCCTCCCTGACTTTCCTTCCCTCCCTAGCTTTCCTTCCCTCCCTAGCTTTCCTTCCCTCCCTAACTTTCCTTCCCTCCCTGACTTTCCTTCCCTCCCTAACTTTCCTTCCCTCCCTGAACTTCCTTACCTCCCTAACTTTCCTTCCCTCCCTAACTTTCCTCGCTCCATCCCCTTAAACTCTAAACGGCCGTAGCAGGCGGTGCCGCTGCGCGCGTCGTCGTCACAGGTCGACCTATATCTGCATCATGTCATCTCCCCATATCTCAGGGCAATCCACGAGTTCCTGCTCCTTTCTCTTCCGCTTCCTTTGAATACTCTGATAAACCCCAACTATGTCACTTCCCCCCTTCTCCACGGAGATCTGCGCTCTTCCCTCACTGCAAAGAGTTCCATTGTCCTCTGGTTTTCGGGTAGGATAAAACGGTACGACAATTAAACCGCAGAGTTTTGGAGGGCAGGCGGAGCAGGGCAGGATCACGAGCACACTCAGCCATGATGCCCGTAGGGCTGGGTTAGGTGTGTGTGTGTGTGTGTGGTGGAGTGGGGTGTGGGGTGGATGGCCCCACCTCCTCCTACATACAGGGCTTGATGCCATCTCGCCCCGAGGAGCATTAAGGCATTCACCCGTCACCGTAAAGAGCTGCGGCGCTGAGGCGCTGAAGAGCTGGAACGCTGACGAGCCAAAGCGCTGACGAACTGAAGCGCTGCTGCTTCTCCACACGTCGTGTACCGTATGGTGCGAAAAAGTCGAAAAAAGCCAATCGAGAAGAGTAGGGAACACATTGAACACCACGCCCCCTCCCATCCCGGCCCGTCACCTTCCCTCCCACGTCCCGATCCCTCCATCAGCTCGTAACCTTTACCTGTACGGCAACACCCGCCAGCCGCACAATCCCCAAACCCCCACGCAACCGTCGAGCAGCCGCCGCGGCGGAGGCGGCAGCCTGAACCACCAACGGTCGAGTGTACGACAGCTTAGCGGTTGCGGTAAGGTGCTCCTCCACCGCCCCTGCAGAGGGGAAGGGAGGGAGGGAATGGGGCGATGGTTGCGGCAATGTGTTTGTTTCGTGTTGTGGTTGCCCCGTGCGTGTGTGTGAGAGCACGACCATGATCATGACCATGTCCCTGGCCCCCTGGGTTGAGTGATGTGGTGGCCGAAACGTGGCCTAAACTGGCAACGTCAGGCAACGCTGGACAGAGGGGGGAGGAAAGGCTCTCCCCCGGGAGGGGGCCGGGGGGTTTGCCGGGGTGCGGAGGGGGGTTTGACGAGAGGGGGGCTACGAGACGCGGCAAAAGAGAGAAACCGGTCAACAGAGAGCAGGATCTCGCCGCAACCGAACCGCCAAGGCCCCAGCTTAATGAGTGGCATCACGGCGTGGGTATGCGTGGGTCTCGCTGTGGACCTGGGGCTTTTAGGGTCCTAGAGTTTCTGGGGGTTAGGGTTGTGTTAGGGTTGTGTTAGGGTTGTGTTAGGGTTGTGTTAGGGTTGTGTTAGGGTTGTGTTAGGGTTGTGTTAGGGTTGTGTTAGGGTTGTGTTAGGGTTGTGTTAGGGTTGTGTTAGGGTTGTGTTAGGGTTGTGTTAGGGTTGTGTTAGGGTTGTGTTAGGGTTGTGTTAGGGTGGGGGTGAAAACAGGTGGTGGTGGTGATATGGGAAACCAAATGGGATGACTTCTATCTGGGAGGGGGCCTCTGGAACATGCGTTTTGGGAATCAGCTGGCGACGTCCAAACCATGGCTGATGGGCTGAGGGACAGCCCAACACGTCGAATGATGATGATGATGATGATGATGATGATGATGATGATGATGATGATGATGATGATGATGATGATGATGATGATGATGATGATGATGATGATATGATGATGATATGATGATGATGATGATGACGAAGTGGGGCCAGTGGCGCGAGGAACAAGAACAGGAAAAAAAACAGTACAGCAGCAACAGCATCAACGAAAAACGTTTACGAATGACTCTTTCAACAATGTGAAGGGTCACAACATCTCCCAAAAGACAACACAGACACAGAGACACACGCGTGTGTGAGTGTGTATCCGTGCCTGTGCTTAGGACAAGGACCGATACGCGCCACAGCAGCACTCGACGATCCTGAACACACAGGTGCGGGAAAGTGACCCAACCCCACAGCCGCCACGGCACGGCACGCCACGGCACGGCACGGCACGCCACGGCACGGCACGCCACACGACGCCAAAAGGAACGAAAAGGAAAATGTCCCCGCTGGCTCCGAGGGGGGTTGTCTTCACCACGATTAAAGAAAAAAATCGATTCTTCATTCCCCCTACCTCCCTCCGCACACAATACACGTAAAAAGGAAAACCCCCTAAGGGGGGGAGAGGGGGAGAGGTGTGGCGCCACAGCGCCGAGAAACGACAGCACGTCAGTTATCCAGCCCATCCTTGTCCATATGGGGTTCGAGGCCCATCCTAAACAGGCCATGGCCTGAACAGGCTCCATGCCTCTTGTGGCGATATTTCACCCATCCAACCGAGCCCGGAAATGTACCCTACAACCCAACCCGATGCCCAACACCCCCGGCCAGAAACCCTTCGGTCGCAAAGCTTTGCGTGCGGCGGCACTTCTACCCGTCTACCTAATCACCCAGGCCGTCTCCTAGGCCACCTTAACTCCTCTTCCCCCCCCCCGGGGCCTCCTAGACCGCCAAGCAATGACCGAAAACGAGGGCGCATCGCGGGGTCCCCCTAGCTACACCCCCATAGCTCCTCACACGACCTTACACACAGCCCTACAAAACCCTCCGCTGCCGCTGACCTCGTGTGTCGCGTTCCGCCTTTGCCAGCGCCGGTACGACATGGTTTCGGAGCGCCGAGTCGGCTGCTGCGACGCTGCCACGCACGCCCGCTTCCGCAGCTGTGGCCAACGCCGCCGTGGACCTGACTCCGCGCGTCAGCTCCCCCCCTAGCGCACCTAGCTCCTGCACGCAGTCCGTGAGCTCCAGTCCGGCAAGTCGCATGGAGGCGGTCGTGTCCGGGATCTCTGCCTCGACCGCGGCCATGAGTCGCTCAGCGCGGTGCGCCGCACGAGTCAGCGCCCACACTGCAGGCACGGAAACCAGGAGGAGTGCTGCGGCGGCCACGCAAAGCAGGAAGGTTCCGATGCTGGGGAGCATGGTAATGAAAGCTGTGAGAGAGGGCGGCAGGCCGGCTGCTGCTGCGGCTGCAGCTGCGGCTGCGGCCGCGGTGGGTGCGGCGGTGGTGGTCGCGGCTAGGATGGTGGCGGTCGCGGCATGATAGGGTGTAGCCGCGGGTAGAAGCGCCGAGGCAAGAGGATGCTGTCGGTTGCGGAAGCGCGCGGCAGTAGCGGCACGGCTGTGGGAGCCCGGCGGGAGGTTCGCCAGGCGGAGGAGGAGTTGTTGGCGATGGAGCGGGCAGAGGAAGTGGGTCGCCTGGCTGAGGGCATGCCACCTACAAGATGGGGGTGGGGAACGGGCACGTGCAAGATTTGGTGGGTGGGTCGAGGACCAGGCGAGCGACGAACACGCTGCCAGTATACACACACACACATTTATATACACACACCGCCCGGTCGACGTAACGCTCACGCTTGCATTTGGCTCTCGCGAATTGCGAGCACTGAAATGATGAAAGCTCTGCGTCAGGTGTTTATTGACTTCATGCATTCGCAAACCAGCACAGCGAGCTTGCCTGCGCGTTCCGGAGCCGAGAGCACAGACGGCCATTTCTACTGACGGCCCACGATGTGTACAAACTGACAGGCTATGTGATGTAGATTGGTACATTCACGCTCTAGGTTTTCATATCATGGCCATGGCTATGCGCAAGCCGCATAGCCAATCCGGTCGGTGATACCTAAGTATTTCGGAGACTGAATTGTAACAGCAAAGTTACGTATTTTTAATAACCGTGTTCGCCACCTGAATATCCACGCAGTGAGCTTTTGCCTTTTGGCGATGAAGTGTCGTACGCCCGCTGGATCCGGCAAATGGAAAAACTTCCACGACCAAGGAAAGAAACCCCAAAACGTGTGACTACGTCCCAACGTGTGTACTTTCTCTTAGCACAAATAGATGCTAAATTGCTTCTAGCGGGTCTGAGCTGTCACGCTCAGTTTAAGCGACAGCCCGTTTGTTGCCGGGGCACAGTATCCATGGTGAACACAGCAAAAAGAAGCAGGCGAAGCAGCACTACTGCTGTTCCAGCAACGCCAGCTTCTGCAGCTGCTGGCAGGAGTCATACAGCAATAGGAATCGATGAGGACTCAGTAACCGCGGGCGGCGTTGTGGTGCAGGTGTGCACATGTAAACAAGCGCTTTGCCTGCTTTTATACTAGAGGATGCATTTTCTCGTTTCGCCTGGGCACAGAAGCACCATCTGGACAACTATTGCAGGTCCTTGCTCAGCATTTGGGACGCCATCTTTTGCAAAATGATTTGCTGGCGTGTAGGCTTGTATGCAAGGATTGGTGCAAAACGCTATCCGCAGGTGAGGTTTCGCTGCAATTCGCGCATTGTAGGAATTGCACTTCCCTGTTATCAGTTTTATGCGCCCGCTTTTCCTGGCTGCAGAACGAAAGACTGTTGATATTCTGCAGCTCCGACTGGACGCGGCAGGGAACCTGCCGGCGTTCTTGAGCATTCCACGCATTTTCCCGAACGCAAATTCCTTGTCTTTTCACGTTAGTGAGCGCATTTCTCCAGTAGCTCTCCTGGCAGCGACCGCAGTGCTGGGCAACAATGCTTTCTATAGACGCTTAAAGCATCTCCTGCTCGCCAGCACTGGACCGCTGGGCAGCAGGTCGAGCACATGGCCGTTCGGGATGCCTTATTGGCCTATTCAGCTGGAGGGAATGCAGGTAGGTGTTGCGCGCCGGCGGCGAAGAGAACCTACAGGGCATTTAAGGCCCTGACCGGAGTTGGACCCAACCGCGAGACGAGGTCCACCGTCGCTCCGGTAGCATCACCCCCCTCATTTACACATGGCCCCCTCCCAACACACACACAACACCGACAGGGACTCAAGTCGCTCACGTTCATCGGCCGCGCAGCGAACACCGAACTGCTGCAGACAGTTGCGGAAACGTGCACCCGCCTCACTTCACTAGTTATGGGGTTAAATCCAGAAGTAAGTGCGCATGGTAGTGGCATGCTTGTGCACGGCAGCTTGCTGCACGCGACAAATCATGCGGGGCATGTGGGTCGAGCCTTTCCTGGGCCGTAGAACTTGCACTCTACTTTCCAGATGAAAGTAACCGACCGGAGCGGCTTCCGGGGTCATGCTCTGGCCCACAACATTGCAGCGCGCGACGGTGAACCCCCGAAGCCTTTCCTGCCAAATGCATCGTTCCCAAACCCTTATAGTTAACTTCGCCGAAACGGCAATCACTCGATTACACAATACGCCGAACTCAGCCACGGCCTATCCCGTGCTCGTCCCCTCCAGGACCCCTTGGCTCTTCCCTCGCCGGAATCCTGCGCCCGCCTTGCTACACGACCCATGGGTGTCCAAGCCATTGCAAAGCTTACGTCGCTCCGCAGGCTGGCGCTGGTGCTCGAGGAGAGCCCCTGGGACTGGGACGAGGACGAGCGGGGAGGGGGTGCGCAACTGACGACGCTGACTGCATTGACAGGACTCACTGAGCTGCGGTTGGGGGGCGCACCGGTGAGTGCGAGTGTACACGTGCGCTAGGGAGCCGTTGCGTCACAGCCTCAGTAAGCAAAGCGGCTCGCGAGGTGCACCCTAACTAGGAAAGGGATAGCTTCTGAGGCATTGGGGTAGTAGGCAGTAATAGAGAGCGTGAGACCACAGCGAACAGAATGCGCCGTGGCGACAGGACGATTTGTGAGTTTGCGACTGGTATAGAAGTTATAGAAGTTACGCCACGACGGTGGCGGCACTGAAAGGCTGTTTGCTCGCGTGCGTGTCGTGCCCACGTGGATCCCCTGGATTTCGGCGCGGCGCGTTGCATAGACGTGGTATAGACTAGGATGGCATCGACTGCCCAACCTGTATGGTAGACATGTAGTAGGGATAGGGATCCTGCGCTCGAACTCAGCTGCTGCGGCAGACTCCCAAAACCTAGACAGGAGCGGCCCGTTGGGTTGCAGAATTGTTGCGGCGGGATGAGAGCGACACGACTTCCTCGCAAATATCGGAGGTACTGAGGAGGAGCCATGATGGTCGGATTCCGCGTTGATGCGTTACACATGAAGCATATTCAATGGTCTTGTGCCTCGGTTGGCGCTTGACTCCTCCCCTTAAAACCCATAAACCCCAATCATGACTGCATGCTGAATGCCACGTGCAGGTGAGCGGCGAATCAGCCCGCACGTTCCTGCGAGCCGCCCAGCAGTTACGACGTCTGGCGCTGATGTTCGACCCTTTTTCCGGAAGGCTACACGAGCGTCGGGTATGTGCTGTCTGTCGCACTGTCTTTGACTTTAACCACAGTGATAAGCACGACGATGGGGCCATGCGTGCTCAGCCTACAGTCTACAATTACTGACCTCCGTATGAGGAAGAGTCATACTTCCATACCTTGCCGGCAACCCAGCATCTCCTTCGGTGCATGATACATGTTATGCATGATACATTTAAAAAACTCTTGCGTGCCTTGCTTGTTCTATGTATCTGATATTATATGAATATGCACCAAGTTGTACGGCGAATCGGTGTTACGTACGGAAACGCATATACTTTACAGCTTCTGACGGATCTGGTGGTTTAGTGGCAGGTGTGCTTGGCGCACAGTAGGCACATGCAATTATGCATGCTGTTGTGCACGTGTGTGGTTTTGCTTTTGTGCATGGAGACAAGCTGGATTGCGCGCGCGTGTGTATGTGTGTGTGTGCGTTTTACCGCATTGTGTCGGGTTTGGGTACATCACACGCTGTGTTTGGGCGAGAGTGCGTGGACGGTCGACAAAGATTACAACGTCTGCAGTGCTGCACGGATGCCTTGGCCGGGCGTCGTTTGCAAAAGAATGTACGCCATGCATCCAAAGTTATGATATTGTGGGCCATCCACAGGAGCTTGCCCTTTGGAAGATGCTGCATCACGTGGAACTGCAGCTGCAGCGCCGGCTTCTGGAGAGCGATATCCCCCTGCTGACGCTGGGCCTGAAGAACAACCTCAGATCGCTACATCTCAGGTGGGACATCCGCGCGACGCAGCAAGGACCGGCAGGTGCATACAAACCGGATGTTTTCCCCGTTGCGCTTCTTGGATGCGACAGGGGCAGCCTCGCGTGCGTGTGTGCGTGTGTCTGTGTATTCCCCCTTCTATCTGCAACCCCCCTTTAATGCATTGCCTGCTCTCTTTTCACTTCCCATGCGAACCGCAGTTTACGGTTTAAACTCTCCAGGTATCGGATCCATCGGGTCCATAGTTCCACGCAAATTGTTTGCGCAAGAAAACGACATTTCGTCCCCGCATTACTCGTTCGCAGGTCCTGCACGGTCAGCTCCTATTCCGTGACCGCTCTATCCAACCTGACGGCGCTGACCGAGTTGTCTTTCGACGCATGGCAGCCAATAGGACTAACCGTGGGGGCTCAGGAGGATGATAGCTCTGCAGCAGCGGCTGTCCGGACTGCTCTGGTGGAGCTGCTCGCAGGGCCACTAGGCATGCAGCTTGAGGTGCTGCGGATGGACCTGTCCGACCCGAGCAAGGACATTTATGGTGACATGGCCCGGTAAGGCAACCCTGCGGCGCTTCTACGTTGGGCAGCGGCTTGTGATTGCGGCGGCTGATTTGGTTATGGCTCGCGTTGCCGCGATGAGGGTTGATCCGTTAGGTGCTCGTCAGACCGCAAATATCCGTAAATTGAACTGTCACCTCACCACGGCACGCTATGGCCGAGAAAAGTTGGGGCCGCTGACTGTCAACCATGCAAAGTACGTGGCGGCCAGGGTTACATCCAGCTTGGCGTTGTCGCCGGTATTGCGTACTGTGGTGTTTCGCACGTGTAGGTTGGCCGAGACCTGGGCGCAGGGATCGCTTCGTGTGCTGCACCTGGTCAACACTGACGGATACTCTCTGTCCTTCACGGGCGCGCTGGCGAGTCTGGCAGGCCTGACCCGCCTTCGGGACCTGAGGGTTTCTGTGCAGGTGCGTCAGGTGCCCCACCCCCCACCCCCCGCCTTGAACAACATGGAGGGTTTGGGGTTCGTGTCGCATTGTCGGGCCTCGTACCCGCATGTCCAATTAGGCTGCTTCTGCATGTGAAATTTTCCGGCAGGTTGATTCGGATGCATTAATACAAGACGTGAAAATCATAATAACGTCGTATCCATCCTTGCAAGTGCTTGTTATTATTCTTAACCCCTGAAACCCCGCACATGCAGGGCCAGGCCTGTCGCGATTATTCCGCGCTCAAGGTCGCGTGGCTTCCCCCTAACCTTACGTGCCTGGAGCTTGTCGGTATACACTTACCATGCGGGGAGGAGGAGCTCTTACATGCCGAGCAGCAGTCGGAGCAGCAGCAAGCGGCCGCGGAAGGGCACGGGGGAACTTGGGAGGAGGGGCAGTCCTGCGGGTCTTTGCAGCCCGAGCGGGCGAGCGAGCCTGCAGCGGCGGCAGGCGCAGGCCTGGACTGCAGAAGCTTAATAAGCGGCAGAGTCGTGAATTGTGGCCACGCGCGGCTCCGGCACCTGCAGCGACTGAGTCTCCATTCATGCCGGTACAAATGCTGCAGCCATTTGAAGGTGCGGCGGGCAGGCAAAGCAAACGGCGAATGGCTCTTTCGAGAAGCCAATCGAGTTGAAATTGAAGGCAGAGTTGAAAGTCTTTCTTGGATTTTGTTCACACCTGATAGGGCACGGATGTAAAGCCCCGCATTGCGGAACATGATCATTAGGCTCACAAGTTCTTTTTGCGGCAAGCTTCAATCCTTTGGCCGCCTGTTGCTTCCGTATATGCGACAGCATTTCTCGCCATTTGATTTGGTCATTGCCTTACGTGCCATGTCATGTCATGGCTGCAGGAAGCTCTGGGTCCTGCACTGCTACCCGGTCTGGTGTCCTTAGAGCTGAACGACGTGAGCGGCCTGTTAGAGGAGCACCTGACAGGGCTTGGGACTCTCACCGGCTTGACGAATCTGTCCGTGTGTGCACTGGTGAGGTCGGGGATTGGGATAGTGCGGTCAGGAAGGCAAACCGGTTTCCAACAAGTCCTGGGCACACCTTCGTATGATGTCATATGTTAAGAAACAAAGGCAAGGATGGGGGGGGGCGCTATGGGGCTTCGCATCCTCAATTTGCCATCCTCACATTCACCCTTAGCCAGGGTGTACCGGGTGAGAAGGGCTTGATGCAACTCCGCCCCTTGCTGTGCAACACGGGCCCTGATGAATGGGTGGTCACTATAGCCTTGGCGCCATCGTCTGTCCTCCTGCTTACCGGACCGCCTTTTCAACCGTCTACGTTTCATGTCGTATGTTAAGCTGAAAGCGATTAGTCCAAAAGCTTTTTATCCAGGGGACGGGTTAATCCCGCACCTATTTCCCTCTGACCCGTGTGTTGGCCCATACCCCCTCTTCCTCCCACACGACCGACGCTCCAGAGCCATCCCAGTATTAGCAGCTCAAGCATGTTGCATGTGAGCGGATTGGTGGGCCTGCGGAAGCTGCGTTGGCACGCGGGAGACTCCTTGGAAGCGCCGCCCCACCCGGCAATGCTTCAGGCAAGTGATGGGTGTGAACATGGCTGTGCAAGTGATAGGAGGGAACACGATTTGGTATTGCGCGAGTTGCTTGGATAGCTTGCGCTGGAGGACACTTTCCTCGCCTCTTCGGGCTAATTTGATGGTTTGAAAAGCAGGGACGTGCGCCTAGCAGGTGCACCTAAGAACATGCTTTCCGTATCTCTAGGTCCTACAAGGGCCTTGTGTATCTGACAGATGTTTCTAGACTAGCTAGCTTCAGGATTCAGATGCCAACTCGGGTCTTGACCATCACACACCTTCTGTTCATTCCCAAGGATGCTTAAGATGTTTACCTCATGTTTTGATGCCCCACGGCACTTCCCGAATGCCCCTGCCCTTGGAATGCTAATAACAACTCATGTTCCTGTCTCTGGTTCTTGGTTTGCTCCTCATTTTGCTCCATTTGGACAGCCCCTCCGGCATCTGGCTGCGCTGGACATTTCCAGCGGCCAATGGTGGCGCATGAGCCGATGGCACATTGCCTCCGGTCTGGGCGAGGTTCTCCCCTTGTGCGAGCTAACCGTCAGTTAACCATCAGCTAACCGTCAGCTAATGGTGTGCGGGTTACTCGTGCTCAAGGCGAGCTTGCTCGGCCTTGACCCAGCAACTTATCGTTTGTCGGAATCCTATTAACTCAACTAATACCTAGATGAGCACGTGTCGTCGCCGCCTTCGTTTGGGCCAAGGGACATAACAGCAAATTTTGCTTTACGACAATGACGTCACTCTGTGCCCTTATCCGGTAAGACATGCGCAGTTTTGCGTCTCGTCCAGGGAGGCTGCATAAGCACAGGATGAAGAGGAAGCCCTTTGACGCATGCTCGTGCAATTTAGTCACGCGGGATGGGCATTTCCTACCTTACCTTCGGAACCGATCCTGATTTACTGCGAACGTAATATGGGCGACATTTCGTAGTTGTGTGTGCAGGATGCAGTCTTGTCTAATGTGCCGGGAGCACATTCCCAAACACCAATACGCCCTTGGTAAAGCGGCATGGACAAAGGGAGGAAATGCTGGCTTGTGTGTGGTGGCGTTTCGTTGATTTCCCAATGTACGTGAATATTTCTTTCAGAGCTTGCTGACGTATGGGCACATCATAGGTTGGGACCCCACATTGAATGCATCCCCGGCAGAAGCAGCTGCCCACGTTCTTGCTGCCAAGCACTTTACACGGGTTTCATGGCATGTACACCATGGCCTCTTCCAAGTCCAAGCCCTGTCCTGGCGTTGTGGGCAAGCGGAGCAGCAAGCAGGCCATTTCCTATGGTAGTTCACATTGCGGACGCTTGTTTACTAGCTGGCACTTATAAGGCTTCGCTGGCGACCTAGAGCTCTGCCAAAGCGATGCGGTGTCCTTTGGGCCCGGTGCGAGAGAGTTGCAGGCGTCAGTGTGCATGGTCTTCTTGGTGCGAGAGTACAAATGCAATGTTGCACGCTTCTTGGCAGGCGGATTCATGGGTATGGAGGCCTTTTTCCACCGGGGGCTATCATTGAAAGCATGGTATTGACTATTCACCAATTTCGGACTGTTTACAGTACTATGAATGAATGACGTGGTGGTGTAGTTTATCGGATGCCAATGGTCACATTCCCACGGTTACTGTGAAACCGGTATGGATCGTGCAATACATGGGGGCTTGTGTAACGCTCCGGTCGCAGGATTAGGCTTCCTGCGTAGGTACATGCGTAGCCGTAAATGCGTAGGCTTGATTAAGCACTCCGGTGTTCCAGGCGTTCCCAAATTCCTGGAGGCAGATGGTAATACATACGCTAGGCTGTCTGACCGGATTTCAGTGTTTGGTGCAACTTCAGCAAGTACCCAGCCGGCCCGAGCACGCGGCGCCGACAACGTGGATCCAAGGGAGCACCCAGCGGCACGTCTTCCTGCGAACAGACTCTGCTTATGGAAGCAATCGAAGCAGGTGAAGAGGATAACGATGGGTCCTAGTGCAAAGACCTGGGAAGGCAGCAGACTCGAAATGGCAGCAAGCGAGGATGGAGTGGCCAAATTACAGGAAGGGACATGCACAGAATGGGGTTGGCACGCAAAAACGCAAAGAGACACCCGATGGATGAATGGCCTTAGGGGAAACGGGCGTTGGCTGTTTAGGCAAGGTGACCGTTTGCAGTCGGTTGCCTACACATGCGCTCGACAAGTCCGTGCGTTCGCATAATCTAGGCGCAATGCGCTAAAGCATAGTAGACGGTTGGATGAGAGATAAAACTTGTGGGTTTCTGACGAAAGAAAGCATAGGGCCAACAAGTCATGCCTCCGTCAACAAGTCAAATTTGATAGCTTTACAAAATAATGACCACAAAGCATCGAGCTTCCTCGTTAGCGAGGATACGTAGACACAATACGGGCAGAGCGGCAATCGTACAGAGTTCTTCAAAGCTCGTCATGGCCATAAGACGATTTTCAGCTGTGTACTTGCAGAGTTGCTTACAAGTTTGTAGCTTTACGGGTGTATGGTATAATAAGCCTCGAGACCTTACGAGATACCAATACCAATCCAGGCAACTGTTCTTTGCCTTTTAACTGCGAAGTCAAAATAAGAGGTTCACAAGGACCTATAGAGTCCGAGCTGGTTATAATGTTTGGGGGCAAGTACTACTCTTTGCATTGCTCGCAAACTATCCACATAATGGCGAGGTTTTAAACTACTTCATTTATCCTGCTTTGAGCAGGATATCCCAGCTCGTTGCGGTACCATCTCGCGGGTTGTTAATCGTCGAGGTTCCCCGTTGCGGCTTTGCACTTCGCAAAACTGAGCAGGCTTGCTTGCCTAGTATGTCCGGCATAGACGGAGGCTTCAATGGTTCACCAACGCCGCTGATGATGGTTGTGGGGCCATTGGTCAGTTTGATATGCCTTTGCACCGTTGCAGCCATTTGCTTGGCCATCGCGCATTACAAAGAAAAACTGGCTGCCAAAGCAAAGATGGCGATGGTTTCGATGGAGCGAATGAAGAGCGACTCCTCGCACGTGGTGAGCGGCGCAAGGCTTGAGAAAATGAGAGCCCGACGCGGTTGCACCCAGGGTTTTGCCCAAGGACTGCACTCATGGCATAAAGGGCACGCTATCCTGATCCATGCGCCAACGGCTTCTGTACCATGATTCCTTCTGCTGCCCCTGCTTCCTGGGCTATGCGGCCTCTTCACACGGCAGGCTGCGCATGGTTTGTGCCGGTTTCCCCCCCCTCCCCAACTACGCCATCCAGCTCCCGTGCCACAGCGGAAACCTAGGGGGAGTGTGGCACCCGCAGCCCGCCGTCTGACCTCTCATTTGCGATCTTGCTGATCCCCAACTAACCCTCTCCCGGCCTTGCTACCCACTAAGCCGCCCGGTGTTGACCAACACCAACACCAGCACCAGCACCCGGCAGTGCACAGCCAATAGCATAACGCGATGGACCCAACACGCACGCTGCTAAGCTCCTCTTTCTGCTCGTTTGCAACAAGACTTCTGGCACAATTCTCCTGCGTCTGCAGATTGCCGTCTCATCAGCCGTCTCATTCATCATTGCGTCTGTTCTTAAAATTGCTTAATTGTTCCAGATCCAGATCAACCGGGGTGGGGACTGGTTCGCGACGCACGTTGGCAGAGGGGCCTCTTGGTGGCTTCTTTGGTCTCGTCGACATGACCATGACTTCCCCACCTCATGCTGTGCCGTACTGTGCCGTACTGTGCCGTGCGGGGCTGCCATGATACCTGGGCGGGTCGTCCCACACGTGGTTTGGGATCACCACCCGTCTCTGATGACCCCCGCGGCGGCCCCCCCGCGCCGCTTCACAGGACTTTCCCACGCACCCCACCCATCCGCACGGCCGCGTCGTGTGTGTATAGCCTTGCAGGTAGCACCCGCACACTCTCGCCTTGTCCCCCACGGACCTTCCCTCCCTGTTCCCCCTAAAATTGGATGGTTCACGCCACGTCATTGGTTCCGTACACACCGACCCGCCAATGGCGGACCACGTATGCCGGCAGGTATCCCCCCTCCCGGCCGTGGCGTACGTCACCTCGGCAGCAAGCCTGGCGGGCCGGCGTAAATGCATCACGTCATCGGCTGCCGCCGCCGCCGTGGAGAGCAGTGTGCGCGCCGGCGGCCGTGGCAGCGGCAGCTTCTGTGTCGGCGCAGGCGGCGGCGCCGGTCAGCTGCATCACAGGGCCAACAATGGCGGCGGCGGCGGCGGCGGCGGCAGTCCGCTGACTACGAATCCTGACCAGTTCGAATTTAGCAGCAGCATGTTCGACACCCAGGTGATTGCGGAGACGAATTATTTGGGGGTATCAAGATTTTTATTTTTTGAGGAAAGAATTTGTCAAATAATAAACGTGCACTAATGCAACTTATAATTAAGCATTGGAAACCTGCAAAAATAGTAATTTTATTCTTAGCAGGAGGAGTATGTTGAGGGGCTCGGGAATCATGTGATGCAGGGGAACCAGAAATGACCTGCCAGAAGGCGTCCAAAGTTCGAAACTGCTGAAATGTGTGTCTGTCTGTCTGTCTGTCTGTCCCTGATTGGGGAAAAGTAACCCCATGGTTGGGTTTGCGGTCCTCGGGGATCGACGTGGTGGCAGTTAGTTAGGTGGTTCGGTTGGTTCAACGGTTTGGGAGCGGTGTCCGTGTCGCTAGCGTCCGAAGGTGTATGGGTGTGTGTGAGAATGGGAGGAGACAACCCCCCTTACTGGAAAAACTCTTCGCCACAAAGATATTGATAATATGTCTGGATTGACCAAATCTATGAAAAACGATGTGAGGAGGAGAATTGAGGGGTATCATAAATCTGTAAAAGAAAATGCAAGCTTGGTTTGGGTTTGGATTGGAGTCGAGTACGGGGGGTGGTGTATAGCTGCGCAACGTTATATGTGAAGCAACAGCCTGCTGCGTTCAGCTTTTAGTCAGTCACAAAAAGGGGGGAGGGGAGGCACCGCCTGCGTGCAAATGCACAACCTTTGAAACAAGCTGTAGCGGTAGTAGCTGTTGTCGGACAATACGGCATAGAACAAAAAACAAAGAACAAAAAACAAAGAACAAAAAACAAAGGACAAAAAAACAAAGAACAAAAAACAATAGAAATATTATAGCCCCAGAAATCACAATCAGCATGTCGAGAAGCCCTTTGATTGGGGCCACCCAACAGTTAACCCCCCGAGCAGGGCCCCGCCCGTGCTTACATTGCCTGAAGCTCGACACGTTAAGTTCCCAGCGCGCATATGTAAGAGTATTTCTATTCCTAGCTAATAACTCCACCACCACCGCCACCGATAGTCGATGGACAAAAAGAAAGATTATCTTGCGGAATCCCTGAGTACGACCTTTCGTAACGTTATTAGGGGTGAGGGCGTGAACTAATCCCCAGTGTCGTTGCAATAAACATTTGCGTATTTTTATAATATATATTATAATATATATATGTCTGTATAACTTTGTCTGTTTGTTATGTATTTGTGTTGCTGTGCGTGCGCAGGATACGATGGACTCGGCCATGGTCCAGGATATTCTGGGCAGTGTGGATGCCAAGTGAGTGACGTGTGTGTGTGTTTTGGGGTTGTTGGGGGGTTGTTGGGGGCGGGGGGGGAAAGAAGAAACACGAGAGGGGAATCGCACGGGTATGTGTCTCGTGCGCCTGTGTATATTGTGCTGCTGCTGCTGAGGTACGCTTTGTCGTGCTAACCGAAAACCGCCTCCAACTCCACACACCGCATACAACAGCCGGGCGATGTGCGCACCTGTTCAGATGCTGACTGGCACATTTTAGCTGTGGTATGTACACTGCTCGTCATCCCCCATCATCAACGCTTCTCCTGCAAAAAATCCAACTATTCCCAATCCAACTATTCCCAATCCAACTAAGCAACAGATGATGACCTCTCAGATTCTTCTTAGATGTGTTTTCCCCGTTACCTCGTTCCCCCTTCCTACCCTCCCCTCCCCCCGGCCAACCCCACCCCGCCGCAATTCCCCCTCATTCCGGCCCCGGCCCCGGCCCTGCTTACATACCTACCTACATACCTACATACCTACATACCTACACGGCGGACACGAATCTCCGAAACACGCAAACACACAGCCATGTCCGGGAGACACAGTTACTGTTGCACTCTTTTAATTGGGACATGGACGAACTGCTGCAATCCGAGGTCAATCAGTCAGGAAGGTGGGTATAGGGCGTGGGTTAGGCGCCGCACATCTGTCTGTCTGTGTAAGTGTGTGTAGATGTGTGTGTGTGTGGGGGGGGTACGGCTCCACCACCTATCGCCAAAGACGCCACCCGGGGGTGGGAGAACGCCGCACCCGCACCCGCACCCGGGCCCCGAGGGCGCTTTTTATCGGCTTTAATCGGCCTCGTCGGGTTAATCGGTCGATGTGGACCGCGCTGAAGATGATCTCCCTCTCTCCCTCTCCCCCTCTGGTGTACGTATGTATGTATGTACGTATGTATGTACGTACATATGTATGTATGTTGTCATTTCCGTGTGTTGTCATTGCGGTCCTTGCAGTTTCATACCGTGATGATATTTATTGCCGGTGGTGGTGCTGATTGCATTATATTCTTGCTTGTGCTGTGTTGGCTAGCAATATAATATTGTAGTTGGTGGTGGCGGCGGTTTGCCGGTTGTTTGGTGGCCGTTACTGCAACTGCTGCTGTAGTAGTTGATAAATGTGGCTCCTGCTGCTGCTACTACTGCTGCCACTACTGCTGCCACTACTGCTGCTGCTGCTACTACTACTGCCTCCACTACTGCCTCCACTGCCGTACGAGAGAGTATACGGGTTTAAGTTGTGGCGTGGAAAGGAATCAGGAGAAAGGGAGAGAGAGGTGGTTATGAGAGGGGTTGGAATCCAAATGCGCGCGAAGTACGTGTGGTGGTAGGGGCAGTGCGGAAATGCATCAATGATAAAGTGGCGCGTGGTGAAGCTCCAGCAGCAGCAGCTGCAGCAGCAGCTGCAGCAGCAGCTGCAGCAGCAGCCAATACAGGACCGGAGCGGGCCGGGCAGCGGCGTCTGGTCCGCTGTTGCAGCAGCACAAGGAGGCTGTGTTAACAAGTAATGAAGTCAGCGGGGGTTGGATCGGAGAGGGAGAGGGCGGTGGAGAGGGAGGAGGCGGCGGAGCGGGAGAGGGCGGCGGAGAGGGACTGACCCGTACCTCCCAGCCGCTAGTGATCAGCATGACTATGATGCGATGGCTGGGGTGGGGTGGAGGGGCGCGAATCCTTGCACTTGGTATGGGCGCTTCCTGTGTCATCATATCTCATCATATCACAAGCGGACTGGAGAGATTCAGGTGCAGTCGTCGGGTACTAGAGTATATGAGTGGCTTCCTTTTGAGTGGAGCTGGAGGCTTTGTTTGTTTGAATTGTGTGACATGCTTTTTGGAGACGTGCTTATCCCTGGTCGTGTGAATGGCTCAGGGGTGCGTGTTCATGTGTGCGTGCTTGTGTGTGTGTGTGTGTGTGTGTGTGTCTCTCTGTCTCTGTGTGGCTTACTAACCTAAAGCACAGTGGCCGCATCCTCCATGCTAATTTGTGCCTTGAGAACTTGAAGTTGGAAGTTTGGAGCTTGAAGTTGAAAATTGCCGCAACCAACAAATCAACGAAGCATTGGAGGACGAAATAAAGAGCAGCTCAAGCACGTTGATTGTGTATGTATGTATGTATGTATGTATGTATGTATGTATGCACACTACCTGCGTTAGGTTCGAAGATCAGTTGTCCTGCTTCTGTCACCCTACAGCGCACTGCATATATGTATGTATGTATGTATGTATGTATGTATGTATGCGTGTGTTGCAGAATACTGATAGCCTACCCCTGGCCCCCCAATAACGGAAAGACACTGCACTGCTAAAAGAAGCTCTCTCCAAACCTGGGAGCTGGTCTACATCTCTATACTGCGTCATCAGAATAGGCCCCGATGGGGCTGTTCGCTCGTACTTCATTTGCATGTACCTCTGCATGAGCGTGTGTGTGCGTATGTATGTATGTACGTATGTTGCATGCTGTGCGTGGCAATGGTAGCTGAGTGACGAACAGGTGCAGATCAGCGGCAGTCGGCCTTGTTTGCCTACCTCCTACAAGGGTGAGAGATTCCCCAAATAGTAGTTGTAGCAGCAGCGGTAGAAGTCGCCAAAAGGAGACAACAATCTGACGGTAGCTTTTGGAATTTGTGCACTCAAAACATGTGGAGGAACATTCGGATGAAGTCGCCTGGCGTGCGTGTGTGTGTGTGTGTGTGTGAAATATAAGAATATTAATATTTCTGTTGTCGGAGGAAACTGTGGGAGTGTGAGTTAGTGCATTAAGGGTGCATTTCGGGTAAGGAATGCGCAATGGCGCCGTCGGGCGGGTGATCGATGATGGTGGGTTCAAGCACAAGCTCAAGCTCAAGCATGCGGTTTATGTTGGGGTGGCTCGACCCCCATCTTCCTGTGTAGTGTTCATCGCGTGTATTATGCTCATCGCTGTCGTATTGCATTTGCTGAGGGCATGTGCAGGTATGTATGCATGTATGTATGTATGTATGACAAGCGCTGTGTCGTGCACACTCTACAGCGGTGCGACGTCCGGTGGACCGCGAGCGCTGTCAGATATCATTACTACTGCTACTACTACTACTACTACTATTACTACTGTGTCGCATGAAGGTCGCGTGGCTGCGGGAGCAATGCGGGGCGAACGGCGGCGTCCTCCTTTCCACTTTTCCTCCTCCTGCTGTGCGGTGGCGGTGGTGGTGTGACGATCTTGCACAATAATGTTTAACTTTGTTCTGGTGCTGCTGCTGCTGCTGCTGCTGCTGCTGCTGACCAATCCTCCCTATCCAACATGGCCGAGATACGCACACACATACACATAAAAGCACACATATAGAGACGTCCACATGCACGAGCCGACATGCATGCGAGCTACAACGGACACCTGCACCTGCAGGAAAGTGGATGAAGTGTAAATAAATAATGCTATACTGTGTACTGTACTACTGCTGTATGACCAACTGATGCATATGCGTATATGTTTGCATGGGGGTGCATGCGGGCTTCATTTTAGGGTGCGGCCCCCTTTGCAGCTATATATCTTATGTTTGTCGCTGCTGCTGCTGCTGCTGCTGCTATAAATGCTACTGCTGCTGCTGTTGCTATATATGCTGTTGCTGCTGCATTAAATGCTACTGTGGCTGGATTAAATGCTATCGCTACTGCTGCTGAAAGTGGGCAGAGGATGAGGGAGAGTTTCGGAGTTAAGGTGCGAAGTAACGATGAGGGAGAGGGATTGCCAGAGGACATCTGTCTGCTGGAGTCGTGATGTGTGGGAGTCGACTGGGCACTGTGCGGGGTTGCGCGCTGCTGCGTCCGCAGCCACGGGGTAAGAGGGCGGCGGCTGGGTGGCTCTAGCTAAGGAGGGAGCCCCCGTATGTATGTATGTATGTATGTATGTATGTATGTATGTATGTATGTATGTATGCCCTCATTCGGCGCCAAAACGCTTAGCATGTTAGCTATTTATGTATGTATGTATGTTGTTACAGGGTGGTTAACTTCGCCAGCGGCCCCCTTTCCCGGGGCAGTCCCTGCTCTCCCCTGCTAGAGGGGCACCCTAATCCGTCACCCCATCCGACTTCAGAATGTATTCGTTGGGTTCGGCAACTCACCACCAGCATCCAACCAAATCTAGCGGATCAACGGCGCATCAACTTAGTTCCTGGTCAGCTCGCAAGTTGATATTATCACGTCCTACACCGTCCATATGATGGGGGGCCACCTCCCATTTCATCACTCCTCAAACACCCGAGGAGCTGGCAGGCGGATTTGAACCCGGGTCGACTGGATCGACTGGGAGCAGAAGTCAGGCCTTAACTTCTGCCAGCCGCCTGCCTGTATGTATGTATGTATGTATGTATGTATGTATGTATAGTGTGTGCTAAGAAGGCCTATCGGTGAAATAAAGTGAAAGATGGCTCTAGCATTGGGATTGCATAACCTGGTTACTACATAGTACCTACACACCGGTTATCTAGCTACGAGGGCATCCAGCCCGAGGTCCCGAGGTCTGGATACGGAAGGAAAGGATGAAGGACAGCAAGTCCCCCTCTAGCTGCTGCAGCAAAGCAGCTCAAGGGGGGAGGGCATTTTGCTGTCTCGATCCGCTGTATTTGTTGTGGCTGTGGTAGGTAGGCGCTTGTTTCCCGATTAAGCACACGCTCAGTTAAGATGAGCTCACAATGTGTCTGTCTGTCTGTCTGTCTATGTGCGTGACTACATGGGGCTGCAACTGATATGTAGCACGTATGGCGGAAAGGAGGACTGGTCGATGACGGCTATGATGATGGTGGTGACGGCTATGATGATGGTGATGACGGCTATGATGATGGTGATGACGGCTATGATGATGGTGATGACGGCTATGATGATGGTGATGACGGCTATGATGATGGCGATGATATGCCACTTGTTGGCGGCGAGCGTGGTGCGTATTCCTCCTGTTCGCTGTGTGTATTACTGTTACGAAGGTGAACCAGCGGTGTAGGATTGCTCAGTAGTTAATATCACCTATTTTCTGATTTTTGGCTGATTGTTCGATCGCATGGTGATGACTGTGTGATTGTGCGCCGAAAACGCGGCGATGTTTCGGCCTTGAGAGTAACGTAATGTACGACCTGTCGGCCGTTGCTCATTAGTTATCTCATCTAGATTATTTTTTTATTCTCAGGCCGCTTTATTCGGCTTTCCTGTCCTTTGTCGTTTGGCTCCGTGGTTAGCTGTCTATAGTTATAGAGTGTGCAGCACACACACAGCTGTGTGTGCTGTCATATGTGCACGACGTATGTATGTATGTATGTATGTATGTATGCACCTTGTAATTTATGTATAGTGGTTGCATAGGCTAAGGTGATTTGATCTAAATCATCACCGTCGTACACACAACTACTTTGTTGCCTACTTTCCCCTTGTTCTTCCTGATTCAGTTGTAACTGTACGGCATTGTACTTTTTTTCCTCTCACCATAAAGAATGTTTGCGGGTGTGCAACCACGTTCACTTCTTCGTCTTCCTCCAGTACCACGTAACATGACAGCATGTGTAATAAAAACCGCATCGTCGTACGGAAGTACGAAATGGGTCGTGCCAACCAACACAGTGGCCTTAAGAGATGGACCAGCTATAGACGACCCCGGACAGAGAGAGCCCCGCTGCGGCCATACACATCCCCTTGGGCGATAAAACACGAAGAAAGTACTGTGTGCAATGGCGGCAGTTTTTGGGAGCAGCAGTAGCAGCAGCAGCATCAGACATGGCAACCAGTACACACACACACACACCCAAAAGCTCAAACTACTTCTGGCTCTCTCCTACCCCCCCCCCCCCCAATACACACACACGACCACTGATGGGCAAATAGGGGGGTCCTTGTGAAGCAGCTGCCCGCGTTTCCAAAGCACGTATGGTGTTGGATTGTAAGGTGCCCAAGTACGTTTGCGAGGAAGAGAATGTGGCCAGGCTGGAGAGGAAAGTGCAGTGGCATATTGGAATGTGAGATTAGCGTAAGCGAGTTACAGGGCGTTTTATTGCACGGGCGAATTTACGTGCAAATCTTTCACCGTAGCATCAGTCCTCAGTTCACTTCTTGGAACGAACATCAACATAGGTCCAAGCCCTCTCGCTTGGAGGGATATGCAAACAAACATCCTGATAGGGGTAAACTCGCACGCTACCGAGCATTCAACCGAGCACATGCATGCTTAGTTGAATGGTGAGATGCGACCCCCCCTTCATTTCGTGCTCGGCAAGCCTGCCACCGTGTACCGGATATGTTGGCGATGTTACAGAACGCTGCACCTTGGTTTCTGTGCGCATTGCGTACGTTGCTCGACCCCGCCGACCAAAACTACACGTGCCCAACTGAAGACATTCCCGGTGGTTGTGCAGCAGCTCTTGAGGCTGTTGCTGGCTGAAATCCATCCTGAACTGTTGCAACACGGCTAACGCGGGCACGTCCCTATTCACAGCAAATAGCTGTTCCAAGCCAACAGCGGCGTCCATGTCACCGACAAGGCTCTAAACGTCTTATCTGTTCTTATGTTTAATTAAGTTTATGTATGTTATACTTTGCGCAACTTTGTAATTTGACTTTACTCTGAACAAGGTGCTGCATACAACTGCCTCTTCGCCAGCGCTTCATCTTCCGCGGCAGTTTCACGAGCCCAGAGTTGCAAGCTACGATGTTGGCTTTCGGTGCTTTTAGTTACTGCAAAGCATCCACGCAATAGTCCAGCCTGCATGCCGCGTGCGGCTATGGCCAACATGCCCACCTGCGCAACGCGCTGGCGCACCTGGTCCTTTTCCGCCAAGAAAATTTATATATACTTGTACAGGCGCATTTTGAGAATCGCACGCGCGCATCTGCGCGGTAAAATTCGCTCCTGGCTTTTGGGGCGTGATGTACGGACCTTTTATTCGCGAAGTACGACCGGACACATTTGTGCGAGAGGCTGCTTACACATCGATTTGACACGGGATGCTTTCCTAGGTAGGTGTGGCCACCATCCACACACCGAAACCCACCACCGCCACCACCACCCTCCTCGTCAATCACAACTGCACGCCGTACCCTCCTCCGCCCGTACCACCCCCGCTCCGGAATCCGGCATCCCCGCCCCCCCCATCATCCTGGCCATCAGGCTCTCCGGAGGGCGCAGTCGGGGCGCAGGTCGTACAGTGAGGTTGACATCCCCCCAATTGCCCACACGCCGCCATTTGCTCGTCCCCCTTGCTGGAC
>NW_003307573.1:514354-515780 GCF_000143455.1 Volvox carteri f. nagariensis | reverse complement strand
GGGGGGGGGGGGGGGGCGGGGGCGGGGGCGGGAGCAGGGGGAATGACGATGATGGTGGTGATGATAAATGAGGGCAGTAATGCCAGAGAGCACCAGAGGGGATCTTCCAAAGGGGATCTTCTGAATATCATCATCAACCTTAAAGACATTTTTCATCCTAAATACTGAAATAAAATAGGGTCAAAATTCGTTCCACATTCTCGGCTAATGCTGTGTCAAACCAAGAATATTCCCCATCTAGATTATAAAACGATTTAGCTCATATTGTGTAACGTATGATTTGGAAGACGAAGCCAGACCAAGAAATCCTGAACACCTCCCCTACAATTTCCCCTCCCCTGCACCCAAACCCGGCCATCCCCTCTCCCCCCCGGGGGCCCCCCCATACATGCATACATACGTACACACCTGCTGAACTGCGTGCCCGTGTGCGGGTTGAAGACAATGAGGTTGACCAAGCAGTAAATGTCGTTCGTGAGGTTCAGAAGCCGCTTCGCATCTTCCGTACTGTCGTTCACTCCCGCCAACAGCACGTACTCGATGACCACAAAGTTATCGCCCTGGTGGTGGGGAAGGCGCATGTATGTATGTATGACTTAGATTACACTGTGGGCCGCGAGAGCCGGGGGCCGAAGCCGAAACACAGCGCAAGGGTCGGGAGTATGTATGTATGTCACAGAGCCATACGGGGTCGAACAGGAAGGAGCCCAGGCGGTGGTTAGGAAGGTGGTTGGTAAGTGGTTGGAAGGACAGCGGTGAAAAGGCCAAGAACCAACCGATCCATTCCAGCCTTTACAAACTCCTGTATGCTGTACTGCACCTTGCGTTTGTCGTACGGGAAGGCCTCCCGCAGTACGCCCAGCAGTTGTTCTAACGGATACCGGCGGTTGGTCGGTACGATCCAATCTCGGACCTGGTTGAAAGGAACGTACGGGGGGGAGCGGTGGCGTGTGTCGTAACTGCCGTACAGTACGGCACACGCTAACAATACATTTACACGCGCCATAGCGCATTCCCAGCATCATCTCACGAGGCCGTTTCGGCGGCCCCCCTGGACAGATAAGGTTTGGGGATGTTTGGGGAAGATGTTGCGCGTAGTGTGCTTTCCTTGCCGTACTAGCCGTACGGTTGTCAGTACGGAATACCGAAAGGGTGTTCCTGGGGCTGAACACACGCTGAGAAATCGGAAGTTGAGTCACACACATCCACACATACACACACATTCCCTTGTAAACACATTGTAAACCATTGGATAGTGTTATTTATTCTCCAACCTGTGTCGTCAATCCCCCCCCCCCCCACACACAATATAACCCCACACACACACACATTCACAAACGCCTCTTCCCCGCCTGCCGTACTCCTCCCGTCACCACCCACCCAATGCCCCCAACCAGCTGAGGAAACACCACCAGGGCTACCCCTC
>NW_003307573.1:512668-513821 GCF_000143455.1 Volvox carteri f. nagariensis | reverse complement strand
CTTGCGTTGGCCTGGAGTGAAAAATGGCCGTAGTATGCGTGTAAACAAAATCGCCGTAGCTGCCACAAGCACACAAGAAGTACAGACAGACAAACTCACACTCACACTCACATCCAGTGACCTCACGGAACCTTCCTCTTACCATTAGTTTATCATCTATTAGCGCTTCCCCTCCCCCCTTTCCCCCACACCCCATGCAGCACAAGCTCCGAAACCCCCTGCCCTAATGCTACCAAACCTAACCACGCCATTTCCCCCCTATCCTCCCGCCGTCCGCCCCCCACATACAGACGAACACACCACATCCCCCACTCAACACTCCCCCATACACACATACAGACGAACGCACCTCAATCGCCGCCATGACCGCGTCGTAGTTGTGGAGGGGCTCCCCCATACCCATAAACACGATGTTCGCTATGGGAATGTGTACGGATTGCTCGGCCAGGTAGCGACGGGCCTTACGAAGAGCGGGGCCGGGGATTCCGGGGAACGAGGGGGGGGAAATGAGTGTCTGTATGTGTATATGAGCAAGAATGGGTTAAGAGGCGGATATGTCGATATGTGAAATCATGAATTGGGAAAAAGAACTAGATCAGATTTTTGCACACATACATACATACACACATATTTTCCTCTGCACCCCTTTCGAAGTAGTGTATAACGGGGTTTTTGGAAACACACATACAAACCGGCGAACAGGTACAATGCATCATGGGTCACGCAGCCGTGCCCCCTCCTCTCCTTCCCCCCCCCTCGCATTGCCCCGCGGTTAACCCCATTACAGTCCCCTCCTCACTTCCCCCGCCCCCTCCTCCCCCCCTCCTCCCCCCCTCTTCCCCCCCCTCCTGGTTTTCTCCCCCCTCCCCCTCCTCACCTCCACCACTTGCTCAAGGATTTGTGCCGTACTGAGATTCCCCAAAAGCCCCATTCGGCCCGTGTAGCAGAACTGACAGTTCATGGCGCAACCAACCTACACGATTATGTATATATGTATGTATGTGTGTGTGGGGGGGGTGTGTGTGGGGGGTACTGGTTAGCGAAGTCCGGACAGAAATACATACCGACGATACCGCTGCTGAAAAAGACAAGACAGGATGAGAACACCCCTCTCCCCCCCTTCCTGCCAACCCCTCTCTCCCCCTTCGCACAA
>NW_003307573.1:507247-512375 GCF_000143455.1 Volvox carteri f. nagariensis | reverse complement strand
ACACACACACACACACACACACNGCACACACACACTCTCTCTCACACACACACACACACACACACACGCACACACACACACACTCTCTCTCTCTCACACACACACACACACACACACACACACGCACACACACACACACACACGCACACACACGAGGCCACAAAGCCCACCGACACCCCGACGCACCTGCGTCGACAGGCACGCCGTGTACCTCAGGTTCTGACCGCTTCTGTTGGTCATGGGAATCAACACGGTTTCAACGGTACCCCGGACGCCCCCCGCGGGGCCCGAAGAGCCTCCGCCGGCCGCTTCCTCCCCCCCCGACCTTTCCCCCCCCGCCCCCCCATCCAGCAGCGCAAACACAAGCTTGCGTGTGCCATCCCGTGCGGTGTGTACGGATTGCAGTTGGATACCGCCCTCCAGGGAGGCCCCTGAGGAGACCTGTGAAGGTGTCGTACGGGGGGAGGTGGTAGTTGGCGGTTAGGGGAGTCCGGGGCGGCTGACGGGGACGGGGACGCACTCGAGGATTGCTGATCTGGATCCATTCCCGGAAGGATAAAGTACCTCCCCCAAATCTTCTCTCAAAATCCCTCTCGTCATCCATGCCATTCTTTAAGGATAGGATCCACCCACAAAACATACAAACATGCAGACATACAAACATACTAAGTAAAAGACATTAGCACAAACCTTGGCTTTAAATGCGGCGCTAAAGGCCTGCGGGTCGCCATCCGCCTGATCCAGGTTCCGGATCCATTTGCGGTTGCCGTACAACCAGCGGTACAGCTGCTTGGCGCGCTTGGCGGGCTCCCCTACAAGTGGTCGGCAAGAGTGGCGTTTAGGGGGATATGGGGGGTTGGGGCACGGGAGTAAAACCCGCACAGAATACGACGAGGAAGATGGGGGGTTTAGATGGGGAACAGGAGGGGAGTTGACGAGAGTAAAGAGCGGGGTGTCCGGAAGAACGCGGCACAAACACAAGTCCCGCGACGTTCATGGGCTGAAAGGAGGGCGGAAAAGACGAGAAAAGCTAACGTGCCGGTTCTCCGTTGTGTGGGGGAATACACAAGCACAGCAAAAGTTTTGAAGGCGATGACTGCCGACGAGGTGAGAGGGGAAGGGAAGCCGGGGAAGCCGCCTTCTTCCGTGCTTCCCCTTCTCTCGCCGCTACGAGACCGAGACCGAAAATCATCATCATGCATCAATCCATCCCTCTACTCTTCCCGCCATCATCACCCGGCCGCACCCACAGCCACAATACCATATATCGTCTACAGCCAGCCAGGCCAAGCATGCAGAATGAACTAAATAACTGACGATCAACGACTTTTACCTACCCACCGACGCTAATGCACCATTCCTCAAGCTCCGGTAGTGTCAAGTTCTTCAGCATCAACCGGGAATTGCCATCCAACAGACTCGACCGGTGAGAGAAGGATAGGGGAGCAGGTGGAAGGGAGGAAGGAGAGGAGGTGGCTGGTCGTGGGACGCTGATGCTGGGCGATGCCGGTGACGATGACTCAATTGGCGCAGCCTCCACCGCCGCCGCTGTTACAGCTGACACAAGATATGTCTGTAATTACCGTTGTGCGGGGAAGAACGCAGACAAAAAGTAATGTCACAAGCAGAGGGCCAAACCACCAATTGCTTGTTGGCTGTTTGGCTCCTTTGTTTATAAACAGGGCTGCAGGTCGTCTCCCGGGCCGCTATTCCGGATAGACTTTGATGCAACTTACATGTGCTTTTATATGCCTTCCTGACTGTAACCCCTGCTTGAGCCTTTGTGCCGGGCACCAGCCGCAGGAGCCCTCCCGCACCGCTCGGCAGCGGCTTTGGAACATTGCACTTCGCATTTTTGAAACTATCGGAGCCCCATTCAATTAACTTTCACCCAATTATAGAGCAGTGCAAACAAACAGAGATGCTTTGTCCTGTTACAAAAGCCTGCTGGGGAGTTTACTGTGCCGACAGACAAATGCGTTGAAACGCAAAGTGTGCTATGAACATTTCTTATTTCTCTGATGTGAAGATACTGTCAGATAGTATTGGATCCGAACACCACCGGGAAAATTGCCGTTGGTCGTACAACCACACAACCACCAGCGCGAGGCCTCCGAGAATAGCGAACGTGCCAAGTAACAAATCTTGTCAATCGACATTCCGCATGGCAGCCCAGGTGAAGAAAATGTTGGAAAGTGACTGACACTCATACATACCAGGAAAGCGTGACAGCAGTAATAGGACCGCGTGTGTGTGTGTGTGTGTGTGTGTGTGTGTGTGTGTGTGTGTGTGTTCCGGCGCTTTTGCTGTGTTTAAACAGCCAACCTGCGCAAGGCCACCAACACTTCCTAGGCCCATTAACAGCTCGAAACCGAGGGAATCTGACTGTTCCCTTGAATCTGGACACATCTCACGCAATCCCAGGTTTGGCAAACCTGGCCAAGGACCAAACAAGCCTCAGCCTTAACCTTAAGCAAATCGCCAATCAACGACAGCAAATTGGCATCTTTGCAGTTACGTCAACAACCACCACGTGCAAGAACGCTAACATACGACAGTCAACAACCACCACGTGCAAGAACGCTAACATACGACACCCCTCGTCACCATGTGTTTCGAATTAACAGCTCGTCACCTGGCCCATGCGTATTGTACGGCACATGCCGGGTTTTTTACAGGTGTGTAACAGACAAACATACAGACAAATGCATGCATGCTCAGCAGCACTGTTAATGAATCTATTAATGAATGCCAAACACCAACCCTAACCTTCCAATCCATTAACCCACAACTTCACCCGCGGATTGAAATGGCTCACCTCAATCATGTCTGTGCACCTTCAACCCAGATCTCAGTCCCCGGTTCGAATCCCAGACGCAGAAAAAAAGCCGACGATTTGCAAAAATGAGAAGCTATCCTCCCTCCCATTCCAAGTCCACATTCCATACCAGCATTCACCTCTCTCCCCCTCGACCACCACTCGGCAGCCCCGCATACCCAATTTCGCATTGGCGTTCGTGGCTGGTGGTTACATCCATGTGCGGGTGTTGCACGTGTTTTCCCCTCCCCTTTCCCCTTCCCTCCTCCCTCCCCCCCTCCCCTCCTCCCTCCCCCCCTCCCCTCCTCCCTCCCCCTCTCATCCGACTCCGGAACCAGCCGACCAGGACGTGAACACGGGGACTGCGGCACCTGCGTAAAAGCACGCAGTAACATGAGCAGCAGCATGGGCAGTAGCACGGCCACCAGCACCCAAAGCAGTAGCAGCGCCGCCAGCAACCCAGCAGTAGCATCCGTACATCCACAAAAACCAGCAGTGGAGCGAGTGAGGGAAATCAAAAAGGAAACTAAAAAGGCGCCAGGACGCACCCCCCAAGGGGGGGAGGGGGGAGAGGGGGTAGGGGGGAAAGCAGAGCCAGCCAACCAGTAAGGCGGGCAGGGCAGGCGGGTGTCGTTGGGTATGGTACGGGAGGTGTACGGATGTGCAGCACGGCTTGACTGTACTTACATCTGCCTTTTCTGTAATGCCGCGTATCGTATCATACGGTGTAGTAATGTGTGGTCCACTCCCCTCCCCTCCATTCCCATAGACACCATTCCAATTTCGCCCGTTCATCCCCTCCCCCCCCCCAACCGCCGTCTGGTACACTCTTGCCCTGGCAGCAGCTTCACTCGTTCGTGGTTCGACTTCCCCCCCCCCCCCAACCGCCCCCTCCCCTCCCCTTACCCCACACCGTGTTAGCTAAGGGGCTGGGAGGAGCACTTGCAGATGTCAGCAAGCAGCGTATCAGCAGCCAATAAATCAGCAAAAACACAGTTCACTACATTCGTCACCACGTCGCCGTACCCATTCCGATTACTTTACTTTACAATACAATTTCCGAAACCTTTTCCGCTTTGCCGCCACTATTAAAAAAGTTATACACGCCATCACTACGGTTTCCTTAGGGACCTTGCTTTCTTTAAGACTTTTCTTTTCACCTCGGAGGTGATGTGTTTTTTCCCCGCCTTTTCGCCTTCTGCCTTCTTTGGACTTCGGACTTGGCAGCTAGTAACTCCTTTCCCCTTAACCAGCCCCCCCCCATACCCCTATCTCCCCCACCAACCCCCTCACCCCAAACCCGCACCCACCTGTAGCTCTCTGTACGGCAGTCCTACCCCCCTTGTCTTCCACCTCCGCCGACCGGGGGCCGCGGGAGAGCAATACACGACAAACCCCGCCATGGCCCTGAGGGGGTCAGGAGGTAGGAGGGGAAAACAATGATGCCGTACTTTCGCATGCCGTACGGAGGAAGGGAAACCTTAAGAAAAAGGGAATAATATTAAAGGGGGGATGTAAAAGGACGAGAAAGAAGTCCAAGGCAGGAAAGGGTAAAGACATACAAGACAAGGAATGTCGACAGGAGGAGTACGACAGCAGAACGGGAAAGACGTGAACCACGTGAACGAGTGAAGCTGCTGCCAGGGCAAGAGTGTACCAGACGTAGAACTGACCACACACCGCAGCAGCAGGAGGGGAGGAAGGCAATTCAAAACCGCGAATGAATATGCCCCCCCCCTGGAGGACAGCAAAAGGGAAGGGGCTAGGGGGAAAGAAATGCATGTACGGCAAATGAGGCAAAGGCAAGGTAGAGAGCAACTCACACACACATAAAAACCCGACAGGAACACGCGGCGGCGGAGAAGGCCCGAGGGTGAGGAATGTACGTGAGCGATCACGTAAGCGATTACGTAAGGTCTACAACTAACTTCGGTTGAGAAAGCAGTTGTGCATAAGACATCCCAGTTCATTGCGCCCTCCAAAACACATCAAAACACACACACACACACACACACGCGTGCAGTGCATACACAGCTCACAAAACACACACACACACACACACAGACACACACACACACACACAGACACACACACACACACACAGAGACACACACACACACACAGACAGACACACACACAGACAGACACACACACAGACAGACACAGAGACACGCCCCCCCCCTGCTCACCTGCGCAGCTGCCTTATGCAGGGGGGTCTCCAGGTCGCAATCCACAGCTTCCGGGTCGGCACCCGCGGTAAGGCTAAGGCTTGAGGATGATTCCGGAATATTGCGGGGTGGCGGCGGCAAA
>NW_003307573.1:504624-504925 GCF_000143455.1 Volvox carteri f. nagariensis | reverse complement strand
CGGAACGAGGGGGGAAAGGACGGGGTTGCGTGTGTCTGGGTTTGGCGGAAACGTGTATTTGGGTTTGTGTCCAGCAGGGGGGTTGAGGGGAGGGGAGGGGAGGGGAGGTAATATTATTGATGACGACCCCCGCCGTACTGCAGCCAATAGACGTTCCCCCAACCCCCAACCTCCCCACAGGTCCGCCCCGGGAAGGATACCCACCAACCACCAACCACCAACCCCGATCGTTGTCTGTTCGGGGTTCCATATTCATTTACCCCCACTCCCACCACGGACCAAACCCCCACCCAAACCTAAA
>NW_003307573.1:486761-490583 GCF_000143455.1 Volvox carteri f. nagariensis | reverse complement strand
GNTTCATCCCCCATTCCCCCCCACATACACATACACACACGCTCCCAACGATCCTGCAACCCCCCTCCGCACACCCCTCATCCCCTCACCCATCCTGAAAGCCACTCACAGCCTCTCCACCACCTTCAAGTGCCCCTGACCCGCAGCGCGGTGGAGGGGAGTGGCGCGCATACCCCGTGTCGCAGCATTGGGGTCAGCACCTAGCTTGATTGTGTTGCGTTTTTGGCGGGAAGAGGAGGGGACGGGGAGAATTTAAAAAGAAATACCACGACGGCGAAAGGCACAAGGTCAATCGCCGACTTTAAAAGCACCGACTGCCGACTGCTGAAGTCCCAAGGAATACGTGGGGGGAGGACGGGAAAGGGAACCGGGGATGCGTTGCCAAAGACGTCACGTCGACAATCAATCAAATTTTTTTGCGTTTTGCACATGGTATTCCTCGGATTGCTCGGAAATCTCCAGTATGCCGAACGGTCTCGGCTTCATATCCCCAACGCCGAGACCTACCACTCCGAAGCAGCAGTTCCACCGCCTCTAAGTGACCTCCACGCGCGGCGTAATGTAGGGGAGTATAGCTGCCACCTACAGGCGCCAGAAAGTCAAAACGATGGTGCACGATAAGGTAGGGTACGCGTGAGAGAAAATTGATAAAGGAGATATGAGCTCGTTCTTCAAGTATGGAGTTTGCTTGGGTTTAACCCTGCTGACCTGAGGCTCCATCTCCACCGGAGATTGCTGCAGGATTGCGTTGAAGAATCCTGCGCAGCTTTGCCACGTCGCCATCTTGAGCCGCGGCACAGGCGCTGCGGGAGAACTCCAGTTCATCTAGAGACTGCTCCATGCCGGTTGCTGACAGCGCACAAGTGCAGGCGTCGCGAGGGCCATGCTCACAAAAGGTTGCCCAGCCAGGCGTTCGGCCAAACATAATTGACGTGTAATCAGAGTACCGATACCGATATCGGCCAAAAAAACCTTGCCAAGGAGTCACAGGAGTACGTGCTGAGGGTAGCTGCACCTGTAACTGACGACAACGAGGTCCGATGCGTAATAGCCTCAATTCCGCGTGAAGTTTTACGCGTTTTAGAACTTCTTACAGCATGGGTTGCATGTACGTGATCCATGTTATCATCGGAGCATGGACAATTCTATGATTAACCACCCTAACGGCCATATGGATAGTCCCCATACGCAAGGATTTACGATGCGGCCGTTGCAGGGCTATATTTGGTCTACAGAGCCAACACAACATAAGCACGACCTGACCTTGAAAAACATGGCATATCTATAGCCTATCTATGCCATCTATGGTGAGCAAAGCGTAAGGCCCATTCGTCACATCGAAGGTTCAACCGAGGAGCAGCGGTCCTTGAGGGCATGTGCCCCCTTTCAGTATACAGGTCCGACTTTAAGCCTTTTATGTGATTTGTAAGATTGAAGGGACTTAGGAACATTTTGGAATGAAGGTGGTTTGACAGTAGGGCTACCTGTCTCAGTTCCGATATGTAACGCCTTTTCAGCGCAACTCGTTTGAATACAGGGATTCAGCTTACTTAGATTTGCACATGCTTACATTCAGCAAGGCCAAATAAGTTTAACCTGCCTTCCGCCCGGGTCAGGACATCGGAGGTTACCTTTCCTAGAATCACTTTCCATCCTCAGCAGCCATGCTATTCGATGTGTTCTAGGTGCCGTGCTCGGAATCTTCATACGCTTTCCTCACGGCGTTGCTCGCGTGGCGGACAGCTTCCTTTTCCACCCAGCTGATTTAGGCCGTTCTCCATGGGCGCGCTGGTTTCCTCAATTCTGGGCCCGGCCACTCCCGCCCAGCCGCTCCCTCCCCCTCCAAAGGTGGTTCTGGTGCCGCCCTTCTTCCAGCGAGATGTCCGAGGACTGTCCCGGTGAGAGCCCATCCCGCAAAACCCTGCCCAAAGTCAAAAGTAGTCCAAACTGCGAAATTGCGAAACCCTAAGTCCCGGAAATTGGAAGCCGTCGGCCCAATCCCCCCAGCTAAAACTGGAGTCGAAGTCAAATGCCGAATCCAACCCTGACCCACCCACTACTAGCCTCTTGAGGAGACTGTTGCGTTCGTGCTTGTGCTCTCCCCTCCACTTCACAAACTAGTGTTTCTGTGCTCCTGCCTCCCTTAACCGTATTCTCATGACTCTGCCGAATCTGACGTGCTTGCTGACCGTGCTTGGAATGATTGAAACGGGAGAAAAACCAGCTGCCAAGGGCCCAGGGAAATTTACATTGAGTGAAAGGCAGAATGCCTGTAACGGGGGAGCTGAAGTGCGTTATACTGGCCACTCAAATACGGTTGTACGACAGTCGTACCAGAACCTAACAGACTTAAGAGGCTCCAATCGCTTCGCTCCTGAGATCGCATCTAAGTCAACAATTAGCCGCGGCCTGGCAACTCCTGTGTCACCTCTCTTCCACCCGCCAGCAGCTCCCCATCCTCCTCAACCGCCAACGCCACAACATTGCCATCGCCACCCCGCCGCCAAGCACACCCTCTCTCGCGCGAACAGCCTAAGTCCTTCACCCCCCCACGGAACGCGCCCTTCTCCCCCCCCCCACTAACCCCCCCAAATTACAACCACCAACGGCCCCCAACGGCCCCCAACAACTGCAACCCCCCGATGATGGCTGTGTACGATGTACGCAGCTTCTGTCGTTCCTCGTACGACTACCTTGGCAATCGCAAGCAGCTGTCTCGCTTGCTCCGAGACCACCTGTCTTCGGATCTCTGCGGGCGGCTGCTGCTCTCCCCTCCGGACGACCCACGGGTCAGTGTACGAGCCAAGTTGCGACACGCAGGCGGTGAGGGCTGCTGGTAGTTGGATATGTGGTTTAAACTGCTGGTGTTGTAGTACAGATAATTAGTCAGTGGCGTGTGTGGGGGGAGAGGAGGAGGAGGGGGGAAAGGGGGGGGAGAGGAGACACATGTATATACACCTCTTGTGTGTATATATATGTATATATACATATATATGTTATATATATGTTATATATATCATATATATACATATATATATATATCACTCGCTGCGGCCAACACCTCCACATACCGCCTGCTTCGCACGTGCCTGCGTGTGAACGGGTCTGTTCTAGGGTACCCCTCACGTCAACACACACACACACACACACACACATACACACACATACACACACATACACACACACACACACACTTGCAGACATACCACACTCCCAACCAAAAACACGTTTCCAAACGCCCCTTCCTCCCATACCCCCCCCCCCGCTGGGGCCCCGTGGAACCACTGTGCGCCCGGGAAGCCGGGACGTAAACCTATCCAATTGGGTTTTGTGACCCGAGCCCCGTCGTACTAGTAATAGTACGACATACACACTTAGCCCCCCTTTCCCCCCTCCCCGCCCCGGGAACACTTCCCCATCAAGATGAAGGATGTGGACACGCCGTACTTCGGCCAGGGGGGGGTTACCGGGGAGCTCTGTGCCACCGTACATTCCACACATACATCATTGCTGTACTACATGTGCTGTTGTGAATATGAGTTATAAATACACCGATACACCTGGACCACTCCTGAAGCCCTGTCCTGTCGTACGATGCAAGGATCTGGATCCCAAACACCATGGGGAACCAATCCCTGCTACCCCCTAGCTAGCCGCCCTGAGCGCGGGTTCCCCCCCCGCCCCCCTCGCCCCCCGCCTAGGCTCTATGGTTCTTCGTTGGCAGCCGGCAACCGCCACTGCCGTACACACCTTTTTGGAGATGGCCGCCAACCTAAATGTGAGGGAGGGGGGAGGTGTGAGTGTGAGGAGGGGGGGTTAATG
>NW_003307573.1:486138-486711 GCF_000143455.1 Volvox carteri f. nagariensis | reverse complement strand
CAGGCAGACAGACAGACAGACACGCACATGCGCAGACAGCCTCAGCCGCAGGCGCGCAGGAGCGCACGCCTGAACTCGGCCCCACACACGCCCCCACACACGCCCCCACACACGCCTCCACACACGCCCCCACACACGCCCCCACACACGCCCCCACACACGCCCCCACACACGCCCCCACACACGCCCCCACACAAGACACAAGACCCGACACACGCCCCCCCCCCCACACACACACACGCCCCCACACACGCATCCACACACGCCCCCACACACGCCCCCACACACGCCCCCACACACGCCCCCACACACGCCCCCACACACGCCCCCACACACGCCCCCACACACGCCCCCACACACGCCCCCACACACGCCCCCACACACGCCCCCACACACACACACAGGCCCCCACACACGCCCCCCCCCCACACACACACACGCCCCCACACACGCATCCACACACGCCCCCACACACGCACATAAGGTTCGCAAGACACATAAACGCTTCGCCTTCGGACGCCGGACGTAACGCCCGCCCGTGCAAAGCGCGTGTGCTGTGTATTGGTTAGCAAG
>NW_003307573.1:471217-486007 GCF_000143455.1 Volvox carteri f. nagariensis | reverse complement strand
TGGTTAGCAATAAACCGCCCACTCCCTCTTCGAGCCCTCGCTCTCGTCCGCCCCACGTAGTACATTCCGTACTTGCCGTATTTACGGGTTATTAGGACGCCTCTAACAGCGACATTCCTTCCGAACTGTTCCGGATTTGTTTAGGTGTTTTTATAAAAAAAAAACTCCCCTCCCCCCTTTGCGGACGCGGCAGTTCATTTCTGAGATTCTTGCGCATGAATCCCCCCTTCCCCTCACCCCCCTTCCCCTCACCCCCGTTCCCCTCACCCCCCTTCCCCTCACCCCCCTTCCCCTCACCCCCCTTCCCCTCACCCCCCCCCACACACACACTCGGGTCGTCCTCAGTCCCCCCGGGGTGACGTGTGTGTTCGTGGCAGCTACCTGCATCCGGGCACCGGACTGGGGGCCTTCATGGTGGCCCCCCTGGAGCGGAGGGGGGGGCCGGCGGCGGCGGAGGGGGCAGCGCAGGTGGGGGTGTGCGCGGGAAGGGGAGGGAAAGGGGACGTGCGTGTGTGTGTGTGTGTGTTTTGGGGGTGTATGTGCGTCCGTGTGTGTGTTTTGTGTGTGGTTTGTGGAAGGCTTATTATTGTGGTTCCGTTAAGTGCTGTACACTGGCGGCTATTTAACTCAACCACATCACCGGCACCCCGCCAGCATGAATCATCATTATGCGTATGTGGGTGCGGGGGGCTACGTGCCAAACCTCAGCGTGTGTGTGTCCATGTGTACGGCACAGTGTACGGCGGTGGAGGTCGTATACATTGCTTGTCCATGCTGCTGCCCCCGCTACAGGTCGGAGTGCGGTACAGTTCAACTAATGCAACTGCCGGCGCCATTTTCATCCCCCGACGGGGTGACCTGGACAAGTTGTGGCTGGTAGGTACGACGCCTGCCGTACGACGAGTGCCGTACAGAACGCGTCGTTGTAAGTGCCATTATCGTCCTCCTTCCTGCAGGCTGGCCGCCTGTATGGCTTGACACTGGGTCTACAGTTGTCACCACAACTACCCGTACGGCAGGCTATATCAGCTTTGCCGAGTTGCTTGCCGGAGCTGCGGCCGCCGCTGGGGGCGCCGCCGCCAGTAGCGACAGATCCTACAAATCTAAGCAGTAACGGCGACAGTGATGGCGGCAGCAGCAGCCGCAGCGGCGGCAGCTGCGGCGGCGGTAGTTCCTCTTTAGCAGGGATGAAGTCGTGGTTTCGGAGTCATGCGTCCGTACTGTTGTCGTATTCACCGCCGCCTCGTCCAGGAGCGGCAGGTGAGGTGGGGGTTGAGGTGGACGTGTATTTTGTGTGTTCGTGTTTGTTTTAGACGTTTTTGGGGTTTCAAGTGATGGTTGCATCAAACGACCACCACAACCACCACAACACCATGATAACTGTTTCGTGCTGGTTAGTGGTTACTGGTAACGGCACAACGGTAATAAGCATACCCAACCAACTGCGTGGCCTTCCTGCACAACATACACACACGCCTCCAAAGCCCTCTCCCCCCCCTTTCCCCTAGGTTCCCCCTTCACCGCCTCCGTGGAAATGGCGGAGGGGGGTCCACTCACATTTTCATTCTTCCAACATGTAGCCGTTACAAGGTGAGTGAGAGCGTGTGTATGTCTGCATGTGTGTGTATGTGTGCGCGTGTGTGTTTTAATGATGTGAACTGGGATTATGAGCGACATGTGCGGTGAGGGCGCGGCACTCATGGCCGGTGGTTTAGGGCTCAGTCTGTTCCAGTGAGTCGGTGACTCCCCCCGCCAAATGTGCGAAGAGAGAGAGGGGGAGAGAGAAAGGAAGGGAGGAAAAGAGAGAGAGAGGGGGAGAGAGAAAGGAAGGGAGGAAAAGAGAGAGAGAGGGGGAGAGAGAAAGGAAGGGAGGAAAAGAGAGAGAGAGAGAGAGAGAGAGAGGGTGGATGGGTATAAGGAAGAGAGAAAAGAGTGTGTGGATAAGGGCGTGGCGGTCGGAGTCGGGGGGGGAATGGAGGGTCAGGAGTAACACCCTCCTCCCCCCCTTTGTTTTGCCAAACATACACGTCAACCCCCCACTCATACACACACACACACACACACCCCTTCACCCCACACGCCCTTGGGTGCTAACCGCGCTAACCGCAGGCAGGTGGTTAACCCGTTTGAGGAGGATGAGGTGGTTGGCATCACCAACTACCTTGACATTGGCCTCCAACTGACAACCGCCGCTGGGCCAACAGCAACCACCACCACCACCTCAACCTTGGACAGCTCGCATCCCGCCGGGACGCAACGACTTATTCAACCACCACCATCTGCCTCATCCACCCCTACCTCCACCACGGCCACGACCACCGCCACTACCACCATTTCAGGCAGCAGCAATAACCCCACGGCTGCTGCTACTGCTACTGCTACACCTGATGCTGCTACTCCTGCCTCTGCCCCTTCCATTAACCTAGCGGTTTCTTGGCAGGTATGTCTGTATGTCTATATTTGCGTATGATGTATGTATGTATGTATGTATGTATGTATGATGTGACATTTTCCGCGCATGATGGTGGGTTCAAGTGCGCATCGGGGGCACCGGGGTTTGCCATCGGCAGCATCACACGAGGGAAATAGGTACGTGACACCTTGGCCATGTTCGTTAGTTCAGTTAGGCCAGGGGTTCTTTTTACAGTTGTTCAGTTGGGGACATAATTGGGTCGTTTCCTGACCTGTACTTCACCGTCGTACCTTGCCACCCTAAGCACTTGCCACACGGTACCCGGTGGACCGTATTGCTACATCTTCATCATGGCGCCGACGACCTTGCTTCACTTGGGGAAATAAAGCTGATTCCCCCCCTCCCCACCCTCTCACCCCCCTACCCAAACCCCCTAACCCCCCATCCCGCTCGTCTGTGTTTCGTCTTCCCCCCCCCCCTTCCCCCGATGTGCGTCAACTCTCCCTTCTCAGCACTGTCACCCTCTCACATCCCGCAGCTGGGGTCTCATCACGTACAAACACATACACACGTATACAAATACACACATACACGTGCGCATTAAAACACACCACTTCAATAACCCCTCCGTCCACTCTGGCCCCACACGCTCCCCCCTTTCCCTCCTCCCCCGACAACGATCCCTTCACAGGTCGGTCGCGACGGGTTAGCGACTTCCTTTTTTAAAATTACTTACACACTTCTGTCGTATCACTCTGTCGTATCACTCTGTCGTATCACTCTGTCGTATCACTTTGGCGAATCCTTGACAGGCATCTATCCTTCACTCGTTCGCGGTTTGTTTGTCTTCCCCCCTCCCCCCTCCCCCCTCCCCCTTCCCCCCGACACACATACACACACACACACACACACCTACCCACGTTTTCTTCCCATTTTCCCACCTCCTTCCAGATCAACAAGAACTGGCTCCTCAAGGGGCGTGTGGGCAGTCAGTGCGCCTCTGCGGCCGTGGGAGCGCGCGTGTGGCATGCGGTCAGCGCCTACCTCACGGCGTGTGTGGAGGTGGACTTTGCCAGGCCCACCAGTCCTAGGTAGGTAGTGGTGGTGGTGGTGATGTGTTAGTGGTGATGTGCATGTGGTGGTGTGTTAGTGGTGATGTGCATGTGGGATAAGGCGGGAGAACACTAAGTCATCTTTGTGCTGCTGCTACTGCTGCTGCTACTGCTGCTACTGCTACTGCTACTGCTGCTGCTGCTTTAAGGTCTCTCAATTTACTGTTTCACAACATTTTGTTTGTCCAAATGTGTGCGCGTGTTTGCATGTGTTTGTTCCCGGCAGTAGCAGTAGCTGTAGCAGCAGCTGTAGCAGTCCTCGCTGTCCTGGAGTTCAACCAGCGGCCACTCAGTTGGGGCCCTACATATATCTGTATGTATGTATGTATGTGCTGATGCGTGTGTACGATCGAGGCGGGAGCGGTGACTGCATCTGTATTTATCTCTCGCTCCAAGCTTATAAGCGTACGACTGTACAACTGATGGCAGGTACGGCGTGGAGCTGTGCGTGGAGAATTTTGGCCCTCTGCAGTACGAGCGCGGCGCAGATGACGTGGCGGTGGGTCGGGCGCTGCTCCAGCGGCACGAGGCCTCCCCCCAGGACCTGGACAACTTCGCGGGGAGGGGGGTGCTGGTGAGCGCGTGGCGCCTGTGTGTGTATGTGTGTGTGTGCGGAACACGTACTGAAGCGTGTATGTTCGTACGATGTGTTCCTGTCTTTTAGGGGATGGTTGATATTACTGGATGCGGGGATCTGGGGGGGTCTGGCTCAAGGGGGTGAACCATGACGAGTTGCCTGGTACGGAGCCTGGTACGGGATTTTGATGGGTTTGCCGTACAAGGGAGTCAAAAAGTGGTGGGAGTTAGGGGAGAGGTCAAATAGGCCGCGTGTATTTATGCATGGAGAACGGTGGTGCACGTGTACGGTGTGCAGCTCGTGAGGTGCGAAAAAAAGTTACGTACGGCATGTGTCGTGCAGGTACGGCGCAACGCCCAGGATCACGGAGGTCCAAGCGACCAGACTCGCGCCCAGAAGCGGGAAGTGGAGGAGGCGGCGCGGCGGCGGGTGGCTGAGCTGATGTGAACAACATTTTTGATGTAAACAACGTTTTTGATGTGAGCGGAACCGGGGTGGCAGTCACGGGATGGCGCACATGCCTAGCGGCTACAGTGCTCCCTGCCCGGTGCGGGGTCGGTGCGGGGGGGGGCGCCATGGAGGACTGAATGGGTTGTTGCGGCGCCAGGAGCGCACCTGCGGCGGCCGCAGTAGCAGCAGTAGTGGCCAGTAGTGGCAGTAGTGGCAGTAATGGCAAGTAGTGGCAAGTAGTGGCAGTAGTGGCAGCAGCAGCGGGACTTCCTCTTTCTCTCCCCCCACCCTTTCCAGGGCTTTGTTGAGCACTCTACTGCTAAATCACGTGAGGGGGTATGTGAGGGCGGCGGGGGGATGTGTCCTTGGTAGCACTTGAAGTACGAGGTGAGGTATGAGGTGAGGTCGTCAAGGACATGTACATTGTGGACACATACATTATGTTTCTGTCGCCTGAGAGATATCACCAATCGTACATAGGTGATAACTGCAACTAACTGTAATTAACTGCCAACGGCCGGAGTCTGGCATGCCCATGTGTGATTTACCTGTTTATGTGTTTGTTAAGGTTTGAAAGGGGGAGTGTGTGTGTGGATGGGGGGGAGAAGCTGACTAATCACTGTCGTGCATCATTGATGATTCGGCTGCATTGAATGGGCGGCGCTGACGGCGCCGCCACTGCCACCGCCACCGCCGTCAAGTCCGCCAGAGTCCCCAGGCAGCTTGACTTGCGCGCTGTCGTCGACGTTGGCGGAGACGCACGTTGGCGATTGCTGACGGCGGCAGTGGCGGCCACCCGGAATCCGCCGTTGATGCCATTTTGAGCGGAAGCGCACGGGCGCGGGCTTGGGTGCTGATGTGGTTTGAAGTAGAGAGGGGAGGAGGAGGACGGGGAGGAAGGGGTAGCACAGCGTTCGTGTGGGAGGGGAAGATGTTTGTACGACATTAGCGGTTAGATCGGTAGTTAAGACCGGTATATTTCTGGTAGTGGTAGAGGTCAGCTGGTGATGCTGATGGCGGTGGTGGTGGTCCGCCGCGCGATGGTGATGATCAGCCTGTCGTCTGCCCTAAGCAATCCTGTGTACGGCGCAAGCACGAAGTAAATGAAATCTTGTCCGAAAGACACAATCGACGTCGTACAGCAGTCCTTTTAAAAATTCAGGCTGCACATGTACGACATCTGCAAGGCGATTGCCTGCCGGGGAACATGTTGTTACATGCCAGGTATGTGGGGAGGTGGCATCTGCACGCTTGCATTGAAATCTGTCCATGCGTGCCTTAACCTTGTATGCTTGCTGTTTGTGCATAGTGTACGGCGGTAAGGAGTACCGCCATGCTGTACCATCATGAAAGGTGCGTGAGGATCAAATATCTTTGCCTGAGGGCCTTATCAAGGGATAACAGCCAGGGTCAAAAAACGCACATTTAATAATTCTTTTTTTAGAACATTTCAGGTGAACTAATGCGAATTCTTCTTTCTGATTGCCGTAGTAACATTATCACCAAATCCGGTGTTATATTAGCTGCAAGGATGCATAAATGGAGGGTAAAAAAAGACCCTTCAACTACCAGCAGTTTGCCATCATGGCAAGAGGTTGGCCTCAAGATAAGTCTCAGTAGCTCTCAGTGATAGCAATAATGAAGGCTGCCTGCTCTCATGGTAGTGCTTGGTGGTCCGTCCAGCAGCCATTAAAAGCTGTTTCAATAAGCTGTTTGACCAAAATATTAAATTTGTACTTTTTTACCAGCACCAACACCAGCAGCTATACCAGCAGCAGCAGCAGCAGCAGCAGCAGCAGTCACCTCGAACACCACTTATGCATGTGGGTCATCGTTATGGACCCGTCGGGTCACCAGCAGCAGCAGGGCTTGCCACACTCGCTGGTAAGGCCCCGGTGGTGGGGAAGGCCCTGGGTTCACCACCCTATAGGTGTTCTCGCACGTCCAACGTGCATCCAGCCTTGTCGCAAAATCCCTCTCAGGGTTTTCCCACAGGCAGCTTGAGAGTAGCGTAATGCGCCACCAATCATCCCCGCGCAAATCAGCCGGGGGCCCTACACCCAAGCTGTTAAGAAAGGTCCAACATTTAAGTGTTGCCGCCAAAAATGCCGTTTGGCCTCTTCATGTTCCTTGCTTACAGGGTGTTATGGGCTTGGGTCTTGCCGAAAACCACCCAACCCCCATGCAGTTAGCAAATTTCAATGTGCAGTACCTTTTCGTATAAGTGCTGACAAGCAGCGTGATGAGTGCTATCGCACACATATAGGCTTGGTAGATGGGGTGGTAGATGGGTTCAAACAAAATGCAGTCACCCTAGTCCGAAATGTTGTGACCCAAGTACCGTAGCCCATGAAAACTAAGGAATTTCAAAGTCCACCGCCAATAATTAAAAACGTAGGTACCAGAGCGAAGATGCCTTAAGGGCAATGGCCTTGCGTGCTTGTCCAGTAATCGCGGAAGGGGTAGGCATGAGCCCTCAGTAGGCAATGTGCTGCGCCTTGTTGGCATAGCCGTCGCATAGCCCAAGCTACAAAACGGGCGAGCCTTGGGCGGGCCATTGGCTATGCACGGCTTTCATTGGCTGTTCACGGCGTTCATTGGCTGACGCGCCGGAAGCCACGAGCCAACGGAGGGTTGTATAAAGTTCAATACGGAACCTTGGGCATTTAAAGATTTAGCGGAAGCTTCAAAGGCGGTTCGGGTCAGAAAGCTTTGTAACGACAGCCGGCAACGACAGCCCGCAAGTGGTGACAGGGAGAGGCGCTATGGAGGTATCACAACGTTATCACCTTGGCGCGCTGCTGTCGACAGCTTGACATGTCCTTAACAAATTCGGAAAGAAATCATCCTATTGCGTGGTGTAACTCTGAGCCCAGAAAGCTAAAGCATTGAGAGTGACAGGGAGTGGAAGAGTAACAACATTATCCTATTCAAGCTTAGATTTGTTATGAATGCAGTCTCGTGCACGAACGCTGTTGACTAACGGTTGTAGGTAGTTAACCTAGGAGCATGTAAAGCAGGATTGTTGTTATTATGATAATAAGGAAAATCTCATTTCATTTATCTAATATTTTCCAGACGGTATCTTTGCCCGAGTCAATGATTAGCTAATCGGTGTCATGCGGACCAAAAGTGCAATGGCATTGGCTTTGCGATCTGCGGTAAATTAACCCCAAATACAAATTTTATACATGATGTCGAATTGCGTATGCAGTTTGTATGGTAGATGACTGGTATAATTTACAGTAATCTACAGTTCCAGCTTATGCGAATGCGGCTTCACTGGATGCTGTTATAGCCCGTGCCATGCGATTATCAAATACTTAATTTGTGTTAATGTATAGGAATTCTTTGTAGGAAACGCTGAGCAAGGCCTTTCCAAGCTTTGCCTGCTGCTTGTTAAATGCGAAATTAGTACACCACAGCCGCTGTGCCCATTACAGGGGCGCTGTCTTCGCATACGTAGCCTCTATATTGACTGGGAAACTATTCCTTGAGCGATGAGGAGAATCGTTGAAGCTTGACATTATCGCTTAATTGCTACCGCGCGTCCAACACTCAGTGGCGTTAACTTGTTAGCAACGAGTCCACACGTTTTCAATTTTGAGCGAGCAAGGTGCAGCTCATAGGGAGGAGCTCATGGCTAGTTCTTCGGCGATTACTGGACAAGTACGTCTCATTCATGACCCTTTAATTACTTGCGCTTGCGCGTGATCCACAAGCTGACCTGTGAGACTCAACATTACATGAAACTTTTACCTTTCTCCAGAATCACCTTCTGCCGACCGGCTTGCTGTTCCCGTAAAGTATCACTTTTACAAACCACCCAATTCCGCCATGCCGCCCGCTCGCTCACAGCCACGCCCAAATCGCCCAGGGCCTAGAGCCTTCCCAGGAAATATCTCGCACTGCTTCAGTCTAAACTGTTGCGCTACCTGAGTCGCACTACTGCCGCGCACCCACTTTTTTCCCCACTTCCCCTCCGTGCCTTCCAACACATATACACACACACACACATATATATACACACACACACACACGCACACACACTCTCACCACAGCAGGCCACTACGGAGGACGACTCCCCAAAATGTGGTTGTTCGACACAGCCGAAAAGCCGCATGCGCCGTGTCGATACGGCAGCCGTACTGGCTGCCGTACAAGGCACCGCCAGCTCCGCCAGTTCGGCCGATTCACATCTAGCCTTCCTCCAGCGCCTGTCAGAGCGACTTCAACGGTGAGGAGAGGGTATGGAGAAGCTGGGGGTGCTGAGGGTAGTGAATGGGAGACATGCCGTACACGCGTTTTTGAGCTTTTCATCCTTAAAAAATCCAAAGAATGATAAGTTCTGCGATCCCGCCGCTACTGCTCATCTCCATTACATGGGGAAAAACACCCCTTACACCAACTAACCAACCAACCAACTGAATCTAACCCACTGACTAACCGACAGGGTGGGCCTCAGCTTCCCTGGAGTGGAGGTTCGTTGGCAGGACCTCCAAGCGGAGGTGGAGGTGCCCAGCCATGGCCCCAGGGTAAGTAGTCAGTTGACGGTTGACAGTTAGCGACTGGCAGTTGGCAACCGACATCATCACCATCACCATCTCATCTTCAAGTCTTCAAGTCATGTCCCCCTCCCACTCATGTCCAATACCTTCCCCCCCAAGATCATAACGACCTCTTCCCCCCATTTGTCGCCTCTTACCTCCTGCCATACGGCAACCCCTTTCAAACCTTTCAAACCTTTTTAAAGCCTTGAAAACTTAAAAATTTGATAAAGCCTTGAAAACTTAAAAATCTTGATAAAACACACGCACGCACGCAGACCCACACCGTGCTCTCCGCGCTGCTAGCCGGCCTGGACAGCGCCCTGATCGCCCCAATGAAGTCCGTCATGGCGTACGGCAGCGGAAGCGGCGCACGTGTCGGCGCGGGGCCGAAATCACGTGTCGTACTGGACGCGGGGAGCGGCCGCCTGACACCGGGGCGGATGTGTCTGCTGCTGGGGCCCCCGGGCGCGGGTAAAACCACGTTATTACGGATATTAGCAGGACAGGCACTGCCGGCGGCAGGAAAGGAAGGGGCTGGCGGCGGCGGCGATGGTGGCGGCGGCGGCGGAGGACGGCGTACGACAGGGGGTCTACATGTTGGCGGGAAACTGCTGTACAACGGACTGATCCCGGGGTCTGATTTTACGGTGGAGAGATCCGCGTCGTACATTAGTCAGCATGATTTGCATATTGGCGAGATGACTGTGGAGGAAACGCTCATGTTCGCAGCTGAGTGCCTGGGCCCCGGACTGAATAAAGGTAAAAGAAGGGAGAGGAAAGGAAAGGTATCCCGAAAAGTCACTAAAACACATCTTTATACGAAAACTCACAATTCTACTAAAATCCTACTTCACCCATATGAGAACCCTATCAACCCGTGTCAACGTATGGGAACCCTAAACAAGGGAAATGCTGCTTATTACTTACAAAAATACGTGGACATACATACGTGTGCAGAGCTTCACGATTTGCTGCTGGATCGCGAAAGGGCCGCCGGCATTTCCCCCGATCCGGATCTGGATCTATTGTGGAGTACGGCATACGGACCTCACGGCCACACGCTCATGGTGGAGGTGCGTGTGTATATGTATGTATGTATGTGCAACTAACTATATCCCCCACAACCCCTCCATCCCCATTCTAACACACTTGAAAATAGTGCCAACTAACCAACCAACCAACCGACCAACCAATTCGACTTACTGTTTTCCTACAACGACTAAAAACTTCAATGTCCCTTCCCCGCCCTTCGCCTCCCGCCCGCGCATACATTCGTTGGGCAGTTGTTTGCACGTTTGTTAGGTATTGACCACGTAATGAGCACGGTGGTGGGCAATGAGATGTTGAAGGGTATCAGCGGAGGACAGAAACGGCGAGTGACGTGCGGTGAGTGCTGCCGTACTGCTACTGCTACTGCTATGCTACCTGTCATGCTACTGCTCATGCTGGCCGGGCTGTGAATGTTGCTACTGCCGTACTGCTGCCGGTGGCGATTCTTGTGCCGGTGCTGCTAATGTCGCAATCCTGTCAGCGTTGCTCTGATGTTGTTGGTGGCGGTGGCGGTGGTGGTGGTGGTGGTGGTGGTGACGGCGGCGGTGCTACTCCTGCTGCGCGTGTATACTCGCTAGCCCTTCCGAGGATCAGCACGAGGACGTGTTGCAGACGGCAAAACCCGCACACTTTCCCCCTCCTCGCGCCCGTGCACCCCTCAGCCCCCACGGGACACCCCTCAGCCCCCACCCCATAAATACGCTCACATACACACTCACATACATACACACACACTCACACACTCTTCCCCACCCCCTTCCTCTCCAGGCGAAATGGCGGTGGGATTCGCGCAAGTCATGATGCTGGTACGACAGAGAGGGGGATAAGGCGCGGGGGGGAGCTTGTGGGGCCTGGTGGACGGGACAGTCTAAATCCGCTCCACTACTTTGGGGGAACGTACCTCCCCTCCCGCGGTGTGAAGAAAATGGCGGGGGGGGGGTAGAGTTATAGTTTATGGGGGGATGGGGGGACGGTGGAAGGTATGGGAGTACGGATCTACGAAAAAGGACGAGGTACGACACAAATGAGGCACTGCGTCAGAAATAACATGAACGGAGTGTTAACTTCATATCGTTACATTCTAATGTGAATTTCAAACAACCATACGGGGGTGTGGTCCCGAATACGCGGGAGAGAAGGGGGGGAAAAGGCCGGGGGGGGAAAATGGGAAAAGAAGTGTTTCGGGCTTAGAAGAGACTTTGGGGGTTGGGGGGACCTTTTGGAGATATGCGTGTATATGAGTCCAATGATGTGTTTTTACGCCAAAGATGTGTCGTTTTTTGGTCGTACCTTTGCCGTACATTTCTTGAGTTGCCGTACGTTTTCAATCCCAGGACGAGGTCACGAACGGCTTGGACTCCAACTCTGCCTTCGCCATCATCAAGTCGCTTCGAAACATCTGCCAGTACGCACAGGTACGAATGTCGTACAAACCTACGGCAAATGTCAGTGAAAAATCCCACCTGAGTAAACCACACCATCATTATCGCAACCACCTCTATCATGTACCAGTGCCGTACAAGACACAGGTACGGCATGTTAAGTCATCGCTTGAGTGAGGAGGACACTGCCTCCCACTTCGCACATCATTCCTCCCTATGCCGTACATTCACCTCATTCTCTTCAGACAAACACAAACACACACACAAAAAAAACACAAGCACACTCGTTTCCCCTCTGTTATGAGCAACGCGCGTCTGTGGTTCGTCCACCCTTTCCTGTCACCCCCCTGTCACCCTTTCCTAACCCCCCTTGTGCGGCGACTATCCGCTGCTACTGCTGCAGGCCACAATGCTGGTGTCGTTGCTACAGCCCTCCCCCGAGGTGTACGACTGCTTTGATGACGTCATGTTGCTGAGCGGGGGTCGACTTGTGTTTTTGGGCCCCCGTGCGGAGGTGGCGCCGTTCTTTGCGCGGCTGGGACTGGCCCCACCACCCACGAAGACAGAGCCAGATTTCCTGCAGGTGCGAGGGTGTGTCTGTATGTATGTGTGTGTTGGGGGGTGTATGTATGTATGTATGTATGTATGCATGATAATTTTTTGTACGGTTACACTGAGTTCTCGAAACCACCACCACCTGCCGTACAATCGCACAACCGTATGTATCGGTTATATCCCTCTCGCACAACAGGAAGTAACCGCCACTCCGGAATATCAGCTCAAGTACAGAGTCCAGGGAGGGCGGGCTGAGTCATGTGGCCAAAAGTGGCTGTCACCCAGGAGGCTACGACAGGTGAGTGTACGACAGTGTGTACGACAATGGGGGGGTGACAGACAGGCGTACATATGAACACGTCGGGGCACTGGGGGGGGAAAGGGATTAAGAGGGGGGCACTGGGTTTGGAAGCTGTAGTGAAGGTCAAGTACAGTCCAGGAGGGGTGATAGGACCTGAGCTAGACACGCGATAGAGCGAAACACACACACACACACATATATATATATATATATATATATACGTGCGTGGGGCGGGTGGGGGGGGGCCGGGGATATGTGTGAGGGGAGTGGGAGGGCTGTGGCGGAGGGGAAGGGAGGGCAATACCCACATCGCCCAGTGACCACATCTTTTTTTTTAATTATCCCGTCTTTCCTAACCCATGGATGGTACGGCGGCTGCTGTCGTACAGGAGTTTGACCGCAGCCCCCCCGGTCAGCAGCTGGCTCATGAGCTTGCCGTACCGCCGTACAACCACGAGCTGCAGGACATGGTACTGCACAAGGAATGGTGGGTACGACACGAAGAGATTGAGGTCCTAAAAGAGTCCAGGGTTGGAAAACACGGGACGGAGAGAAAGGAGGGGGGATACCCACATACATACACATCTACCCGCATACCCGCGTACGACAACAAAACCCAACATAGGACAGGAGAGGACACGGGGGGAACACGACCTCTATAAGGTCCCATCCGGAACCCTTCTCCTTGCCTGTTGGGGAGAGGGGGATGTAACCCATAACCCCTAGTCCTCCCCCCTTTTCCCGCTCCCCAACATCTTTCCCCCCGACAAAAACACGACACGGGGGTAAACACGTTCATACCCCCCTTTCTCCCCCCTGCCTGGCGCCCCCCCCAATACACACATACACGCCACGTGTCGTACAGCTATGCGCTGTCCCCGCTTCGCATGTGGATGGTGGTGGCGGCTCGGGAGCTATTGCTCTTCCTGAGGAACCGTCTGTTCTTCGTAGCTGGGGCGGTGCAGGTGCGGGTTTTAGGGGGGAAGGGTTTTAGGGTTTTTTGGGGGTGGGGGGAGGTTAGGGAAAGGGAGGGGAGGAGAGGGGAGAGGGCAATTGCAGGAAGAAGGGCAGGAAGCAATATTTTCAAAATAATTTTAACAAGTAATAAAATATGTTTCCAGGTAGCGCGCGAGACAGAGATTTCCTGTGTCTGTCTGTCTGTCTGTCTGTTGGTAAGAGGGGATCACCAGCACCAGCCACGTTTCTGCAGACGGGCGTAGGAAATTGTACCTAGGTCCCGTACCCATTCCCGTACCGTACGGAAATAAATACGAGGTCCTTAGTTCTGCAGATATCCGTCTTATAATTATTTAATGGTATCGTTTTCAGACCGAAAGCTCCGTTTTGGCCTTATCCGATTTAATTTTTTGTACGATTTAGGATATTTTAAAAAAGGTAAGGGAGCTCATATGCGTTACTAGTAGGCATGACATGGAGATATGTACGGCAGCTCCTACAGCTGCCGCCGCAGAAACGTGGCGACTATGTCCGCAGCCGTTTGTACCGCCCCTGCCGTACCCCCGCTACCCCCGGTCAATGCTCTGGGCGCCTGGATGGCAGCTCTGCTTTCTGTTGGTGGTGCTCTGGATGTGTGTCGGCGTATGTATGTATGTATGACTTAGATTACACTGTGGGCCGCGAGAGCCGGGGGCCGAAGCCGAAACACAGCGCAAGGGTCGGGAGCATGTATGTATGTATGTGTGGTTCCTTTCTTTAGAGCCTTAGCTGTTTCCCCCTCCCCCTCCGACTCTCTTAGACATCCTTATACCCCCTCTCTCGCATAGCTATGTCCCTATATGCCCTCCCGCCCTCCTCATGTATGTATATATGTCAGTCGCGTCAGGTAGCCATTCTCAATTCAGGTTTCTCCTTTTCCCCCGCCTTTCCTCGCCTTTCCCCTCTCCCTCCAAAACACGCATACACATACATACATATGGTACATACGTACTTACACACATACATACAGATTTTGTTCACGGCCTTCCTGGTGTCCACCACCTTCATTCGCCTCTCCAAGAGCACCTTCAACGACGCCAACCTGCACATGTCGGTCGCGTTCTTCAGCCTCATGACCATGTTGATGGTGCGTGGCGGGGACGGTGACGGTATGTATGTATGTATGTATGTATGTATGTATGCAGATAGATGCGTGTCACACTGTGTGTGTGTCATTATGCGTATGCGCGCATCTACGTCACTATGTGTGAGTGAGTGAGTGTGAGTGAGTGTGAGTGAGTGTGAGTGAGTGTGAGTGAGTGTGAGTGAGTGAGGGTGAGTGAGGGTGAGTGAGGGTGAGTGAGGGTGAGTGAGGGTGAGTGAGGGTGAGTGTGAGTGAGTGTGTATAGTAAGTCCTTCCTTCTCTGTTCCAACCCACTCCCGCCTTTTCGTTCCCACCCCCCG
>NW_003307573.1:470071-470853 GCF_000143455.1 Volvox carteri f. nagariensis | reverse complement strand
TCCCTAAGGGCGGTTTAACTTCTGTCCCATCTACTGCCAGCGCCTGGCCGTCTTCTTCAAGCAACGCGACCACCGGAGCTACTCACCCCTCGTGTACGCGGTCAGCTGCTTCGTGATGCGGCTTCCCGAGTTGCTCGTCCAGAGCAGCTTGTGGTGCCTGATGGTGTACTTCTCAACGGGCTTTGTGGAGGATGCGGGCAGGTGGGAAGGGGGAAAATGGGAAGGGGGGAGGGGGAGGGGGGAAATGGGAAAGGGGGAAGGGGGAAGGGGGGGGAGGTAATGGGAAAGGAGGAGGGGGAGGGGGGAAATGTTCTCTCACTTGCCAGTTTGAGGGTTAAGAAGGTCTTCCCTGGACTCCCAACTCCCAACTCCCAACCCCAGCTCCCAACCCCCGCGGCCCCCGGGAAGTCCTACCTTGTAATACACAGACACACAGACACACAAGCACACAGACACACAGACACACAGACACACCACCCCCGGTTCCAACCCGCCACATATTTCTTCAGGTTCTTCATCTTCTGGTTGAATCTGGTGGTTGCTGGTCTGTACTCGGTATCGGTGTTTCAGTTACTGGGAGCGGTTACTCGGCATGAGGTCATCGCGCAGGTATGTGTACGACACAATACGGCATGGCATAAGATGCATGCATCCCTGATTGTGTCCGTCCGGCATGGTGGCACTAACCTGAGCAGGTCCCCCTGGGTGTTTTTCTCCCCTTCTACATTCAATGATTATACCCCCCTCCCCCCACGCTTTACTCCCCNCCCCCCCTCCCCTTA
>NW_003307573.1:462577-470021 GCF_000143455.1 Volvox carteri f. nagariensis | reverse complement strand
TGAGGGAAGGGAGGAGGGGAGGGGGAAACTAAAACCCCCCAATGGCCCAGACGGGCGGGATATTGGGTTGAGTGGCAGTGGTTAATCGGGTATGAAGTTGTGACGAGATCCTGAGGAATCCCATCGGGATGTCCTCCCTCCCTCCCTCCCTTGACTAAACCCAAACCCCCCCGGAGGGCTTTCCTCCGCATCCCCCACTCCCCCCCCCGACACACACACACGGCACTTTTTCCCCGCCCTTCCCCCCCCTCGTACCCTCCCTGGACAGGCTCCATACCCCCCTGGTGGATCTGGTTTTACTGGTGCAACCCCATGGCCTGGGCGCTGAGGTCCATGGTCATCAACGAGCTCACGGCGGCTCCCTGGGGCACACCCGCCGTGGACTTTGGCCGCCCTGACATCACCATTGGCCAGGTGTGTGTGTATGTGTGTATGTGTGTATGTGTGTATGTGTGTATGTGTGTGTATGTGTGTATGTGTGTATGTGTGTATGTGTGTGTATGTGTGTGTATGTGTGTGTATGTGTGTATGTGTGTGTATGTGTGTGTATGTGTGTGTATGTGTGTGTATGTGTGTGTATGTGTGTGTATGTGTGTGTATGTGTGTATGTGTGTGTATGTGTGTATGTGTGTGTATGTTTGAGAGAGAAGGGGGGAAGAGGGGGAAGTCACTCACACATTTCACCCCGCGCCATTCCCCCTCTTGACACTTCCTCTTCCCCTCCCCCCCCCTTCTCCCTCTTCTCCCCCTTCTCCCCCTTTTTGCAGTATTCCCTGCTGGCACGGGGGTTTTACACGGAATGGCGCTGGGTATGGGCGGGTATCGGCACCGTCATGGGCTTGTCACTGGTGCTGCTGGTGCTGCAGGTTGTGGCGCTTAATGTTGCAAGTGGTGAGGTGGTTGGGGGGACGGAAGGGGAGGGGAGGGGGAAGGTTTTCTGCCTTTTGGGGTTTAGGGTTTTAGGGATTGGGAAGTGTTGGAACAAGCTTGCCACACATTGCCATGATCATCATACCGATAGTCCTGTCGTGTGCCCCCGCTTCTGGTTTCTCTTCGTACAAAATAGGCGTGTCGTACACGTGCGTGCGTGTGTGTGTATGTGTATGCAGCGCCCTCCACCTACCGACCTCCCCTGGACGAGGAGGAGGAGGAGGAGGAGGCCAAGCTGCGGCGGCAGGACGACAACGATAACTACCAGTCTCCGTACAACGACCAACAGGAATTGGAGTTGGCGGCGGGCCAGGTCGGTTCGTTAATTTGGTTGGACGAGGGGCCCGCAGTTGCAATGTGGCAGAAAGAGATCAGGAAAAGCGGTGAAGGCATGTCTTCACCTCGACGCGTCTGTGTATGTCCCCCTTTCCCCGGCTCGAAGTGTCCCTCCCCTTTTCCCCCTTCCCTTCGCTCGCTGGTTATTTATCCCCCACATATACACACACACATACACACGTACACACATACACACATACATACGTGATTACACCGGACACAAACGCACCACTCAGACCTTCTGCATACCTGCCGCCAACACAACTCGACAGGTAGCAGCTGTTAACGGCCGCAACGGAAACGACAACAACGTTACCAACGGAAACAACAACCAGAAGAACGAACCCATACACATTCGAATCTGCGTGAAATCGACATACGGCCCCCAGCGGTCTTCCCCCGCTGAGTCCAACGGTGGGGATGCTAACGGCGAAACGGCTAACAACAGCGACGGTTGTGGTGCAAACGGTAACGGTAATGGTAACGGCCACACCAAGGACCTGGAGGCTCTGGAGGTACACCGCACGACCCATGGGTCGAACTTGTCGTTCTCGCCAGTTGTAATGACCTTCAAGGGAATCAACTACTTTGTCCCGGAACCGAAGGGCAAGGGTGAGGGGGAGGGGGAGGGGGAAATCTGAATGGGTGTGTATTGGACGCGGGTGGACGAGGCTGGGGTTTTGGGGGTTGGGGGTGGGAGACGTGTGTACGGAAATACGTGTACGGAGTCAAGTCTGGAGTGGGAGGTCTTCCGCTGCCTTTCTCTGACCTGTACGACACGGTCATGGTGTCGTACGGCAGTGATGATGCATGCCGTACAAATGCTGGTTCGTACAAGTCATGCCTCGATACCCTTCCAGTTGCCCTGAGATCCCCTGCTGGGGCCCCCCCTTCCAAACCCGATTTAGATACCCCCTTTCAACCCTCAACAACTCTTTTACTTTCTCTCTCCAAAACATAGACATATACACGTATACACATACATGCATACATACACACGCACGCATGCGCACGTGTGACTTCAGGCGAGCTGCAACTGCTGCGGGACGTCGGTGGTGTCTTCTTACCGGGGGTTCTCACCAGGTGAGGGAGGGGGCGGGGGGTGTAACAGGATGTATGTATGTATGTATGTATTGCATATATGTATGTATGTACGTATGTATGTATGTGTGCATCCAAAAAGTGTGACATGTGTTCCTGAACCCCTTAATCCTGCATCATCCACTAACCACCAACCAACATGCGCAACCGCGAACCCCAACCTTCCAACCACCAACCGTCAACTACCAGTCTGATGGGCGCGTCCGGTGCCGGCAAGACCACCTTAATGGACGTTTTGGCGGGTCGCAAAACGGGGGGCCGGCAGGAGGGGGAGCAGCTGGTGAACGGGGCTCCCAAACGCATGGCCGCATTCGCGCGAGTGATGGGCTACGTGGAGCAGTTCGATGCGCACAACCCGCAGGTGCCGCCGTGTACATCAATATTGATTTGGGGTTTTGGGGGGAGGGTTGTGTGTTGGGTGTGGGAGATTGGAGGTGTGTATGTGTGTGTGCGTATGTATGTGCGTGTGCGTATCGGGTTATGGATGTTGGACTAGTATGTGTTTTTGCGAGTAGAGGTAGAGGTAGAGGTAGAGGTAGAGGCGGGCCAGGTGGCTGGCGGTTCACTGAATGAGGTGTGGAGAACGGGGGGTGTAGGGGACGAGAAGGCGAGGAGGGGGAGGGAAGTGAGTGCAGCAATATAATCGTACATGTACGGAAACACGTGTACGGAGCCGTAGGTTTCTTATAATACCTTCCGACACCCTAAAATCCCACAGACAGACATACGGACTTACCACACCAAATCCTCTGCTTCCGTGATTTCTTAGTTCGTCAACACCCCCTAAGGCGATGTCAACCACAACTCCCCCCCCCCCTTCCCTCCGCATACGTTCACGCATACACACACGTCTGCTGCAGGCCACGGTAGAAGAGGCCCTCCTGTTCTCCGCACGTCTTCGTGTCCCTCCTGGGGTATTGTCGTACACCTCTTCGGGGGGGAGCCGTACTGCCATTCGTGCGCACGTGGCGGAGGTGATGGAGGTGGTGGAGTTGGGGCCCCTGGCCAGGCACGCGGTAGGCGCCGGCGGGGCGGTGGGCGGCGGCCTGTCCACGGAGGCCCGGAAGCGATTGACCATTGCCTGCGAGCTGGTGGCGAATCCATCAATCATGTTCCTGGTGAGATTTGAACTCGGCTTGACCGCATGAGATATTTTTTTATCTAGTTGATTATATTCGTTTTTCGGTTGTTTCGGTTACCGTCGTTCCCTTCGTCGTACCCTGTCCTTCCCTCGAGATTTCTTGAGGGGACTGCCTGCAGGTCATCAAAGTAGTTCTAGACCCCTTTTCCTCGGAACATTTAATTTATTTTGTGTAAATAAAAAATAAAAAAAGTAGGTAGGATTGTCGTGCCGTACTCCCGCCAATCCTACAACCACTACCACCGCTTGACACGTGTAACTTCCCACCCGGTTTCCGATCCTCATTCCCCCCTAAAACCCGCGCAACCTATCCCCACAAACCCCTCCCCAGAAACCCTGACTAGCCCTCTACACGGCTGCAGTCGAGCAGGGCCGTGTACCGCCGTACATACACACACACGTTTTCCCTACCCCCCCTCGCCCCGCCCAATTCCCCCCCCCCACACACACACATCAAACCCCACGCCAGGACGAACCCACCACGGGGCTAGACGCACGCGCTGCCGGCATGGTCATGCGTGCCGTACGGAATACGGTAGCGACTGGTCGTACAGTGGTGTGCACCATTCACCAGGTGAGTGGGTTTCTGTTGTTGTTATTACACCGGGCTACAAAAGTTTCTATACTCACTTGATTTCTACTAACACTTCTACTAACACTTTACATCAATACTCATAACATGTATGAGTGTTAATAGGGCTTTGGCAAAATGTTAAGCACATGTATAAGATATACACTTTTCAACGAACCAACTGACCACGAATCTCGATTGCAACCGAATCTTCGGTTAAAGCCCAACGAGAATTCTGAGGGCTGGGACTTAAGAATTTTAGGTGAAGGTTTCATATTTTTTTAACTGACACCTTTACTTTTCATCAGGTACTTCCTTTACCTCTTCGGGGATGGGGGCCTTCCTTTCTTTTTATCTGACGTGACGTTGTCCCGTACGTCCCCGTACATCGATATCTGTGGAACCCGAGCCCGCGACCGCACCTTGTACCGGTACGACATAAACCCTAAAATACACAAACCTATGACCTCCCAATGATTTGGCCCCGGGGGGACTCAAACCTATGCCGTACACCCACCCCCTTACATGTCGTACCGGACCTCGCTATAGCCTAACCGGGAGATCATGGACTATTTTGACGAGTGAGTGAAGTGATCGGTTGTACACGCGTATTATGTGTATGTCGTACGTGTGCATGTGTGTGTACGACATCTCCATCCGGCTTGACGTACTGGATTTATGCACAGCTTTTGTGCGCGTGCCTGTGTGTATTTGTGTGTGTGTGTGTTAGTGTGAGGGGAAGAGGTGGTGGATTTCTAGCGGCCGGAGTTTCAGAGCGACGTGACATACAGACAGACGTACATACACACACGTGCAAGTGCACTTATCAGTCGGTGGGCGGGACGAGGGGCGGGTGGGTGTTTGGGGTTGGGCACAGGACATGCCTTACATGTACATCGTGTGGAGAGAGAGAGAGCCAAACCATATGTATGAATGTATGTATGTGGGTATGGATGTATGTGTGTATGTGTGTGCGTCTTGTTTCCCCCTTTCCCCATCTGCACCCACCCCTCCTCCCCCCCGCTCAGGTTATTACTTCTGAAGCCAGGTGGCCGGGTCATTTTCAACGGACCCGTGGGTCGGCCCAACCAAAGTGAGCTCATTGCCTACCTGGAGTCAATACCCGGGGTGCCCAGGTACGGCACACATACACACACGCATGTGGTGTAAGGGCTGGCTATCGTGTCTGTAACCCCCCAATGCCCCTTGACGTTAAGAAACACCGCACAATGGGAATTGTCAATGCCGCCGTTGTTTCGACCCGTGTACGACACGGCGAGGGCGGCCCGTAAAACCCCAAACTTGTTTTTAATACCCCTGCGCCGAGGACACACACTCTCTCTCTCACCCCTTTCTCACCCCCTTTCCCCCACTCTCACTCCCCCCCAACACACACATACACACATACATACATACATACATACATACATACACACATACACACACATACATACACACGTGCAGCTACCAGCCGGTGCTCAACCCCGCCAACTACATGCTGGAGGTGACCTCCCCCGCAGCCGAGGAGCGCATGGGGGTGGACTTTGGCGATATTTGGGAGCGGAGTGATTTGGCCGCGTGAGTATCATGTCGTATATTACGACATGTCGTATATTGTACTGGGTTTCATCTGTGCCTGCGGTATATAGCTGTCTGGCACTGTTATGTGTCTATCTGTCTGTCTGTCTGTCTGTCTGTTTGGCTGTCGGTCAATTCAGGGGGGGGGGGGGACCCTGCTTTACCGAGCGAGATAAGGCACTAATAAGGACCTTTGTTCCCTTCTTCTCCTCCTATATACATACATACATACACATACACGGCTCTTGCGCAGCGTCGCCGCCTCCCGACTACAGCATTACCGGACAGCAGCAGTAGCAGGACCTGCCGCCGCTACAGCCACTTCCGCCACCACCACGACTACTGCCATCGCAACCGACGATGCCGCCGCCGCTGCCGCCGCCGCCATTCCAGCGCGTCGTTACTCCCAGCCCGCTGTCGTACAGTTGTACTTGCTCGTCCAGCGCTACCTGGTTAGCTACTGGCGTAATCCGTCGTACAATTTGCTGCGCCTGGCAGTTACGGTGTTGTTGGGGCTGGCGCTGGGAACGTTGTACTGGGACAGGGGCACTAAGAGGTGCGTGCGTGTGGGTTTTGGGTTTGGGTTTCGGGGCGGGAGAGAGGTGAGGGATATTTTTTATTAGGGTGGGGGTTTATGTGTTTTTGTGGTGTTGGGTGCGGATGTGTGTGTTTGGGATGAGGGCAACCGACCAGCTCTGCGGCGCCTTTCTTTGCCGTACATTCCTTGTTGCCGTACATTCCTTGTTGCCGTACAGGTCTTCCCTTCTGGGTGTGCTGGACATTATGGGTGCGCTCTTCTCCACAGCTCTCTTCCTGGCGATGACGAACTGCCTCACGGTACGACACCGTACGACACACATCACATCTTACAGCGGCACATGATTTTGAAAGCTCCCGTACGGAGATCCAGTAAATGCACAAATTTCGGTGATCCAGGCCGCGGGCAGTACGCCCTCCCGCCTGATACAAAATGCAACACATACGCAATTTTAGACTCACACACTCTCTCACACACACATACACACACTCATATCGACACACTTCGTTACGTGTTTTTTGCGATTTAGGTGATGCTCCCCCCCCTTTATCAGGATGCTCGCTAGGGGAGATGCCACCACATTGTCGTACTTTCTAATTTACCCCGTAACTCTTAACACGCAACCCCCGTCAAAAACCCACACCCGCAGATCATGCCAGTGACGATGTCTGAACGTGCCGTGTTCTACCGGGAACGAGCGTCCGGAATGTATAGCAGTGTCGTATTCGCAGCGGCGCAAGGCCTGGCGGAGTTTCCGTACTTGTTCGTACAGTCGGTGGTGTACGTTATCATCGTGTACTGCACCACTCAATTCGAGTTCGACTCGTCCAAGGCCCTCTGGTTCTGGTGAGCACAACATTTAATCGGACCCCTGGTGGGCCCATGGCCCTGCTTTCTGCCCTGTCCTTCTTCTACTTCTACTTCTTCTTCTTCTTCTTCTTCTTCTGTTTTAATCTGAATGAATGGCTCAGCTGTCACTCCGCAAACACCGACACCCTCAATCACAAACTAAAACCCCTTTCCCCCCCGCCCCCCCCCTCCTCCCCCTCCTCCCTTCCCCCCTCTTCCCGCTCTTGTCGTACAGGTTGTTCATTTGGCTCAACCTGTTGTGTTTCACGTACCTGGGAATGGGCTGCATGAACCTCACCCCCAACATGCCCGCGTGCGTGGCAATGACGAGTTTTGCCGTACTGCTGTGGATGCTATTTTGCGGCTTCCTCATTTACAAAGATGTGAGGTTGGGAGGGAG
>NW_003307573.1:447100-461866 GCF_000143455.1 Volvox carteri f. nagariensis | reverse complement strand
GGAGGAGGAGGGAGGAGGAGGGAGGAGGAGGGAGGAGGAGGGAGGAGGAGGGAGGAGGAGGGAGGAGGAGGGAGGAGGAGGGAGGAGGAGGGAGGAGGGAGGGAGGGAGGGAGGGAGGGAGGAGGGGTTTTGGTTCATCATTGAGGGTGACGGTGTTTGCGGAGGATGCCTTGGCTTGGTTGGTTGGTTGGTTGGTTGGTTAGTAACTACTGGTTGTTGGAAGGGCGGAATCAATTAAATGAGGGTGAGAGTGACAACTACTGGTTTGGTCAGGGAGGTTGTGGTTGGGAGTAAAAGAAAGATGTTAGCCTAACCTCCTAACTTACCGGTGCTGTACTCATCGTACGAACTTCCGTACATTGCAGGACATCAAGCCTTGGTGGTTGTGGGCCTACTACTTCAACCCAGCAACGTAAGGCAATGTGCACGGCAACGTGTACGGCAAGGGGGGAGGCCATGATTTCCTGGGTGTGGGGGTTGGATTCTGGATCGAAGAGGGTTTCGACTGTCTGTCGGGACGACGTCGCCGCGTGGATCTGTTGTACGGCACATGTGCACACAACACCTCACACACACACACATGTATTCATTTGCCATTTCCCAAAGAGTCGCATCGGCGGGCGCAATATGTCCACAGTAGCCGCCGCGACAGACACGACGGTATACACAGCACAAATCACCCACAAACCCCGGAAGGCCTTCCCCCCGCCACCCCGCAACGACCTCCCCGCGCTCCCCCCACCCCGCCAAACATACATACATCCGTACATCCGTACATACACACCTGCGCACGCAGGTACTCGATCTACGGCTGTATTGTCACTCAATTGGGCGACGTCACGGACGAGCAGATTGCCATAGGTGTGTACGGAAAGGGGAGTTAAAACCGGGCTGTTTTCGTTTCAGTTTTACGTATGAGATTAGGTTTTGTCGTAGTTTGTTATATACATGTATATATGTATGTGTACATGTGTATATACATGTATATGCATATACATACATATATGTACATGTATATGTGTATTATATATATAATATACACATACATACATATATATGTAATGTAATGTTATGCGAATCTGGTCCATCAACTGTGACCTCAACTCCACATCTCAGCAGCTAGCCATAATCTCGCGCTCCCGACTAATTCGGGGGTCTCCCCAGGAATCGAACCCAGGACCTTAAACCGCTAATTGCAGTAGTGTCAACCCAGACCAGACCAGTCCAGACATATATATGTATGTATGTGTGTGCTACACCTCGGTTGCGGTACCCGGAGGGGTGTACGAGTGCCCATTCACGAGCCAGGGGTAGGGCCCAAGAGCCCCCTTAGAGCCAGCTAGCTAGGAGCCGCAAGATATACGATATGGCCTTTTACGTCGCCATCAGGTGGTGATGGTTGTGGTGGTGGTTGTGGTTACGAATACTGATTTCGCCTGCAACCTGCAACGTTTGGTGTCCTCATGCCTGATTTTGCTGTGCAATTTGCCTTCGCCGTACTGACGACAGGCCAAGACAAGTACATGTCGGTTGCGGATTTCGTGGATACGACCTTCGGTTACAAGTGGGTACTGGGGTGGGGGGTGGGGTGGGGGGGTTGCTGGTAGGGTTGTGCCTAAGTTAGAAGGCATGTCCTTCCCAACTGAATCTAATTAGATCTAATTAGATCTAATTAGATGACATTAGCTTCTCAACTAAAGTGATGCCTGCTTCTCAGGATCTTCATCTTTTCGCCTCAAATACTATAATAATGTTATTTAGGGCGAATATATGCTAAATAAAGGATTAAGATTTGGACTGCGGGAGCTGCATAGCCGAGTAATTGCGTACACATGTACGGTGTGGCACGCCCAGACCCGTGGGTCCCACGACACCTGGACGACCATGCCTGAAGCGACAAGACAGAATGGACAAGGCTGAATTCATTTACGACATACAGTAGAGGAAACACGATCACAGGTTCACCGTTCACTCCCCTAAGCTCCAAAGTCCTAAACCTATTTCGCCTCATCATTGAGTCACAATTACAGACGCCGTCCAATTTCGCTTGGATCGTGTCGAGCCGGCTTCATCGGTGGGCCCTCATGGGGTCGTCATCGTTCGGGGAACTGGGAGGCGGAGGAGTGGATGTGAAGGGCCGGGAGGCGGCCTGTATACATGTGTACGTCCCTGACATGCATAGGTGGTGCCACGGTTGAGGGATTGGTGGCGCTGAACTCCTTGCCGCAGACGCAGACCCACCAGACTGCCTCACCGCATCGCCAACCAGCACCACCACGTTGAAGAACCCCCACCAAGTGCACCACCTGCTGCCTGCGCTTAAGTTCCTTAAGCTTCTCATAGTACGCTTCCGGTGCATACTTCTTATTACCGTGGGTGTATTCTGTCTTTTCATCCTTGTGTTTTGGCTCGCTCGAGGCCTGCACCAGGGTCTGCGTCTGCCATTTGCTATAGCCCTAATTCGTAATTCGTAATACATAGATATAGGGTCATATATCACCTGTTATATTGGCGACGTATGGGAGCCGCCAGAAGGACATCTAAAGATTTCTAAAGGATTCTAGTGTCGTACATTAGATAACGGTATAACCGTCATCTAAAGTGCGAAAATGACCTTCCAAATTCTAATTGAGTTTTTACATGAAATTTCTAACTTTAGATTCTCAACTTTAGTTGAGGACCAACCCTAGTTGCTGGTGGGGGGTGGTGCGGGTGGTGGTGGGGGTGGGGGCTTCATAAAGCGACGAGAAACGTTTTTTCGGATCTGCATTAATTAGTTATATATCCCCCGCCAACGATTTGGGCCCCTTAGATCCAATGCCGTGGATCTGGATCCAGAATGACTTTGACCATGACCTCCTCTTTCCCACCCACCCCCACATACACACACATGACGACAGTGTTTTTCCTTCTCCTCCCCCTCCCCCTCACATCCCCCCGCCTCCGGCTCCGCCCGTTCATCCTCGCTTTGGCCGTCCTTTACGGTACGGAATGTACGGCAGATACGACATGCGCGGTTGGCTGGTCCTGATCATGGTTGGCTTCGTAGCGCTCTTCCGCTCCTTTTCGTACATTGGGCTGACGTGTCTCAACTTCCAAGTACGGTAACCGAAATGTACGGTAACCGAAATGGCTCGCCCGAGCCCACTCCCCTCCTTCCCTCCCCCTTCCTCCAGCTCCGGCCCCCTCCTTCCGCCTCCTTCCGCCTCCCTCCCCCCCGCCCGGGGCAACTACCCGATGACCAGACCGGTGCCGTGTTGGCGGTGATGGGGGGGCCAGGGTGATGTGGGGGGTTTGGGGGGTTTGGGGGGTAGGGGGGTTTGGGGGGTTTTGGACAGCCAAGGGGGATGTGGTGACGGAAGATGACGAAAGCAACGGTGGGAAGCCGCGGGGCCGCTTTCTACGGCGCCGTACATACACAAGCACGAGCGGTCGCCCAAGTATGAACGGCCTGGGGGAAGGAAGGGGGAGAGAGATGGCGGGGGAGGGAGATGAGGAGCGGAGGGAGGTCGCCGTTGGGGGTTAGTCTAACAGGGACGAGCGGGCCGCTGTCGTCAGGTGTCGTTTAAAGGAAAAACCCTAAGTTGGCAGTTAAGAGGGTCACAGGGAAACGAACACAGATTAACCGATGCCCGAAATCTTCCCCATGGCGTCATTGTACGGCACAAGGATGCCCAGGTATGTGCAGTGATATGGGGTGCGTTGGTGTACGACGGCTTGGGTGCTTGTGTTTGGGGGTCGCGACCTCCCCCCGAATTTCTCCCCCCCCCGCCCCGGAGGGGGGGGCCGGGGGATTAGCTGGCGGGAGGGGTAAAGGGGAGTGTGAAAAGAGGCGCCTTACAAAAGTGGGGTGAGTGTGTATGTGTGATGATCTGTACAATATAGCCGTGGAAGGCGAGAAGGTAGCCGGGGTTTGGGAGTTGGTGCTTCGGGTTGGCAAACGAGTTCTGTACATACATACATACATGCACAGGGTTTGGCACTACTGGTAAGGCGCGACCACAAAAGTCCTTCCGATGGTGGAAGGTATTGCGCCCCTAGTTGATGGACGGTGGTGACCTGGGATAAAGTTAACCTGCGAGCCGACCAGGAATGGAGTTGGGCCGCTGTCGACCCGGCAGATTCCGTTGGATGCTGGTGGTGGGTGCGGAACCTGAGCGATCCACTGAGAAGTTGACTATGGTGACTGGATGAGGGTGCCCCGAAATACCGGGGAAGGCAGGGTTTCGCAGGGTAGCTGCCACGGGCGAAGATACACCCCCCTGTTTCACACATCATACATACATACATACACAGATATGCCTTTTAAGTGATTGCACACACACCTTCGCGGAGGGCCCTTCCTTTGCGGAGTTGATGAGAGATATCCCTCCCTGGATTACCGTGTTGTGGTGGTGGTCTCAAAACACATGAATTTGCATTTATGCTTAGATATACATACATACATACGTGACACATCTGAAGTCCATTATGTGCCTCCTGACGAAGTTATTCTCGTGAAGGTGGTGTACGGATGTACGATGATTGTACTGCAGTATGGACATTCGTGAGAGCGGAATGCATGTGTAGGAGAGGAGACAGAGGTCGCACAGCGGCGGGTGTATTTCTGGGGGCAACAGGTGTGTTGTTGTTGTTGTTATTGTTGTTGTGTGATATGAATGTCTTAATATGCCGTCTATGCGCAATTGGAGGTATTACAGGCTGCATAATAGAGTGAGCTGAGCTGCATAACGTGAGCTGACCTGCGTAACGCCTGATGTGTAACGCCTGATGTGTAACGCCTGATGTGTAACGCCTGTTGCGTAACGCCTGTTGCGTAACGCCTGCTGGGTAGCGCTCGAGGCAGATCTTAAAGTGGCAAGGGGCGAAGGACGTAAAAGGCAATGAGAGGAAACCACCTTGTGGTACGAGAAGGTGAAAGCAACGGATGTACGGCGAGATGATCATCATCGGCTGCGTGTGATATATGCATATGTGTGGTTGTAAGCGGCCCCGCCCCCTCCACCTCCACCTCCACCTCCACCTTCCCCACCGTATGATAACCGGCGGAAGGGCCGCGTCGCTTGCCAATCTTGTGTCGTCGTACATTTCGTAGATTTTCATTAATTACAATAAAAAAATAAAAATAAATATTTTGGCGGTTCGCTGCAACCGGTAATGATCACCATCCGTTGTCAACGCCCTTCATGGCCGCCTCCGTCACGAGCCCAGGCCCTCCCAGTCGCAACACCTTCTCAGCTGGCGGGGCTTCTGTCGGCCATGATGGGGAAATATGACTGCCGTACGGCGCTGCTCTGGCATCCTAAACCTTTTTAACCTCAAACCTCATGTATATCATGTACGTACGGTATGTGGGGAGTTGGGGAGCCACGGGACGTACCTGTCCGATCCATTCGCGGGGAGGTCTGGTGTGGAGGCAAAAGTCTGTATGTGCTGCTGTCGTCATGCGAGCGCGTGGACGTACCTGCATCAACTTGAAATTGAGATGCACTGACGGCTAAGTGGCTCGATGGCAATCAGTCGTCCGGTCGCGCGTTCAGTCCAATCGCCATTACAGATTATTAGAAGAAGTTACATACAGAATCCAATCAACCGTACGGATGCTGGATCTCATGCCGTACAGCGCCTTTCATTCTGCACACACAGATATACATACGCACAAATGTTGTACATGTATATACGTGCAAAAATATACACACACACACGCAACACATGACAGACATGGGAATGCCGTACACAGACGCACTTCAACTCTCGCAGGCATTGCATCCCGCCCGTCGCGGGGCATTTATAAACAACGGCTGACGTACGGCACCTCATGTACGTCACAACATTGTTAGTTTTTTGCATCAAAAACACCTCTTTTCCGGGCCTCACATAAACTGTTGGAATCGATCCGCCGACATCCACAATGCGTTCTATTCGCCTTAAAAGTAATTAAATCTCTAACCAGTATCTCTAACAATCGCCACCTGCACATCGATGAACAGAGACATACACACACACACACACACACACACCTCGTGGCTCTCCAGCCGGGAGAGCCGTTTGAAGTTGTTGAGGTTGTGTAGTTAGGATTTCTTAACTTCTTCTGCAACTATTGTAATTACTTTTTAATGTCGACTTAGCCTTATAATTTCCCCTGCCAAATAACCGCCAAAAAACCGCCAAATAACTGTCGAACCGTCAGCTGCCTTCGGGGATATTAGTCGTTCAGGGGCCCCGAGACAATTCCAAGTCGCTACTTCCCCCACCCACCCCCGCCATCCGCACCCCCCCCCCTCAACCCGCAAAACTGTGTTTTGGACACGGCTCTACCTCCGCCACCAGCTGACGGAACGCGGACCAGATCCGTGGATCTGCCGTACAGATGTAGCCGCCGCCGCGGAAGCGCTGGCTTGGCTGGCGGTTCAGGTCCCCCAAACACACGTGCGTGATGTCGTACACTGTATTTCCGTACCCGTACAGACTATAAGAAGGACCATTTCCAACTTCACACCGATTGGCACTGCTCTTTCCAGTTTCGGTGGTGGTGGTGGTTGTGGTCCGATTGCTCGTCCAAGGGGTAACAGCTGTACGGCAGGGTTCGTGACTGCGATCCAGCTGCCTATCGTCACTCCCGCGGGCCTCGCTTGTCGAGGCGGCTGCTTGCTCGTCCATTGTCAAAAGAAGGTTTGCCGTACTGATGCCCCATTTGCTGTGATCCTTGAGCGAATCCCATTCAACGATGACGTCATCGCCATCACGGCCGCCGACGCCGCCGCCGACGCCGACGCCGTGGCTGCTAGCGTCGCCACCACCACCGCCGCCGCCGCCGGTCCAGGCGGCGCATGCCGGTACGACGACACGCCGCACATTGAGCGAGTCGTACAACGTGTGCGGCGGACACTCGCTGCCGTACGACGCACCTACGCGCCACGTCTCCCAGGCCAGACCAGTTCCTAGCAGCGGTTCCAAAACCTGTCAGTCGGTAACCAGTCGGGAAGGTAAACAATCACCCTTAAAAAACGACCTCACGCGAGTGCCATGTTGGATTTTAGATTTCATAATTCCAGATCCAGATCCTTAGAAGTACGGAACCCGACCTCCCTCCAGCTGTCTACGGCTGACTACGGCTGAAGCCGCCCCAAACCCCAAACCCCAAAATGGTTGTAAATCACTCCCCTACTCTTTCCCCCCCCCTCACACACACATACACACATACACACACACGCACACGCACACTCACCCCACTTTTGTAAAGCGCCTCTTTTCACACGCGACCAAACCTTCTTCCCCACATTCCCCCTCCATTCACCCCACCTTCCTTCCGCTCCCTCCCAACTGCGCCGTTTAGTATATGTTTCACTCCACCACATATTATTGCGCCCGTCGGCACATTGCCTCACTTCACCTGACACCACTACCACGCACTGTCCTGTACGGCAGACATTCGACTCCCCCTCACTCCCTTACCCCACATCTCCCCCCTTCACACACCCCCACCTGCTCATGGAAGTCTACTGCATGACTGGGCGACTTGGTGATGTGGCGCCAGGTGCTGCCGTACAGGGTGGTTAGCAGCCGTTGGGAGACGTTACGTGCAGCTGGCGGCAGGTGTGACGGCGACGATTGCAGCAACGACGATGCTGACGTCATCGCGGTCAGGGAAGACGGCTGCTGCCGCCGCCCCCGCCGGAGCGAGCGCCTCGAACGCAACAAACGCCGTGAAACGTCGCTGCCGCCGCCGCCGCCGGCCGCATCGCCGGCGGCGATGCCTCGCGGACAATCGCCGTACAGATCGAGGGCCACGTCAGCGGCGGCGGTAGCGGCGGCACCGGCCCCGCTGGCCGATTCCTCCGCCGCATCGAATCCCGAGGCATCGATTAACTGCTGAATTACATCGTACTTTTTCTTAAGTCTGTCTGGCATGACGTGGTCGTACACGTACACCTTTGCTACAAGCAAAGATTCCGCCACTCGCAAGAGATCCTCCCGCGGGAGTGTCAGACACAGAGCATGCTGGCCGTACACTGTCTGTGCGTGTCGTACAACGTCCCAGGGGGGATCTGGGCCGCCGTCCCCGCGCATGTCGCCGCCACCGTCGGCACTCTCGACCACCACATTCCCATCCGCTGCCGCTGCCGGCGGCGGCGGCGGCGGCTTGTGGCGGCCTGGCGGTCGGGCCGGGAAGGATGGGAAGCTGTGTGTGATCCACACGCCCCCAGACGGCCCAAACACCAGGACGCCCTTCGAGTGCGCAAACAGCCAGTGCTCACGGCCCTCCGGATCGGCGTCATTGTAAAAGGCAAAACCCAGAGCTGGCGCAGCTGCCCCTGCCGCCGCCGCCGCCGCCTGGGCCGCCGCCGCCAACGTGCGCCGTAACGGCCCTTTTACGTCGTTAACGTCGATGCCTGGACGCCAATAGCAACCCTTGCCGCCACCACCATCACTACCATCACCGCCAGCATCATCATCACTACCACCATCACCTCCACCACCACCACCACCATCTCCGCCCGGGCTGTCAGGCGCAGCTGCCGCCTGGTTGCCCCTCCGCAACGGCGGCAGCGTTTGCTGTGGTAACGGTGGCGGCGGCGGCGGCGGCGGCAGCGAGTTACTGTCCATCATGGCCGCCAGCTGCCCTGCCGGGTACTTGAGCAGCAGCCACCAGTCCCGGGGGCGGCCGTCGGAACTCAGACAGCGAGGTCCTTGCCACGGCGGGGTGGCCGACGGCCGGAAAGCCCCTGGCTGTGGCTGTAGCTGTACCTCTCGCTGTGGCTGTAGCTCTGGCTGCGGCTGTAGTAGTGGCTGTAGCCCTGGTTGAGGCGGGTGGAGGGGAGAGCCCCCCCCGCTATTAGGAGGTGGGCTGGCGGCACCGCTAGGTTGCTGGAGGGGGGTTCCGGAGCAGCAGCTGATGAGGACCAGACGGAGGAGGAGGAGGGAAAAGAGATGGTGCTGGGAGTACGGCATGCCACGGCGGATGCGGTTGGTGGGTTGCTGTGGTCTTGGACGGGGGCGGGGGAGGGAGGAGCTTGTCCGCCGCGTGACGTTGGCCAGGAAATAGACCCGGAGGGATTCAGTTCCTGTAGTAGTGGCAGCAGTAGTGGTGGTGGTAGTATTCGTAGCAGTAGTAACGGCAGTAGCAGTGGTAACAAATGTAGTGGTAGTGGTAGTGGTGTTATGGAGGTGGCCAAGGGTTCAATTTGGAGCTTTACGCCGGCTCCCATCGGTCTCAGAGCCTACCACCTAGTCGCGACATGTAAAAGGACCAGGCCTTATTGTGTTCCTGTTTGTTAACGTAACCAGCTCAAACGGCGATCCCTAGGACAGGTTAAAAGCAATTACAAGAGGACTATGGCTTTGAGGGCATTTAAAGCGGGACACTGTCGTCCCGAGTAGTGCTTGCGAAAACGACTGGAATTAGTTTCCAGAAAACAAGATGGAAAGCCGTTGTGAAGGTTGCAATCAAAGTCAAATATCGTTTTGAAGCTTAGGCTTACAATAGGTCCTTGCGATGAGGAACGCAAACGCGATGTTTTCCGCGGGCTCTCCGGAATCTCCAAACATACCAACTTTACAAATGCAAACTTTGAGGGATTGTGAGCCTGTCTCGTTATTGTTACTATACGTGCTGCCTTTTCCATTGCATCCAGAGCGAACTCAGCTAACAGCAAAGGTCTGCTTATCGCGTTGTCGGCCAACAGAACATAACATCACCAACCGCTAACCGCGCCAACCCTCAACCTTTATGTCATACCTCGAACCAGACATCGGCAAACGGGGTATTTCTGGTTTTGGGAACGGTTCTATTTCTGTCTTCAAACACAATGGCCCGCGACCTGTTCTTCGTCATTGACCGCGGACTAAGGTCGCCGGGCGGCCTTTCGGGCCGCATAACACCTTTCGTATACGGCGTATGATCCTATTTCTGCAAGCCGGCCAGCTTCGGGAACTCGCTACTGGCAACACTAATCTTGTTATGTGAGTTGCTCGTGCGTGCAGGGGTTGCCCGTACGTGTCGCTGCTGGCTGGGACATATGACTGATTCCAGAATTGCGAGTGAGACCCAGGTACCTGTGTTAACAGTCCTTTCTGCTTTATCAATGTGCATGGCCTGGCCTGGCCTGTCTCGTGCTTTAAGGACATCAACGGCTTTGCCTAACGAATCCCTAACTAGCACGATTCCCCGCCATACATTCAGCATGGCTAAACCAACCAACCCATGCACACAAGAGCAATGAGAGAATTGGAGACCTGATCTGCCTGGATCAAACATATACGGGACAGCACTGGGCGGCAATAGACGCGTCCTGCTGATTGTCTTCTATTACAGCGTCTGCTTGCCGTGGGCATCACTTTTCACTATTGTTTATTTTTATTCCCTTGTGGATTTGAGTGCGTGCATTATTACCTAAGAAGCGCCCCACACGCCTTGAGGCCACGGTCACACTTCAACGTCACTCCTTTCGTTTCGTTTTCCGGTTCCTTGCTTCCGTGCACTAAATGCTACTTTTGTTCATCATCGCATCCATGTAAACAGTTTTTAAGCAGGCCTAATCATGTACGTTTCTGTTAGATAAGGAGCAAGCCTGCCCACCCCACTCGGCGTCCTGATACATCATTGACATCCGTTGACGAAGATTCATTCAGGCAGCCGCCTAGTTAACACCTAATGTTATCATTTCAGTTGCAATCAACAACGTGTCCTTCCTTAGTCCTTACGGTGGCCGGTGAGCGGAGGGCTTACAAACCCAGTGCGAAATTCCGTCGTCAACAGGAGTAGGTTTTGCCTCTGAAAATTGCATATGGATACAGCTTTAAGATCGCCAAAGTGATGAGCTGGTAGAGATTGCCTTAGCGTACTGCCGCAGCACACCGCGCGCAAATACGGTATCCTTGGACACGCAGCACACATCTCTCAATTATGTCGACAATATGAAGAGCTTGGCAGTTCCCTTCCTCCGTGTGACAACAACCGTAACACTTTATGGATGCAATGACCCAAACTGCCGAGGAAGGAGCTGCCTCTTATAACTTGAGGCAACGTCTTACGAAGATCTTAAATCCACCTAGATGTTATTTTTAAGCTCCGCCCGCACAAGGAAGAGGAGTCAAGAAAAGTGTTACAAGCATCCTTGTCGCCTGAGCGAAAGGCATTATGGCAGATGACTCTTATGAAGAAGATGAAGCTGCAGACGGGGTTGCCCACGCTGAAAACCATGTTGAGGAGGACCGGCATACGGCAAGCTCGCGTCGCCAAGTCGTTTTGCCAGGCTTAGTGCCTTCAGGGACGGTTAATGGCTACGACGCAGAAGGTCTTCGTGCTAGAGCTCTTGCCTTTGGGACCAAAGCTGTGGCCATATCCTCGAACAAACAGTTGACGTCGAAGTTCAGGGGTGTGTGTTGGAACAAGAAGAACAAGGTACGCAACGTTCTTTATGCTGCTTTGTTCATGATCCCATGTCGCCTTGCGCAAGGCTAGGTAAATTACCTGGCCTGAACGTAGAGGGTATGGCCAAGACTCAGCCAAATAGAGAGCTAGGATGTGATCACGCACTTCAATGAATCGGTTTGTTCCTCTCGACACCACCCCTCCTTCCCCCCCCATCATCCCAACTCTTCCGGAAGACTGGCAATAGCACACAGCCTCTTTCACCCCATATACACCCCACATATATTCACCACGAATCCCTCTCTTTTCCGACCGACACCGTAGCGATGGCAGGCAGCAATCAACTCCTCCGGAAAGTACCTCTACCTGGGTTCTTACGACACGGAGGCCGAGGCGGCGGCAGTGTTTGACAAGGCCGCCATTCGAATCCGCGGCCTCAAGGTAACCACACTGCTTCAACTCGTTCAGCCGCTGTGTGCTGTGTGCTGTGTGCGGTCCTCTTGTAAACCACAAACCACAGCCGCGTGTCACTTCCCGGTATACCAGTCCACGCGCACCCATCCACAAGTATTATTATGTGCGTATCACACGTTCCGACTGCATCAGACAAATGACGATTAGCACGCCGGAGCTCTCACACTTTTGGGCGAAAGCTAAGGATTTTTGTTCCTTTGTGGAGGTGTGCTGAGCTTGCTCCCGGCCGCCTGGGCAAAATCCCTTCCAGGCCGAAATTCTGATTCTGATTCGACGGTGACCAGCACCCACCAGAAGTGTTGCCCGTGTTGTCCGTGTTGGTGGTGGTTTTAAAAAGTTACCGCCGAGCTGGACGAAGGAGAAACCGTCGGATGCCTCGACCGTCCTTATCAGCATCAGCACCGGCATGAGCACCAGCATTAGCGGAGTGTTTATTCCGTTCCATCGTATATACAAATCCACTTGCGAACGATGCATTATCCGTGTCTTTGCTTTTTTTTTCATTCACACCAACGTCCCACACTTTTCCCGACAGTCTCATTTTCGCCCCCAGCTCGGCTCGCCCCCTCGCGCTCTGGAAGTCAAACTTGAGAGGGAAGATACCTCTCCGGTCCCACCTTGGACCCGCCTGCCCGCGCGTGTGTGTATGTGTGTATGTATGTCTGTGTGTGTATGTGTCCGTGTGTGTGTGTGTCCGTGTGTGCTATACTCGCTTACACACATTGCCCTCTTCCGACACCACACCTCTCGCCGGCCCTCGCGGGCTTCGTCTGTCGTACGTCCCGTTGCCGCTGCTCCGAATCCCCCCACCATGCCCCCGGACACCTCGCCACCCAGGCGCGACTGAACTTCTGCTATTCTGACTATGTTGACGCGGACGGCAAGCTCCGAGACGACGCGGCAATAGAGGAGATTCTGAGTGACGCTGCCATTCCGGCTACGAAACCACGCCGGCAGCGCGGCGGTGGGGTGGGAGGTTCAGCACCGGCGGCTGATGGGGATATCGCAGCGGCGGGCCAGGTGGCCGCAGCGGCGGCAGGATCCTCCGCATCACGGATTCGCGTAGTGGCGCGCTCTCCAGCATCCCACCCTTCCATGTCGGAAGGAGGAGCGGCTGGCGACGGCCCAACAACAACGGTGACGGTGGCGTGCCCCGCCCGCACGGGACGGCGGCGGCGGCGCGAAGAAGATGCCGATAGTGGCCATTGGTCGGACGGGGACGGGGCCGGGGCGGCGCCAGCGCAACGTCAGCACGTCCGCCAGCGACCTAACACCGACGGTGCGTCCGACCGCCGAGACGTTGCTGCTGGTGCCGCGGCTGGTGCCGCAGCCGGCGGCCTCGCAGATAGGACTGTCTGTGACGAAAGCTGTGACGAGGGCGCAGCAACTGGGTCGGAGATGACCGGGGAGCTAGGGATAAGTGTGAGCGGGGAGCCAGGAACAACTGGGGGTCCTGATGCAGCTGCAGCTGCAGCCGCCGCCGCCGGCGGGAGCAAAGACGATCGCGGCGGCGGCGGCGGTGGCTGCCATGCGTTTGGCCGCGCCGGGTCAGGCGGTGGCGGAGCGCACAGGGGCCTTATCCTAGGGTCACTGGATGGCGGCGCGGCGGATGTGCAGACGGCAGTAACGGCTGCCCTGGCGGGCGCGGTCGCGGCGCAACTGGACCTGGCTGGAGGGGTTGGCGGCGCAGGCGGCTTGGGTGGCATGGACCTTCGTCGAGAGCAGTTGGAGCAGTTAGGGCAGTTGGGACAGTTGGGTCTCGTTGGAGCTGGGTTACAAGGGCGACTCCACCCACGTGGAGGCGCTGCGGCGTCGCAGCAGTTGTTAGGTCAGCTGGCGCTCATGCAGGCGCTGTCGGCTGGCAAGGTTGGCAGCGGCGGGCCGCAGGCGGCGGCGGCGGCGGCGCAGGTACATGCCGAGCAGCTTGCGGCTTGCGGCCTAGGGGCCCTGGCTGGCTTGGGGTCTGAGCCGCTGCACCACCACCACCACCACCAGCAAGTCCTCCTGGTACACCATCAGCAGCACCACCACCACCACCATCAGCACCAGCAGACCCTGCAGTATCGATCCGGGGTTGCTGCCGGCGCAGTGGCGGTGGGGCCGACCCTGCAGGGCGCGGCAGCCGTGCCAGTGGCGGCGGAACCCCAGATGATGATGGTGCGTGGCGATGAGATTCCGCGGGAGCCTGTGGGGCTGAGGTCCGACGGAGTGGGCGGCGGCGGCGGCGGCGGCGGCGGCGTTGGTAATTTGATCGGTGGTTTGGGGGTCTTCCATGGCGCGCATTCCGGCGCCGACATGCTGCCGCTCCGCCGCGTCTCTCTTCCGCTTCGGCTTAGCCAGGAGGAGCATGCGTCGCTGGCGTTTGCCCGCCTCCGAACCCATCCCTATTACCACGGCACGAGAATTGCAGGAGGCGGGGGCGGGGGCGCCCTGGGGTTTGAGTTGGGTCTCCATGCTTCGAGCAAGTCAGGAGAGGGAGGCGGGGATTTGCGACCGAGCTTGTTGGTGGTAGACCAGGTGGGTGCGAATGCAGGGCCGCAAGGCGCCGCGGTGTATGCGCTGCACCAGCTGGGCGCAGGTGGCGGTGGTGATAACGACGGCGACGGCGGTGGTGGAGGTGGAGGTGGAGGTGGTGTCGACGCGCTGGCCAGGCTACTTGGCGGTGCTGTGCGCGGAGGCGGCGTCGGGTTGCAGCCGCCGTTTCACTTGTCCGCCTCGCTCCCGACGGCGCACCTGGATTCCTCCGGCCGCGGCGGGGACGGAGGAGGAGGAGGAGGAGGTGGCGGGATTGGTCCAGGCGGGGCGGAGCTGTCAGCGGGTTCTTCCCGCCACGTTGCTTTGCTCAGCAGCCTCCATTTACACCCCCGAAGCCGCAGCTATGCCTCGTCCGGTGCCGGAGGTGCCGGAGGGGGAGGCGG
>NW_003307573.1:345079-447032 GCF_000143455.1 Volvox carteri f. nagariensis | reverse complement strand
GGAAGAGCAGGATTGCTTCCCATAGGAGAGCCGGAAAAATGTAAGTCAGTGTTTATAAAAAGAAAAAAGGGTGGCGTTGGATAAAGAAAGCCCCCCATTATAAAAAGCCGAAAGGTCGTAAATTGAGGGGGAAGAACACGGTTACCGGACGATGCAAGAAAGTTGTAAACAGACGGGGGAAGATTTCGAAGGCGGATTAAAAGTGAGAGGCGGGAGGGGGACTTAAACCGGCAAAACAGGGAGCCCGCTGAGACTTCCACGATGGCCTCGCGGGGGGCGGCAGCCGCACCACATGGGGGCCACCATAACCTGGCCGCCAGCAGTACCGTCCTCCGGCAGCAGCAGCACACGCAACAACATCAGCTCCAGCAGGTGGTGCAGGCGCCGTCACCGCACCGGCCGCAACACCACCATCAGCACCACCAGCACCCCCTGTCGCTGGCCATATCATCCCGGCCCCGGCTGGGATCCGCCGGCCACGTGACGGTGCTGCTGCAACCGGATCCCGACGCGGTTCCCGTCGCCCTGACGTCCAACTTGGTGCTGGCGTCAACGAATGGCTGGCAGCAACACCATCAACACCATCAACACCAGCAGCAGGTGCTCGATGAACAGCAACGCTCCAAACCGCACACGCAGGCCGACCGGCTGCGACCGGCTTCGCCGCTACTTGGGGGGGAGACATCGCCGCAAACCGGCTTCACTGTGATGAAGGGCCGGGCGGCGGCGGCGGCGGTGGTGGGAACGCCGGAGTGTGGAGCGGCTGGCGGCGCCGGTGCCGCGGCAGCGCAGCAGGCGCCGGCGGCGATCAACGGCCCCGCCGACTCAGGCAGCGGTGGCGGCGGCGGCGGCAGCGGCGGCGGCGGCAGCGGCGGCGGCGGCAGCGGCGGCGGCGACCTGTTCGCTCAGATCCAGCGCGCGCTACCGCCTGGGTCGGTCCTGGACGTGGTTATTCCCAGCAGGTTCCCCAGCGTGGTTGGCGTATTGTACCGCGCGGAGGCGGCGGCGGCAACGGCCGCCGCCGCCGCCGCCGGGGCCTTCGGCGTCGAGGGCGCCGCCGTCGAGGGCGATGGTGGAAGTGGCGGTGGCGCCACTGAGACGTGTGCGGCGGTCTGGACTGGTAGGGTGCAGCGCTTGCGGCGGCTTGGGGGCTTTGCCACGGAGGAGAAGGCCAAGGCATCCTGCCAGGCAGCGCTGGCGATGCTTCAGGACATTGAGCTTGCCACCGTCGCCGCCGGGGACCCTGGCGCCGTCATGCCAGCTCCTGCACACGGCAGTGCCGGCGCGGCGGCGGCGGCGACGGCGACGTCGTCCTGCGTTGCGGCGACCACGTCCATAGTTACTCGCGGTCAGCAGCCACCACAGGGACAAGGTGGGCGGGTGAGTGGCGACGGCGGAGACCCGGAGCGCACGGCCTTTCCTATGATACGGAAAGGTGGTGTTTGCGGTGGCGGCAGCGTAGCCATGTATGACAGCGGCGGCGGAGGTAGCCTGCCGCCGGATGTGCTGCACCTGAGCGTCGACGCCGGCGGCGTTGCCGCAGCCGGCGGCGGCGGCGGCGCTGATGCGGGCGTGGGGGGCCTGGATGCCCTTGCCGGCGGCCATTGTACGGCGTACAAGCTCTACATGTCCCCTAACACCAGCGGCGGCCTGCAGCTGTTGGCAGAGTCGGACCAGGGGGAGTCCGGCGACCACTCTAACCTGGCTGCCATCGCACTGCCGCGGCGGCACTCTGGAACCGGCGCAGCAGCAGCAGCAGCAGCCGGCACGGCTACCCTGACACTCGACTCGCTGGGCTATCGGCTGCAGCCCGTACTGCTTGGTCCCGCGGCGTCCACACCCGTCAACGGAGGAGCCGGCGGCGGCAGCGCCGGCAACGGGCATGCAAGCTTCGCCCCCGGTAGGATACCGACGGGCGGTAACGAGGGCAGCGCAGGCGCAGCTAGACCGAGTCTCGGACTGCCGGCCGCTGCCGCCGCTGCCAACAACAACAACAACAACAACGGTAATCAGCCGAGTCCAGTTGTAAACGGCATCAGCGGCGGAGGCAATCCGTCGCATGGCAGCATCGCTGCAACGGCTAGCGCACGCCGCATCCACGGTGGATTTGGCGGCGGCGGCGGCGGCGGCGGCGGCGGTGGCGGTGACATCCCGAGCTCCGCGGCGATGGCGGCGGCGAACGGGATGAATGGCGGTCCATCAGAAGGCGAATTGACGGACGAGAGCGGGGTATCGGACCGCCTTGCAGGCTGGCAAGGCTCGGGTAATAATACTGCCGCCGCCGCCGCTGCCGCCGCCGCGATCATAAAGCTCTCCGCCCCCGCAGGAGTTGCCGCCAGAGGCGGTGCAGCGCACTCCCTCCCGTTGCCCGCCTCCCGGAACATTGCGCTAGCGGCGGCGGCCGCTGGCGAGGAGCCGGCCGACCTGGCGGCCGCCGCTGCCGCCGGCAGCGTCAGCTGCGGCGGCTCGGGCAGTCGCGGGAGTGGAGTCCGGCGGGAGGTGTCCGTGGTTCATGCGGATCCGCAGGAGCCAGATCACAACGTTGTCGCCGACTTCTACAGGGCGGCGGCGCGGCTCTGCAGCGGCGGCGGCGGCACCGGCGGCGGCAGCGGCGGCTCGCTGACGTCAGAGTTCGCGGCGCTGACTCAGCTGGCCCACGTGGATGTGCGGGAGGCGCTACAACTGTTCTTCCAACAGCAGCATCAACAAGCCATGCAGCGATAAGTCAAAGGCGGAGACGACGGCGGCTTCCCATGGCCCCTTGGGCGGCGCAGGGTTAGACACATTGCGCCAATCGCCTGTATCCGATGTGGTCATGTATTACACCGGTCATCTCACCGGTCCGATATTGATTGGCGGGATGGGTTCGTTTACGGAAGGGAACAGCGCGGCCTCTCACACCTCCGGGGATGTCTTGGCGGGTATCGGTGCATGCCCGGAGCACCACAGGACCGTATGCTACAAGTTACAAGTTACAAGTTCCGCACACAAGTGCGGGTGTGTCCGTAATAGCCGGGGGGGCCATGGACGTACACCGCTAGGGGACTTTTTCAGTGTTCGTGTGCGGCCGTAATTAATGTCCGAGAGATCCCAGGATCGATTCCTAGCTCTGCCGCAGTATGATTGCTATCCCTCACGAGAAAACGAGTGTGGACTGGTACGCGGTGAAGGCCGCCAGCACCGAAGTCGCCTGCGACTCAACCAAACCTGCTAGGAGGAGGAGAGAACACACGCCCCCGCCCCCGATTTGTCAGATTATATGGGATGTGCTGGTAGTAGGCCTCGAACTCGGGTCTGTTGATGAAATTAGAGAAGAAGAGTCGTATACTCTTGAGTCGGATACGGCGAAAGGACGGCGGTGCCGGGAAGGGAAGGGGAAGGCAGGGTTTCGACAGGAAACTGAGCGACCGGGGGTTATGCTGTGTATTTCCCCCCTCCACTCACCCCCACACAGCGCATGGAGTTGGAGTAATTCGTGATTCTCGTAGTGTGACAAAGTTGGAAGGATTGTTTGGAAGGGTTGTTAACAAGGGTTGTTTAGGTTTGGTTGGGTTCGTTGAATTTGGCTGGGATTCCCCAGGGCCGGGTCGTTGGTGTGCTCTATTGTGTGAGGCGGCGCAGCTTTTACGATCCACATCTCGACACAGATAGTCATGTTTCAAACTATCTGCGTCAAGATAGTTTTTCACAAGCATGTTGTTAGCAGCAAGGATGTGTGCTGACGAGTTGAATATGACACAGGTTAAATGCCAGGGATGCTGCTGCCGTTAGGCGGTTGAGGGGTTTCGGAGGCCTAGTGGAGAAGTGGCGCCTAAATAAGTATCATCCCCCTCTCCCTCCCGGAGGTGCATTTGGGGATGACGTAGATGCTGACTAATGACGTCGCCAGCCAGCCGATAGTGCAGATGTGGCGCCCGGATTGGGGTGGTACATGGCTTGGACTTGGTTTGCTGAATAAGGTGTACGGTGCACATAGAGGCGATGGCTTCCGCTGCTGCTGCTGCTGCTGCTGCTGCTGCTGCTGCTGTGACAAGAGACGCGACGTGGGAATTACTTTTGAATGTGCTTTCTCTTTTTCCTCAAGTGACCTTAGGTCCCCAGAGCCCGTGGTCCACTGCAGTCGCGCCACAGGTGTTTGTTCCTTTCCGCTTTGGCACGGTAGGGCTCGTCGTGCGGCACCTTCGCGAGGGCGTGTGCATTGTTTTGCGAAACAATAGCATGCATGCACGCACGAGGACGGACCCTCTTCCCCTTTACGCTTGCGGCGGTGCACATGCATATGGGCTTGATTGTACGCCGGGAGTGGTTTTGCTGTGGGCGGTAATGCACGGCAGTGTAGCAAAATTTGCGTGCGTGCCGTGGCCTAACCAGCGATGTCTCTCTCCACACATACAACATGCATACATGCATGTGCAGGGCCAAATACAAGCCCGAGATCAGCCCGAGGCATTCACGTACATACATACATTCATATGAGAGCCCATGCTGTGGTGTGCGGGGAAGGGGGGAGGAGGAGGAGGGGGAGGAGGGGTTAACGGGCTGGCAAACAGCCCAAGGGGAACAGTTTCTGATTTCTGATATGTGACTCAGCCCCGAGGGCCCCCTAGATTGGGCTGGGGGGCCTGTGGGGACAGCGCGGGATGTGGATGGTGTGAGGTGCGGGTACCCACTGAAAGAGAACGACACAGGAGTTTGCGGCTGAGGAGCAGCAGCTGTAGCATCAGCCGCAGCTACTGCGGCACGGGGGGAGCGGTTCTCCACGTAACGAACAAAACGTGAAGGCGGATGCGGGGAAGGGTTTTGGGTAGAACATGCTGGAGTGGGAGAGATGAGCATTGCAGGGACGGAGCCTGAATAGGACATGGTTCCAGGTGGGGTTTGATGGCAGGTAACGTGTGACACGATGGAGCGAGGGGGGGAGAGGGGACGGCGAGGAGGAGCGCATCAATCAGCATGAGAGTGCCACCACCAAACATCCAGGGGCCAGTAACGAAGAGGGGTTTGCCGGAGTCCGGGTGCCACGTTAAGGGGCAGAGTTGGGGCTTCGACGCACGTTGGGGCTCCTGGTGTCCACGCGGCATCGAATGTCGGAAATGCAGCAGGACGGTGTGGGCTGTGCGTGCGTGTGATGTGTGTCTTTGGCAGGAGGTCATTGGCTGTTGCATGCAGCGTCATCGGGCGGACGGTGGTGTTGAAGGATGGAGCACCGGGGAAAGGGGGAATGGGCGTGCCGCGTCAAAGAGGGCTAGGAAACGGAAAGCGCTCGAGGGGGGGCCCAGAAGGGTGCGCATGCAAGCTCTTTCAAGCCCCTTTTTGTGGACGACTGGTTAGTGTAGTAGGGTTGGGGGTGGTGCTTTCAGCCATGTGTGTTTATGTATGTATGGATGGATGGGTGGATGGATGGATGGATGGATGGTGTGATAAACCTCCTTGAGTTGCGTCACCCTCTAACCCTCAAAGAAAGGCGGAACGAGGGGCCCCCTAATATTCTTTCTGTGCACATGAACAGCTGAAAAAGGTTTTTTCCTTGTGGATGACGGCTCCGGCTGATTTTCCAAAACTTTTCCAAAAATTTCTACACGTGGTAATGATGATACTGCTTGATGAAAGTGGATTTGTTGGTCGTGTCTTGGTGTCCCTTCCCTGGACGGGTCGACGAGGGCTGCGAATGTAAGCGGTACGTGAAGTGCGAGGAGTCCACAAGTAACTTTTAAACTTGTGCAACACCTTGCGTGCGTGTGTGTTTGTGTTGCATCATGGTTGGGGGGGGTTGCGTGACCCCGTACCTGTAAAACTACCCATACGAGCCGAAGGCCCAAGGGCAAATACCTAAACCCCTAACAGCCACGGAGAACAGGAAACACCGCACTATCAGCCCAGACTAGCGTCCAAACAACTTTGCAATCCTACGCCTGTGCCATGTCGTCAGCCATCTGTGGATGGATGGATCCTCGCGTACAAGGCGCGAGAATGTGAGCTGTTGTGGTGCTGATTGGCCGTCCTGTCATGGGCTGAGTCAGGAATGCTGGTGTGGGTTCGGTATAACAGACTCCGTTCATAGTGTCAGATAAGCCGTTAAAAGCGCAGAGGACCGTGTGGATCGCCTACCACGTGGCGTTGGCCGTTGTTCTCACCGTAGCAGGTGAAGAGGGCAAACGTGGCAGGCTTTTTCCGAGATCAGAGGGAAGGGATAAGGGCATTGGACGGCCACAGCCAGCTGTCTCAGAGGTGGCGAGTTGAAGATACGCCAAGCGAGTCGATCCGGTGTACCAGGAGTAATGGTGTACGGCACGAGGCCTGTGTCATAGAATACATGCAGCAGTTCAATGTAGGAGAGAAAAGTTCGAATGTTCGACACGCGGATTGCCTTGCTCTGACTCCAAGAAACCCTGGCAGAACAGGTGTTTGGCCTTTATCAACTGCCATTGCTGCGGAACTTCCCTTACAGGAGGGCTTTCTGTAGCTTCATATTACGATAATTGTAGCACCGGGATTCAAAATTGCATATGGAATATTGCATAGGGCTGTGGTAGGAGCCCGCTTGGCATAACCTTGAAACATAGAGCTGTACTAAGGATTGCTTTATATTAGTCAAAATCTATACCTTAGAAGCGTTCTGTCAGTGGCTGGCGTCAAGGATTGAACCGTCGGACAGCAAAGCGCGCCAAATTGAACAATGGAACCGGAGCAAGGGCAACCCCAGCCCAAGCGCGTTCGGCTTTCTGACGCGCAGCTGCAACCGCAAGGCGCATCCATCATCGGCATCCAGGGCGCTCTCACGGCCGGGCCCTCGAGCACAACTGGTACAACTGTTGCCCTCAAACCTTCGTCCGGGGGCCTTTCCCAGCTCACCACCGCCACGAAGCCCGCAGGCTCCATCGCTTCCTCTGCTGCACCTGCGGGACAAACCTCCAGCGTCGGGCCGGCCGTTCCCCGTGCGTCTGGTCCCACCTCCACATCTACTTCCGCGGTCCCATCCACAAAAACGACAAACTTCATCGCAAACGCGCACGAGGCCGTCCATTTCCGCGCAGTGGCTGCCCCGACTGTGGGGCCTCTCACGGCTGAAATTGCGGCAGGTGGTCACCGGGTGACCGTAGAGTTTCTGCACCAGCACTTTGGTGACTCGGAGCAGATCCGCGGCTACAGCGGCTTGAATATCACGATCTGGATCCATGTACGAACGTATCATACGTGGGTGGACATCCAGTTTGCTGCCAAGCGCCCCGGCGCCGACAAGCTTGGCCCCATCTTTGACGGCGCCTTCCCCTCTGGATACTGCCGGAGCAAGGTGGGAGAGGGGAGCTCCCGTGCTTGACCCATTTGAACGTGCCATGCATCCAATTCAGTGCGCCTTGTCGTCCCGTACATGCCGTCAGATATACGGGGATCGGTGAGTCACGTGCGTGTGTTGTGGCCTCACGCACCGCGCTTCAGATCGGTCAGGTCCGGCCCGCGATGCAAAGCCACAGCCACAATGTAAAGCGCAGGCTTGGGTCTGTTGCAGTCCAGCTCAAAGCTCCAAGGGCGGTTTTTTTATTAAAGTGCGTCCAAGGGTAGATCAGAACAAGGCTGGCTGAAGAGGAGCTTGATGAAAAGCCTCGTGCTCTGCTTCTTGCCTGGGCCTCACTCCTAAATTATCGCGCACGTGAAGACTCCTCCTTCACACGTCGCGACTGGTTAGTTTTATTTACTGCTTTGCTCGGCTTATTTATCAGAGTCTACATCCTCCTTGGCATCAGCTTGAATCGTTTACGTGGTTCACGTGGTCTTCCCCCCACTCTTCTCTTCCTCCTCCCGGCTACCTGCCCAGCCTCGTCGCTACCGCTTGTATCGTCGCGGTCCGCATACTGGCTGATGTTCCGGTTCCCCGCCCCCTCTCTCCTACCCGACCTGTTTTGTGACTAAATCCAAATCCAGGAGGAGTTTGTGGCAGCGGCGACAGCGGGGGCAGCCGCCATGCCGGATCTCATGACCCTGGGCGACCATGTCGGCACAGTGCTGTTGCCGCCCAATGCGTACGGCATTACAGCACGACCGGCGGCAGGGACGGCTGGCTCCGATGCAGCAGCAGACACCCCCGGTATCAGTATCAGTCAAAACCGTGGCAGTGCGCAGGGCCCTATGGAGGTGTCTGTACGGCGGTTCCAGGTCAGCAAAGCGCCGGCGGAGGTTAAGGTGAGAGCAGGTAACAGCTGTGCGGAGGAGGGGGGTGGGCCGCGCCAGGCAAAGCGAGAGGCGTAGGGGAGTCGCAAGGGGACAGAGAAGAGGGTGCAAGGCCGAGCGAGGCTTGTTTGCGTGGGTCGTCATTGGCCTTTGTTGGTTTGGTAACGCGTTTTCCGTGGCGGTGGCCATTTGCTTCGGATCTGGGCCACTGTAGCAGGAAAAGCAGATGATGCGGTCTGCGCTCATTGATTTGTAACGAATCCCGTGTGAACTGAGCCCCGCTGCAACCAAGGCGGAAATGGCATTACGGCCGTTCTCCTGCCCCTATTACCCCCCTACGCATGTACAATGCGCGCCTGTAACGCCGCTAAGGTTCCGTACTTCTAACCTGCCGTACTCAACCACCGTTACTGCTACAAGACTCAACCCAACCACCACCTTCATACACTCACACGCATACGCCTGACGCCATACCCCCGAGCAGACTGCAACCTATTCCCATATCGATTTGGGGGGGGGGAGGGGGAAAAAGGGGTTTCTGACCCCTTCCCTCTCGCCCTTCTCCCCGTCCCCACAGGAAGTTGACTTGCCACTTCCTCTCACATGATTTTCCCCTTCCCCTTCCCCTTCCCCACCTCACTGGTGCTCCACCCGAACGCAATGAATGTTTTGATGACGCCTCAGGCTCTTCACGCCCGTTTGGAGCCCCTGTTGCTGTTCACCATTGACGGAGCCCAGTTCATCGACGACGAGGACCCGCAGTGGGAGATGCTGCTGCCGGTGATGAGAGCTGAGGACGGGGGCTGTCTGGTGGTGAGCCGGCAGGGGGGTGCGGGGGATGAGCGGGCAGGGGGGTGCGGGGGGTGAGCAGGGCGTGTGCGTTTGTGTGCGTAAGCTATGACAACATGATGGCTTTGCAGAGCACATCATCGCGTGTGGTAGCAGGGAAAGACTCCCTCCGGCTGCCCATATGTGTATATGTAAGTCTATTTATGTCTCTATATATGTAAGTCCGTCTATGTGTGCATATACATGTTCACATATATGTATGTGTGTATATGCCCTCCATCGCCTACAATTCCTTTTTCCTTGTTCCTGGGTGTCGTTGGTAGTCCTAGTCCTAGTCCTAGTCTTGGAGGAGTTACTACTAACGATCCCAAGATGCAATCCCCGCATATTCATGGATGAGTCCTGACGACGCCCGTCGCTGAACTTGAAACTAAGGACGGAGCGTTAGCACTATTTCCAACACAACTGACAACAAAACAAGAACCGAGTCAGTCGGATGTGGGTTGCAGGAGCGAGAGGAGCCACACCAGCTTGAAAGTCGGCAGGGTCCATTGGGCCCACACAATCACAGTGTCCAAAAGTTGTCCCTCCGCACCTTTCCCCGCTGTTACCCATATATCCGCCCCACCCCACCCTACACCCCGGGCCCCCCCATTGCCTCCCGCTCCCGTTCCTGTTCCCCGCCCCACCCCAGTTGGGTCTGACTACCCTGTTCAACTTCTTCTCCTACCCAGCCTCGTGTCGACTTCGCGTGAGCCAGGTGTTGGTCCTGAGTCCATGGCAGGTAGGCGGGAGTGGGGTGGGAGCGGAGGGCAAGAAGGTAGTCTTACGGAGCTGAAGCTCCGGTGTGAAGGGGGATGGCGCGGAGGGGAATGATGTACTGGAGCGGAGAAGAGCGAGGCGGGGTTTGGGAAGCGAGGCAGTGCGAAAGGGATAGCCGACAGACGGGGCCACAGACGTTGGGGGCACCGGAAACACGGGGTAAGACTCGCTTCCCCCCCGGGGAGAGGGGGGAATGAGGGGTTGGCTAGGAGCTGTTAGACGCGAACTCGTAGTCTGGCGCCTGGGAACGCTCCGTGAGGGAGAGGAACAGACTGGGGGGGGGCAACTGGCTGGATGGAAGGGCAGGTGGGGAGATGAGGGGCCGGTCTTATCTTCTTGGATGGTGGGGGGAAGCGATAACAACCCATCCACGGCGCTGACGGACGTCATAGTTTTCATTTACCATGCAACACGGCCTTTCTCCACAAGAGGTATTATATTCCCATTGGAGCTGCGTCCCCGTGTGTCTCACTATTGCCGCCATCGCCATGCAACCATGCAACCACAGGGATTAGGCCTGGGTAAGGCCCTCCTTAAGCTGTCGTACGATTTGGCCAAGTCACGCCGGTGCGCCGATCTGACGGTGAGCTGTCGTCCTCCTATTTGGGGAGGTGGCGTGGGTGTTTGCAGGCGGACGGGGACGGGAAGCCTTTGCGGAATGGGGCAAAGGGAATCCTGCTGGCGCCTGTGTATTCCTCTGTACTGAGCTGCGTCTTTTGTCCGTATGGCCGGAATCTGTGGAGGGGTTCACGGGGGGAGAGAGGCTCTCCTCCCGGCCTTCCCGGCCCCCACCTATCCCCCACGCTTGCTGTATCACCTTCCTCCCATGGCCGCTTTTCTTCACGATTTCGCAGCCATGTTTTCTGTCATCTCGCCTTCCGCCGTCTTAAGCCGGCGGCGCTTTTCTCGTCCTAACCACCAACCATACCACTCGTTGGGCCCTTCAGGTTGAGGACCCCACCCCGAACCTACAACGAGTACGTGAGAAGCTGGAGGTGGAGATGATGAGGGCACTGCCCTGGGTAGTGAACCAGGCCAGAAAGGTAGGGCAGCTGGTGGGAGGACTCCCGGGGGGCTGGAGCGAGGCAGGTACCGCCGTTTGTGTAATGCTTGTTGCTTTTTAAGTCTGTGCTGGCCTGCCGATCTCGCATGACCGTCCTCCCCGGTTGAGAGTCTCTGGATCTGGGACTGGGACTGGATCTGGGCCTGGTATCACCTCTTCCCCCACCGCCCCTCCCTTTTTCCTCTCCTTGCAGTGTCTAGATGCGGTGGTTCGAGGTGAGACCAGCTGGCCCGTCTGGGAGGAGGAGGAGGAGCAGAAGATGGCTGAAGAGGAGCAAGCAGCGGAAACAGCACAGCAGCTGCAGCAGATAGCGGCGGCTGGGGCGACAGAAGCTACACCCCCAGCCCAAGGCGCGGGACAGGGCGTGGGCGAGTTGGTTGTAGCACAGCAACCCCTCCTGGCAGCCCACGCCTTCTTTGCGGCCCTGGGTGCGGTGCCCCCCCAGCACATGGTCCTGCCAGAGGACGTGCAGGTAAAGGCGAGGGCGGAGGCGGAGGCGCGCTGGCGGCAGCGGCTGGCGGCAACGGAGGACGCGGCGGTGAAGGCAGTCGCGACGGAGGCGGTCGTGGGGCCGGGGCCGTCAGGGTGTTCTGAGGACACCACCGTCGTCGCTGGCAGAGGCAGTAGCACTGGTGACATGACTGGAAGGGGGGGGGTTTCCTCCGTCGCGGGTGCCCTGAACCCTAGCCCGACCTTTGTGTCTGCCATCAGCCGCGAGCTGAAGATGCACCGCGGACAGGTGCGGGCATGACTCTGTCACTTGGGTGATTGTGGCGGTGGTAGCGGTGTTGGGGAAGAGCTTTTGGCCGCGAGGAGGGTCAGGAGGGGTTGGAACTGAGGGCTGGCCACAAAGCAGGTACTACTGATGCTACTGATGCTGTTGATAAGTTCTTTCGCCGAGAGGTTTATGGGGAATGGCGCTAGTGTAAGGGGATTGGCACCCGGCCCTAACCCGACCCATGTGGGCTGAACAAATGGGTATGAACAACTCTCGCGACTCTGCCATAAACTTCGCCTCCCGGTAGCTACCCTTTCTTAGAGCTGGACGCATGAATGGGTTCATGAATAGCCGCTTCGTCCGGTGGCCTTCGTTTGATGGGTGGCGAGTGCAACATGGGCGCCCCCTCTCCTTATGGCATCCGCAGTTCATTTTCACAGTTTTGCTATGTGCATTTCCCGGCTCCTCAGATCCGAAACGTGTGGGAGGCGCTGCTCTGGTGTGAGCCGGGGGCCCTCACCCGGCACGGGGTGAGGGCCGCTGTGGAGCAACTCATCACCTCCAGATTGGAGGTGGGTGGAGGGTGCGGGGAGAGGCTGGTTGGCACGGGGCAGGGGAACAGGGGCCCTCCGACGCGTTGTGTTTTAGCCGAGTAGCTGGCCCCAAAGGGGGCGCGCCTTCTGGTGCATGTCGTGTCGTGTGTGTCTTAATCATTTTCCCACATTGACCTCCCTCCATGCCGCCCGACAGGCTCAGTACTTCTCCTCAGTGGGGCGGGCGGCCGCGGCCAAGAGACTGGTGGACACTAACCGCACCACGCTGCAAGCTGCAGGCAGTGCTGATGCAGACGTGGACGATGCGGTGCGGGAACCCGACTTTTTCCTGTATAGACCAGTGGGCCAGGAGGCGGTTGCCCGGGCGGGCAGCGGCGACACGGGAGCTGTCGCCACCGGCCGGCTCAACTTGACGCAGGTGCGGGCGGTTTCATTGTATGTGCTTATTGCTTCTTATCCAAAATTACTTCAATCGGGGTTGCAACGAGCCGTCCAAAGAAACAACTTGCCCCTTTTCCAAGTTAGTCTCCTGATTTGCTGGTTTGCGAAGTTGTACTCAAGATGTCCTAAGTCGTTCCCTGGAAACCTATCCCTCTCCTGCTCTCAGGTCACCGCGGACGATAAGGCCCGGCGCATGGAGGAAATGCTTCTGGAGCGGCGGCAGCAGCTCGAGGCGCTGGCGTTGGTGCTCGACAGGGACTCCAAGAAGCAGCTGTAGGGTCGCTAAGTACAAAGCGGACGATGGCGAACCAGCGAGTCTGCCAATCAAAAGGGTTATTTTGTGCCAGTGCGCTATCACCTTGGGCATTTATACCAAATTTCGTGACTTATCTCAGGACGTGTCCCAATCTGGGCGGAACGAGTAACCGAATGCAGAAAGAGTGACTACCTTGAGCAATCGGTGTATGCACTTTCTTAAATGAAATCCGCTGTCGCGCAAAATGGATGGCCGGCCGGCAAAGAAGTCTTTTGCATCACGCGTTTCCCGACTAAATTGTGCGTTAAAACCTTTCAGTTCGCCAAATGCTACAGTGCCTTGCGCTACCGCACGCACGGACGAGTAGAATAAAAGACAATTGTCCCATGTTAACCATCGCCAACCAACAATCTAACCCAACGATGGACCTCGTCCTAGCGACATGTGTCTCACGGACAGAGGATTTTACTAAAACTCAATACCTTAAGAGTACACAATGCAGCATGTTTATTGGCGCCTTAACACCGGTTGGCGTAAGGAAAGGAACAAGAAAAGAAGTGAATATTCCCTTCGTGACAGACCTAGCACGAAGAAAGGATGTTAACGGCAATTAACGACCACTCCATTGAACCAACGACCAGACCAAGGCAACCACACCGTTTGCATCCTCCTCGGCACGCACACGCACGAATACGCACACACAGCTATGTACTGTTGCATGCTCAAATTTCCCTGCTTTGAAATTGCACGCCAATAGACCTCTGCATGTAGCAGCCAATACATAAACATTTTTTCAATAGTGAAATGCCCTCCTGCATGCCCACAATGAAGCGCTCTCTATCATAGTCCATGTGCTACGTGGCATTGTTTTCTCCCGGGATCCACGCAGGTTACTGTGAGCCCCCAAACGGCCGTGATGTGCTCATGTAAAAATTGTAATGCAACGCTGTTGGCAGCGGGGCCCGATGACATTTGCCGGGCCACGTTGCCAGGCTTTCACCTAACCAATGCACTCTGGGGCCTGCATGCTTCGACTGTGCACTGCCGTACTACGCCCCGCATACGTACGGCCGGTAATTCGTAGAGGCGGCTTGAGTACCACACCTGTCCCTTCCATGCACCGCTGCACATTGTGCGCCCTGATGCAATCCAAAGGAATGAATGTCCGGTTTTGCAACAAGCGTCACAAACAAACGCCACGCGGGGGACGCGGAAGTGGAAAACGAGAAAAAATCACCTGCGGCTGCCCCTGCTGCTGTTCGGCCCGCTCGAGAAGGGGTATGTAACAGTCAAGAAAACGTAGAAAGCAATAAACAAACAAAGGCAACTACAAATTACCACATACTCGTGCCTGTCAGACTTCCGCATGCATGCCGCCTAGGATACGTGTGTGTGCACTATAACTAGCGTGTCTACCTGTCTGGGTCTTCGTTACCTGGCGCGACCTCTCCGTATGTTTGTCCAATGTCCCAACCAGCCTATCCGTACAATTAGCGTGCTTGCAAGGGAGAGATAACGCGCGTACCCATGACAGCAGTTGCAAGGGGAACCGCTGCCAGGTTTGACCCCCTACATGACAGACAAGGAAAACGAATAAAAACACGTTATGGGGTTTACCTTTTTCCCCTGCACACACATGGCGTGCGGACAGGAGGGGGAACTGAATTTCACACGTGTCCCACGTGCATGTTCGGCCGTAAGTTCCGGCAGGCGCAAACTGCATGCACGAGGAGCTGTCAGCTGCGCGTGTGTACAATCCACCTGCCTGAGCCGCGAGGAGTCAAGTCCGCCAAAAAGTGTACACGACGAGAAATAAGGCGGGGCAGCGCACAACCAACCGCAACCGACTCGTGTGATGTCCAATGGGGAACCAGCAGCTAGAGGCAGGCACGTGGTGCCCGGAGTATGGCCCTACAGCGGTACATCCGCTAGGTGTCTGTTTGCGCATTTGAAAAACCCTTGCCTTCCCTGTCCGTATAAATGCGGTGCTGGGGTGTTAAGCGGGTGGTAAGTGGCGACGGCGGTGGCAGCAGGGCGCGCAGGGAGGGGGCATGGAGATTTTTCCGCCGAGTGCCATCCGGGCCGAAAGGGCTGGGCAGAGCTCCGTGCGCCACCGAGCACCAGTTCCCAGCACTGGCCCACCCTTCCTCACCCCACACCCATACCCACAGTGGGGGTAGTGATGGTGGCTCTCCTCACAGGTCCTCGAGAACAGTGAGCTGGGGGGACCCTGTGTCCGGGACACCGGGGAACTGTACGACCTCGTGCCGCTTCGGCTTAAGCGCTGCCTTGACCGCCTTGTACGTCTCAAACTGCGGCAGAGCACCGTAGAAGAGCGTGCAGACATGAACATTCGTGCACAGAGGGCTCATACCCAAAACACACAATCCTACGATAGCAGCACACATGCAGCAGCAGCAGTGCATCACAGGGTTCCCAAATCACCACTCGCAAGGTCGAAGGATGGGATGGGATTGCAAAAGGAGGCATGAGCGAAAAGGACGGCAACACGGGTCGAGGGAGCGCAGCATTGCCGCAATCGCGCTCCAAGAACCGTCGCCGCAGCCCCGTCCCGGCGCCGTCCCTTTCTTGCTCCCAACATACATCCGCGAATGCAGGACCGCACCCCCACGTACCTCCTTCCCCGCCGCCACCACTAGTGGCTCCACGAACAGCAGCCGGCCCAGGGAGGGAAGGGCGGCCATCAGCCGGTCCAGCTCCAGATACACCTCCAGGTGAGGAGTGCACTGGAAATTGTGTTGCTGGGCGACAGTCTGGTGGAAGGCGGGGCCCGTGCGGGGCGTCGACATCAACAACAAAAACACCCAGGCGGCGTACACCGCAAGGCCGAACACCGCAAGGTGAGAGCAGTGGAGGAGGGAGGGGGAAAGCCGTCGTGTAGTGGGATGCGCATGACGGGTTGCCACCTCCAATACCTGCCAGTCTGCTGACCCCCACAGCTCTTAGGGTCCAACTGCAAGGTTCAACTGCAACACACTAAATGCACACACGCAGTACACACACCCTCTCGCGGGTACGTGGGTCAGATCACCAATATTCGCTATAGCGTTGGGCGCGTCGTAGTCCGCGCGCCAAAACAAAAACGCTACCAGTCTTGCTTGTTACTGAACTTAAGTAAAAAGACGATACGATTTTGAGAATAACTTTGGTATCGTGCCGTCATGTAATTAAGCAACATCTCCTGAAGAAACACCACGTACAGCAAACACAGCCGTGCCCACGCACATACACACGCCGTCATCCCTCACCCGCCTACCCGTATGAAGTCATGCAGGGGGTCCTTGCTCTCAGAAGACCACTGCAACAGAGCGGGGGATGGGAAGTAGCAGGAGGGAGAGCACGGGCACAAAGCCGGAGAGGGACTGAGTGATTGAGGGTAGGACACACACGAGCACGTCATGGGGCTTCTCCTCGAAAGGGGTTGGGCCGCTTGGGGCCTTCCCTTCGCGGGACTTGCCCTCCCTCCATCCCCCAAACATAGCAGCCGTGAAGCACAAACCCCGCATGCCTGCCTACATACACATAAGCGCAAAACATCTCTCAATAGCTTCATCTCCAAATTCCTTACCACCCTTCTCACTACTCTTCCCCCAAACAACGCGTCAAATCCTGCTAATCCAGTAGACAGCCAAGTCCTCCGAAGTGAGCGAAAAAGGAACCAACAGAACTCCCCCTCCCCCTCACTCACCTGCAATCCATGCCATGCAGCACACGAGTCGAAGTGGATGAACAGTCCCATCCGCTCCCGAACGACGCCCGCAGAGCATTCCGCATCCGGACCCCCACTTGACGTGCTGCTAATCCCCCGCATGGCCTCCCCCAGCGAGGCGTTGAGGGGCATGTACGGCATCCAGTTCGTAACACCCACCCCCACCGCACCCGCCAGAATGGCGGTTCGGAAGGTGGATGATAGCAGGTCGTACCCGACGGATTGCTGTACGGGTGCCCCAAGGTGTACGGGTTTGCCGTATGCGGCCGCGGCAGCCACGGAGATGCGCAGCCTGCGTGCGGGGTGGTGATACCGCGCGCGTGTGTGTTGGGTCAGGGGCCGTCAGGGGCCCTCGTGTGCACAACATGTCAAAGAGATAGTAAGGAAATATGCTGCAAAACAAGCGGGTAGAATTCGTTTCTATTGCATAATCGACACTACGGTTTCATAGAAGGGCTGGAAGAGGGGGCATGGGGTGGACGTTGGCAATGGTGGGGCCTTGCGGCCGCTGACCACCAAACAGCCTGCCTGATTGGATGTGCCCAAATCCCGCGCAGCTATCAAGCCCACCCTTCCCCTCGGTTCTGAGCTTCCTAACCCCCTTTCCTGACAACGAAGGCGCACACATACACCCCCCTTTCGTGCCCTGCCGTACATTCGTACTCACATCTCCGGGGTGATAGGGCTGCCGTACGGTGTAGAGAAGCTGGCGTCTACGACGAGGTAGTCGGTGTACGAGCTGGTGGCGATGTGTTTGAACATGGTAGTGCCGTACACTGCCACAAGTACGGTTAAGAGCTCGGGCACGTGGTGGAAGCATCGTGCACCGGCCGACTGTACGACAGCACATGCACGGTTATATACCTCTGCTCCCTTGAGCTCCCGGAACTTCAGGAAGTCCCAGTAACTAAAGGAGTACGGGAAGAAGAAGAAGAAGAAGAAGAAGGATACACACGGGGGCCCAACGATAAAGTAAAATTTATTCCAAGATTCATTGAACATCATCCGATGCAGCTCCTGACCTCGTCATTTGTTGTGTCATGCTTTCCGCTTCATTCTTAAACTATGGGACCCCCTTCCTCCCCCTCCAGCTGCCCCTCCTCTCTTGCCCCCCTATCCCCCCTCACCGCGCCTGCAGGTCCGGCCCCATGACACTCCCCGCCTCCAGCACGGGCGGCCCGACCTCCTCCCAGCGCTTGAAGGCAGTGCCCCACCGCGCATTGAGGGATTCCAGTTGAGGCCTACGAGCCTGGAGCCACTGACGGAACGACCATAACTTCATACCACGGAACCAGGAATAGAAGGGACATAAGGCGACAGGATTAGGGCAGGAGGAGGGGGGAGGACAAGGGTAAGAGAGCGGCGAGACAGAGGGCAGGAGGGTCCCAAGATGTGCGGCTGTAGGGCCACTGGCGCCATGGGGTGTACAGGGGGCTGTAGCGGGAGCAGGGGAGCAGGGGAGAAGATGAACCGCAAACGAGTGAGGGGGGATAGAGAAGCACGTCCCCCGCTCAGACAGCCGTTATCCAACTGCAAGGGGCCCCCTTGGGATGAAACCTCGGACGGGGGGGAAGAGTTCCAGGCCCGGCAGATTACAACGTCGGGATGGACAACAAAGGCGACTCAGTGCCAACCGCACAAAACTCACACAGCCCGCGCAGTCAGTCAGCGACGATACCCAGGACGGACGGGCTGAAGACACGTACAAACGCGTACGCTTACACAAGAACACTTCTACCGCCGTGGAAAGGGCATCCACCCGCTCGCTCATGCGTGGGTGCCGCGTGCACTGAGATGATAACACTCTATGAATCCGTAACAAGTCCTTGCATACCGCGGGCCCTGAGTAGTCCTGATAGCAGTCGTGCTCCTGCGTGTATTTGGCCTGTGAGGTAGGGCAGGGGGAGGGGGGAAGGGGGGAGGGTGACAGGAAAACTCGATACGGGGTGGGTGAGGGATGTGCAATGAAGGACGGGGTGGTTGTAACTATAACAGGGACATGGGCGGAGGGCGTCAGCGCGGCAGGTGGCTCTCCCCGTCGACGACTGCCGTGTAACACCCACAGCAAATGGACTTTATGTTATAGACATTACACATAAAGTCATCCTCCAGGACCCCGTCATCTTCAATGACCCCCCACACCACCCCCTTCCAGTCAATCAGTCCGCAGGTGAAAACGGCGTCTCCCCCTTCCGCGCCCTTCCCCCCGCTGGCAGTCTTCACATCCGCTCCCTCGCCGCGCCTCGTGCCGATCCATCTGGCAGCGGTATATCCGTAATAACGTTCAGCAGCCGACCCACCACACGGCGGGACCGCAACGGATCACCCCACTCTGCTGGTGTGGCTCTTTCTCCTCCTCCTCCTCCTCTCCTTCAGCGGGTCTACTCCGGCAACCCCCCCGCTCATTGCGAACCCTCTTCTCCCCTACCTCACGCAAACCTCACCAAAGACCACCTCCCTTTATATAAAGGGAGATGCCCAACAAACTTCCCATAAGCCTCCGAACCCGCCGACCCCCAGCCGCACAGCAAGCAGATACGGACGAGCCCATCCACGCGCGTCCGCACAGACCGTTGCTGTGCTGTGCTGTGCTGTGTAGGAGAGAATGAGGACTCCGTGCAACAGCGCCAGCTCGGCTAGGACGCGAGCTTTACAATGAGGAACCCCAGGGTAGGATAGGCATACAGATGCTCCGACCCACGGGTCACCCTCGCCGCTCGCTGTCCACGAGATCCCAAATTTACCTACCTAGGAAACCGAGGTAAGGGGTCCACCCCAGGTAGGGGGTCCAGGGTGTGCAAGGGTCTTCCCCTTGGAATCTCCGGTCCCACCCGAGACACGCCCCCATCCCCGTCCCACCCAAATACCTCGTACTCGTTGTTGAAAGCTGGCTGTAGCGATGTGACCCTCCCGCGATGTGATGCGACCAGGTGGGTAGCCACCTGCTGCAAGACACTCATGGCCAGCTGGTTAGCGGCCGCGTGGAACCAGGACAGCAAAGGATACTGCCGCTGATGGCTGGACGGGCGGGGGGAAGCAAGGGGGGAGCAAGGGGGGAGCGGGACTCGGAGGTATGAAAATGCATTACGGCCCAGCTGCACAGCCACAGGTAGGTGGCGGCGGAACGGCGCCGCAGTCATGCCATGCCCGGGGCCCGGGTGTTGCGGGTGCGGGTGGATGATGGGTGGAGGATTGAAAGCCAGGTTTGGGAGGCCGGATATGCGACGTGGGAGTCGGTGGGCAAAACGTTTGCGCACAGGATTGTGTATCGATGACGGTGTGGGCGGCTTTCGTCTCTCTTGGAGGCTCCTCCATCGGGCAGCAACCCGCAAGCCCCTCCTTCACCGCCCCTTGCCGTACACCATCAACAACAAAAGCAGCATACTTGCGCCGCTTTCCACTTGCCCTGGCTTCCCGTACAATAAATTCGAGGTATCTCATCATCATGTACGCACGGCGCAGTTCTTATCCCCATGAGCCCCTGCCATGGAGAAGCATTGCGCCTTTCTGCTCGTCGCCTTCGTCGGCCATCAACAGCTTACCCTCTGCTTCTTATTAACCTTTCCAGTCCCATCCTCGCTTTCACCTTCCCAAGCCCCATCGTGCGCTTCTTCCTTCGTCCCGAGACGCTTCCTTCAGAGAAATTCATAATCCCCGAGAGGCCCCCGGAACTATATCCAAACCTGGCCGACCCTCGGTGCCGCACCTGTCTGTCGCCTTGGCATCCGGCCACTTGGTGAACACCCAAGCGGGCGCTCGCACCATATCCAGGATGAAAGCAACCTGAAGATTAGGCGTTTGGGTTTGGGACACATAGGCACAGCCTGATAGCCCCGGGTGAGCCTTTGCCGTGCATGTCTGTACAAAACCGTGGCATGTATTTACAAAGCGCGGCCAGTCAACACAGTAGCTGTTGCAAGGACATACAGGTATGAGCCATCATACGGTACGAGTCAACGTAGAGCATAAAGCCTTCCGTCCCCCCCACTTGGCGGAGTAATCTTTTCTGCTTCCCTTTAACACACCTTCAAGTTGGTGTTCTGGCATGCGGTGGAGACCAGCAAGTCCAAAAACTCGAAGTTGACGGGCCCATCCGTGGGCTGGAGGAACTCCCAAGGGCTAGAGAACACGACTGTCGTAATCCCGATCGCTTCCATGCCTTTTAGGGTTGACACCAGCTCGTCGATGCGTGCGACATCGCGACCACGCGCAAGGTTGAAGCGCTCAACCAACTCCAAGTGAAATAAGGTCGCAAATCGCTCAACATTTGTATTCAGGTTGACTTTTTTTGTGACGGCATGCAAGCTAGATATGCCAAGCCTCGCTGGGAGGCCCTTTAGCCCGGAAGGCGACAAGTATGACTGAGCAAGGATTAATAACAACAATGCCGCCCCCACAAAAAATAAGCCTGCTAGAAGGATCGGTGACTGGCAGATGCCACGGCCTGCGCGTCGTTTAGGCGTGTAAAGGGGCGGCATTGCAACACTGGACTGCTGGAAATAACGGGCAGAAGAGGAAAGGCTACTCGATAACCGATACAAATTTGATCTATTACCGAGTATGCAAAATGAGTTGCTTGCTTTGCTTTCGCTCTGTCTTGCGATGCTAATAACTTCCGTTTTTTTCCGTACTACTGTAACACTTCCCCCTGCTTACGATAAAAAAATTTCAACTCCACCTATGTCCTAGAAACGTTAAAAGTTTAACCGTCATGTCTGCCTCTAAACAGTATGACCGCCAATTGTGTGCCACTTGGAGTCTTTCATCAAGCTGTCGTAAGAACTCATGTGCTTCTCCAGCCAAGTCTCGTCCCATTAACTAGGGAAGGAAGTTATCTTTTAAATCAGCTCATCAGATGTCCACGTATTATGCTGGTACCGTTTAAATGGCAAACACCGAACACCAATTTTGTGCTGCGGTTTACGCTTACAAGCGTCATATTCTTCGCTTGGTGACACGCTCTCAGTAATACGGCACACTTGAGACATGGATGCGGATTCGTAAGAATCGTCTCACAACAAGGCACTTGTCGCATGAACCAGACCCTGAGCCGCTGCAGCCCAGCTGGGCTCAAAAAGCAGTATTCTCCTGAAACGTATACGGTATTTGTCCAAATGTAGAGTCGTTAGCATGTCCGGCGAATCATATTGCTTGCGCACAAAGGCGCAGAACTCAGGCAAACGCAGCTGCAGGGCGGCGCACTTGACGTGCTCAACCACTCAACCACAGCAAGGCTTAGCACTCCCAAGTCACGCTGGCTGTTACACTCCGTCCAGTATACGAACATAGTAAACACCGTTGCTCGCCTCATACGCGTCAAATGTAAAATGCACCCGTGGCGCTTTCAATTCGTACGAGGTACATGCACGAAAGCACCAACGGACCTCGCATACAGATCGCCTTAGCTTGCGTGGAACCGGGGCTAACCAATGCCCAGCATCTCGTCCGACAACGACGCGACCCCAATAACACGATACAGGATCATCGGGCATGCAACTCGAGCCCAAAGCTCCCATTACTGAAACCTCTGGTATTTTTCAATCAAGGGTAAACCAAAAGGGAAACGAAGGCCTTTTCCTCATGACGGAAGCAACGCTTGAGCCCGCATAGACACATTCGACCGACCAAAACGAAACGCATGTCACGCACTTGCGTTGACGGGACCTGGATACGTGCAATAGTGATAGACCCACAGAAATCAAACAGCAGCTCACTGCCGAGCCGAGCGGGACACGAGGTATGTGCAGTCGTTCCACGATGTGGTTCCTTAGGTACGGAAGGTGTGCGTGTAGGCGTATGCAAACTCTCCACGAACCCGCCGGCCTGTGCGCCAGCCCCGACGTTTCCCCCTGCCCACAAACACTCGCTCTATCTTACTTGCCTTTTTTCGCGCTTTTCCCCACATCCTAGAGCTGCAGTTTGCGAGTCTGCAGCAGTTTCAGCCCCACGGGCGCCACCGCCTGAAGCACCTGCAGCCGAGCGGGAAGGTAAGATGGAAGAAACGCCGATTCCTTGCCCCTTCTTACCATTTTCTGTTTGAGCTCTGAAATGACATAGGTGAAGCATAATACGCGTTTATTATGTTTATCATGGCAGCAAAGCGTGTTAAAACTGAGACAGCTTCCTCTTGGCCAGGAGGCTGAATATTGTCGGGCTCAGTAAGGTCAGGTGTCTGCCTATAACAAGGTCAGCTCAACGACAGCTCGAGCTAATTAATATTCACAAAGACGGATGGGGGGAGAGGGGCAAGGGGAACCAATACGGCATCACGTTAAGCAACGATCACAGGCAGGAGACGTTCTGGGGGCTGCCCCACTTTAGCTCATTACGGGTTGAAAGGGGGCTGACAAAGACGTGGGACAGCAACTCACTATTGCAGCTGATACCAAAGAACGTGCGATGATGACAGAAGTCAGTCATCTTCGTTGCTACAGGTATGAGCATCCGATGGCACCAGAAGCTCTTAACTAAGCCACGAGCACGAAATGCAGTGAATGGACGCCTCTAGGATACAGTGGAATGTGATTACAAAGCAGGTAAGTACATGTATTGGCACTCTACCTCCTGAAAAGCAAATAACCCACCAAGCTACCTGTGACGCGGAGTCCGCATCGGCGTACGACGGCCCTTCGTCCGGGGCTCCTCTGGAGCGCAACTCAGCAAAGCTACCCTCGCAGTGCTTGACTTCCTGCTTGGTATGAGTTGGTGGAGAGGAGGCGGACTTTGGCGTTATTGGAAAAACATGGTGATAATAGTGATAGTGCCGGGTGTGCGGCCCTGCGGGCGCAGCGGTTCCAACCGGACGTGTGCGGATCAAAGAGGCCGCGGCCGCCGAAGAAAGCGGCAATTTGCTGTGAGGTGATCCCGGTGGTTGTCGGCAACCACCGCCCACGGCCATCACGATCCATGTCCGCATGCCGCTGTCCGGCTAGCCGCTGCGTCCATGACGGAGATGGACAGGAACGCCCCCCTCGTCATGTAATGTAAAGAGGCAAAATGAGGGCCCCACAGACACTCGTGTGCGCACGGGTAGTGCTCAGTACCATGCTGCCAGTGAGCTGACAAAGGCCCATAGGGCATGCAGACATTCCCCCCCACCTGCAGCACTTCGAGCCGCTTCTCCGGCTTGTCATGTCTGCGAGAGGAAAGGCACAGGATGCAGGGGGGGGGCCAGCGCATCGCAGCAATACCCTCATTGACCGAGGTGGTATCCTAACGACGGCGATAAACTAACAAGGGAGACGGGACACCACATTACCCTGAAACCGCTGATAACCCACGTCCCTGCCGCCCACCCCCGGGGGCCCCCTATATCCATCTTTAGGGGGCCTACATCCACACGCACCTGCAGAACAGCCGTGTCTCCCTCAGCCGGACCATGGATCCATCCACACGCACCCACAGCCGCAGCAACACCAGCCAGCAGCGGGGCATCACACGCAGCTTCACCGTCAGGGAGCACACGCCGTTGTCGTCCAGGTCGGACTCGTACAGCGGCACCTGCATGGGCGCCGCAGACGGCCAAATATCCCCGCCCGGAACCTGACAGCCAGCCCCGCTTCAGGTCGTTGCGGAGGTCCCGAAAGCATTGCAGGCACATGTCGAACCTAGCCAGTGCAGATAGGAACCTATGCAGCCATGGATCGGAACCTAGGGGAGTTCGGTCGTCTGTGCGGCGTTTGGCTGCGGCATCACGGCTGCTGCAGACGATGTACTGGCGTCCAGTTCCCTATAAACCCTATCTATAGTTCCAGTCCCAGCCGCAGCTGTAGGATTGTCCCGGCGGCCGCGGCCAAATGGCTTGGGCGAGTCGACGCGGTCCTTGAGCGGAGTAGTCCACCGGCCGCTACGGAGGAAAGCGTGGAGGAGGACAGCTTACAGGAGTTGGCTACAGCAGGGTGACCTCACCTCGCCGTAGAACAGGATAGGATCTCGGTCCATGAGCAAGCCCCGGTCGATTTGGTCCGTAGTGGTTTGCCATAGGACGCAGACGCCTACGCCACCCGCGCTGTCAGCGACGCTGTCTGCCCCATTGCCCGACACATCCGGAGCTGTAGCAGTGGAATAGGAGGCATCTGCGACGGACGGTACAGCTGCAGCACTAGGAGTTGTTGCAGGTGCAGGGTCTTTACCCCGGGCTACAGTACTGGCGGCTCCGCAGACGAAGTCCGGGATGCCCCGCACGCCAGCGGGGTCGGCTGGTACTGCTGGCGAGAGGGCCGTTTCCTGATAACAGGCCCCCGATTGTGTAACTGTGCATGTGTAGGGCGTCGTGTATGTCCAGTCGTAGGTCAGTTGTACTGCCCTTTGTTGTTGAATCTCATGCTCACGGGCCTTGCGCCATTCCTGCATTAGCCAGGTGGCATCGTAAGGCAAACGGGGATAGACCGGCAAGCGGCGACGCTACTTGTTGGCGGCATTCCCCGGTGGCGGGCGATCTTCCCGAAAGTGTGTGGCAGAAGTGTGGGCTGCACCAGGCAAACAGTCACCGACAGCAAGAGGCTCCCCGCAGTGGAACCCATGATAGCCGCGGGAACCTGCGGCCGTGTCGCACTTCTTGGTCTACCAGCTATCCATGCTTCGACAGGGAAGGACAAGACTCTAGATAGGACCTACACTCAACCTATGGGAAGGGCCCAGACCAGTGGCAGCGTGGAGGGTACCAGTAGCAGCTTCTCACTGGCGGCCAGCTGGCGCCAGCATACTTGCCTCTGCCACACGGACTTGAAGAGGCGGCAAGTCCTCATGCTTCCACCCCTTGAGTGCATCCAGAGCGTTGAAGGATATGACCGTTCCGCTTGCTTCATGGACAAGTTCAACACGGTTCTGGGCGAAGACCATCTCCGGCAGCACCATGGCCGACAATATCCGCCTAGCGGGGAACCAGTCGGAAATGAAGAAATGACTTTGTGCTCATGTGGGCCATCTGATAGCGCTGCAGCTCTGGAGCACCTTCGACAGCTGCGCTCACCGGTATTCGTCCATATCTTTATCACCCATAATGGGACCAGTCACTGTCCGAATTGTCCATCCCGCGTTCCTAAAGGTCTCTTGCGCATTCGGCATAGTGCACTATAGTTCCTTAAGTTCCGAGGTTGTATAAAACGGAGGGTACTATACAATAGCGTTGCAGTGCTTTAACTTTATATTCTTCATTCGAAGCGATTATAACTGCCCAACATTGTCGTGCCTACTAACAATGAGAGTTAAATGTCTTACATTAACGACCTAACCGTCAACAAGGCGGATTTTAGTGTTTAGGGAGATTTTAATTGATTCATGATCACTTCCGCTGTAGGAACTGGACATATCATCAGCTTGTCTTCATAACTGCTTGGTTCGGCTTCCATTTACGAATGTAGTCCTATCGAATACCCCAAATCCAAGAGATTCTTAGTAGGTTGTGTTTGCTCATCTTTGTTCTACTCAGGAATGCTGCTAACGTTCCGTACGCATGGCCAGCTGTAGTCACACCACTCCAATTCCATAGCCTTATTTCCAGATCCAGAGGAAATACGATTCCAAAGCCCAGAATGAGACTCAAATGAATCGTAAGGGATCGTAATTCAAGCCAAAATCACAGTTACATGGTATCAGTCAAATCCACGTACGACGGTGCGTATGTGGACTGCCCAACTGTTAAAACAGCCGCACTCCTAGCCTACCACGTAACCCATGCAACACTCCACCTGGATCTGTCACCTACAGGCTGGATGTCAACAGCTAGACCGATCAACGCAAGAATTCTTGCATGTCAGAAGGTATGTGCACTACGTCCACCGGGAAACGAAGTCTTCAAGAACGATGGCGCCATTTCTAAACAAAACTGATGCCATTGTAGACATTTACCGCGGGCTGACGGTAATGTTCTCCTCCTTCTCGGTGAGGGTGCCAGCACGCAGCTCCTGCACACACAACACCGCAGGTTTCTGTAAGTACACGCAGACTACAACGCTTACGCACCCAAGCTCATAACTACAGATGCGATGGTTCAAACCCCAACCCCAAACCTGATAACCTCGGGAGATCAACCATCGACCTCATAATGGAAACATGTCCCCAAAACACAATTGGCCTTTCATAATGTCGAAGTCCCTTAGGTAAATAACCCAAAGAAACAAACCCACTGAACCCACAAATGAAGCCTATGTTTTCAGGCTCCACTGCATACCTGGACGGCAGCCAGCGGCCAGCCCGCACCCTGCCAGGCCAGGCGCACAGCCAGCGGCACATCAATGATGATCTCCTTATCAGTGGGCTTAGCGGCCGACCGGGCGGCGATCAGGTACTGACGGCCGACGTAGCCAATGTAACCGGCAACGTACAAGAAGCCGAAGGTGGGGATCTGCACAGGGGGAACCAACATCACCACACGAGAAGTCAGCACCTGGACTAACCAACATTACGAACCCAAAGTCGACACCCATAGTGACTTACGAAGACCTCGCCAGCATGGCCATACTTCAGTGCCAGGCCAGGGTCGGAAATCAGATGAGGAAGGCCATCGTTGCCGCACAGCAGACCGGCCTTCGCGTAGTTAGCGAACCGGTTCTTTGTGCGCTCAATGGTAGCCTTCAGAGCCAAAGCAGGAGCGCTGTCGGCCTCGTACTGCGCAGAAAAATAGTAGCTTCCTTTACATCACCATTGTAGCTTACAAGAGACGTACGTAGTTGCGATATCCACCTGCTTCAGACGCTTCTCAAGAGTCTTGATCTCCTTCTTCTCCAGCTTAGCGTAAGCCTTGCTCTCCGAGCAGGGGGTCAGGCCCGCGATGTCCGCAAGCGCAGCGGACGGCGAGGCAAGGCTCATCGCTGCAGCCAGGGTGGTGGCTGCCAGAACAGTGCCAACTTGAACAGCGGCATCGTTCTTCTGCGCCTGGCAGACAATGCGTACAGCCCGGCGCGGCGCAGCAACGCGCGCAGCGGGGGAGGCCTGCGGACGATTGCCAGTGTTAAACGTGAACCTATGGTCGTTCCCTAATCAACAAATCCTACCACAGCGGGAGTGCGCAGAGCAATGGCCATCTTGGAATGTGCGGGTTTGCTGGTCACGATGTCTGCAGCGAAACCTGGCCTTCTTGAGACAAAGGACGCGAGATCCCGTTCCCTCCCTGGAGATCCCTCCGAATGCCATTTTCTCCCAGGCCTCCCCGTATTCAACAACTGTATAAATTTTCACACTTATCATCCAATTTGTTAGCGCTCCTCGATACGTAGCGCTGTATGAATTTGTTGACGTCAAGCAAGGCTAATCGTGCAATGATCAGATTATTGAACATTTGATAATACTTTAATACATGTAAACACGAAGGCAGTTAACCTTGGTGCAGCTTGCATCTGGTTCCCAGGGGAGAAGCGTTGTGCATGTTTTCCCCTATAGGAGGCCACGTTGTCATAAGGTAATGGAAGCGCTCTCCTCTGCACCTATTGTCATAACAAGTTATCTTCATGGTATCTGTTCCACGCCGTGACGAGTCCGGTCCGCTTGGTCGATGCTGTTTGCGTCCACCTGACTCTTAGTAACGTTCATACAATGAAGGGTTTGAGACATAGTCCCGGACTGCAAGTTACCAATTGCTTGCACCTCAGAATACCAGGCGCATGAATGGGAACTGTTACTGTGTGAGGGACAGGGGTGGGCCAAAATTGGCAAGGTCACAGTTCGTTACACAGCCAGCTTTGTATCCCACATCCCGGGTCGTAGCCAAAACACGTGCACACCTTATGCAGCGTTGCTGTAATGCCTATTCTTTTGCGTTTGCTATCGAGAAGGCGACTGTGGAGTTTCGGTGCAAACTTGGAAGGGTGTGGGGTAGCTAGGGCTGGCCAAGGCTGGTAATCAGGATTGCAGCACGCTGAACTTTCTTGTTTCCACTGATACCATGCAGCTCACGGGAAGTGCCATAACCATTGGGGGGGCTGCGGAGTGAGGTCGAGACAAACTGTTATAAGGCGAACAAACCGTCGCTGCAACAGGATCTTCTGTGCAAACGCAACGGGAATGTAACGTTCGCTGCTGAGAAAGTATCCATAGATCTGACAGCTTTAATCTAGACCCTCATCCAATGTACCGGCAAACGATGAGGGGAACACGATTGATCCACCCAGCACTGACATACGGGGCTGTGGATGGAAGGATGTGATTACTACCTGCATGCGCTGCGATTCGTTGGCCCTATTTCCAGTAAAGCCGTTCTGTTTAAGGCGTCTCGGTGTCCTTAAGGAACATAGATAACCCTTACCCTCAGGCAATCCCGGGTGCCAACGAATTACTAAGGATGACAACGAAGCCACACTCCTATGGGAAAACACGTTTTGGTGAAGGACGTCACATGGATCTAACCGGATCCTTGGTGCTACCCGCATCTAAACACTGCTGAGGCATTGATATGCAGGGGCCCTGTGGGGTGACGGCATTCCTCTGCATTTGTCCAGTAGCACCAAGTCTGCACAGCCAGCGTCTAGCGGAATGCGACGTCCATTCCTTTGGGGTGTCATTATGAGAAAGGATTTTTTTTAGGAGACATGTACGCACGAGGTGGAGGCGACCATCGGAGAGCAAGGCCGGGTTGTGGAGGGAAGTTGTGCTCGCACTGCCTTGCGGGTCTGTTTATTGCTATTATGGGAGTTTTACGGCAGCCGGTGCAATAAACGGGGATTTGGGAACCCTTCAAAAGCCGGTTTGTACGGATAGGTCGCAAATACGGGCTACTAGGGGGACACGTTCATGCGGCCATATACAACATTCAATAATATCAAGCAGTAAGCCCGCAGTCATAGGCACAGTGTAGGTATGGGGCTGGAAAGATGGGGGGGGGCTGGGCATTTGGAGCGGACGCAAGACACCTGCAAACCGTGACGCGGTTCGGCAACGGTTGTGACGGTTTCGTAATCTTCGCCGTCCCCGTCTCACGGAAGCAGTGGTTGTGTACGTAGCTATGCATTTATATCACACGTCGCTCATTGTTACTTGCAATCCACGGCGTGTTCGGCACCACTCGACAGGTATGTGTTTTCCTGCTGGCAAATTTGGTTGTCGTACCGTAACTAGCGCGGCTCTGAACTGGGACTAGGACGCTTTTTCCATAGCTCCATATAGCATCTGTGACGATTTACAATGCTGAATTCGAAGGCTCTACCTGAACCACAGCAACGCCTACGAAGCTTGCGGCCTGTCCTTAAGCATGGGAGGTCAGTGTGCTTTAGGTTGTGTCTTTAAAATCGTATTCGCCGATTATAAAATCTAAAAGCAGTGTATTGAATATGTATACAGGTTGGTAACATGTCGGGCCGTCCAGCCGGCCGACAAGGCTGAGGTGCAAGAAGCACCAGGTGGCAATTTGGCCAAGAAGCAAAGCGGAAAGAAATTGGACCAGAAGGTGGCGCAAAGTGCCTCGTCTCCAGAGGAAATTCGCGACGTCCGATTGAAAAAGGTGCGGCTCGTCAACAGCCATTCCGGCATAGTCTCGTCATAATTCTATGTGTCGCCGATTTATCGAGCAAAACTATCCTAAATTTGGACAGGTTCAAGATCTTCGCGGGCTGGGTCAAGAACCATATGCATATGGGTTCGACCGCACGCATTTCACGAAAGACTTGCAGGTACGTGCTGAGGAAGGTGGCATGGATTTCGTAGCCTACTTACGTTTTTTGTACACGGATTACAATCTGACTTAAGCTATATAAGGAAGGGGCCTTGCGGTGATACCCAATCCAAAGCTACCTGCCAGGGACGCAGCATTCCCCACGTCTAAACGTCTTTCATCTACTAATGTAGCTCTCGCACTTAGCTCGCCCAGCACCAATTTTCCCAAGCTCCTCCTGCCCCTGATCCGAACTTCTGCAAACTATGCAATCCCCAGGACCTGTACGCCTCTCTACCCAATGGCGCTGAGGATGAGGCAGGCACGCTGGTGGCCGTGGCGGGGCGAGTGCTTGCCAAACGGGTGATGGGCAAATTGGCGTTCCTCAGCCTGCGGGATGACAAGGGACAGATTCAGGTGGGGACCATGCCCGCTTGCACAGCCGGTCAGCATGCGCCCTGGAGCCTAGGGTACCCGAAGGAGTTTATGAATTTGGGGATTGGGGGCCCTGTCCGAGGCTGCCGGTGCTCTCCTTTGTGGGAAGCGGGGACGCGATGACCCAGATCAGGACGTAGGGTTTTGTTGTTTTAGGGGCAGGAGAGAGGGAGTTACTCAGAGCTTGGGAAAATGGGTTATCATTTACTTCAGTTTCTACCTGGCCCCTGCTCTCGTATCGGCTAGAAGACATCAAAGGAATGGAGGTTAATGCGCAAGGATGGTAAATAAAGCTACTAGCTGCTATCTGCTGTACTATCTGCTCATTCCATTTTCCGTCCGGAGCAGCCAAACTAGGCAGTCGCCTTGGTGTGAATGACTGCTAATCGCTGAGGCCGCGTTTGCGTGGTGTGGGCCAACGTGGGTCGGCTCGGTGCCCACCCTTCCTTCCATACCACGGCCAGAACCCTCAGCAAAAAGCCCTCGCAGACTGGAGAGGCAACCCCACCAACCCCGGGACTGGAGAGGCAACCCCAACCCCACCAACCCCAACCCCGCAGGCATCCCGGTGCTTCTTCCGCCCTATCTACCCACCCCGGTCCCCAGACTGCACCCGGGGGCACCTATATCTGTGCAACCGCGCCGACCACAATTTCGTTTGGATTTAACTTATTTACCCGCGGCCCCGATTCTTTCCGCCACGCAGCTCTACGTGGATCGCACCCGGCTGGATGCTTCCCAGAACGAGGGCTTCAACACCGTCAAGGGGCTGGTGGATGTGGGCGACATAGTGGGCTGCTCCGGAACCGTGAAGCGCACGGAGAAAGGGGAGCTGTCTGTGGTGGCCACCGGCATGCAGGTGGGAGGGGCGTGTGTTGCTGTAGGGGGAGAGGAGTTTAAGATGAGGCCTGGGCTGGTGTCTGAGGGAGTGGGGCGGGACTGGAGCTGGAGCTGGGTGGTGCTACTGATTGCCACGTGGCCTGGGGGTTACGCACGCGAGCGCCGAGGGGATGGAGGAAATGAGGGTGCCGGAACAGGTATTGGGTACAGCCGTTTGGGAGCAATCCTGGTAATTTCCCTGGCTTTCCCTTCCTCTTCATGATATCAGGCTGACCACCCAACTAGCAGATGATGGTCTGCAGGCTCTTACAACGGGCGGTGGTCGGTGCCATTACGATTTGTTCCGTTGGGTCCGTTACCGGAATTGGAGATTCGCGCATTCACAGATCCGAATCTGTACTGTATCAGATTCCGTATATCATCGGCACTTTGTGCAAGTTAGGGCCCCATGCAACCTGAATGGTCCTGCCTTCTTGGAGACAACTTAAAACTAAGCACCAGCTAAGCACGAAGCCAACTTGGACCATGGGGCCCCTACACAACCACACATCCCTACGGCCATTCTCTGGGGCTGCTAGCGCCTTGGCTGCTTGTACAGGCACAGCTGCATTGTACTCCACTCCTATATCTTCCTTCCTTTCTCCCGCCCATCCTCCGCGGTAATCCGTCCCTTACCCGACCACCCCTCCCTTATGTATCTGGAGCTGGGAATGGAGGGGGGGGAAATTGGCGGCTGGCCTTTCGACTTCTGTGATTTGGGTTGCTTACGTCTTATGCCTTACCTGATGTTTACCTTAAAATCTGCCTCCCCATCCCCGACCAGGTGCTGACGAAGTCTTTGTTGCCCCTCCCGGACAAATGGCACGGACTGTCCGATGTGGAGAAGCGCTACCGCCAGAGGTACCTGGACCTCATCATGACGGCTGAGGTGGGTGAGGCCATAGAATGTGTTGGGCGGAGCCAAGAGGGATTCGGTTCATGGGATTTGGAGCGCGCGGACCTGCAAGCATACCCCTAAGACTTTACTGGGCCGATCCGTGGGTCGCTTTGTAGGCTCACATCCGCTCAGCTCCATCGGGCTGACGGGTGCTGAGCAGACCCGTGGGTCAGTCGGCCGGTCGGTGGCGGTACTTCAACGGCTACGCAGCCGGGGCGGTGTAGGGGCGGGGGCTGAGCCGTTCCGATGTGGCTCAGGGGGAGTTATGCGCGGCCCAAGCTCTCAGGGAGTCGTGAGAGGGGCATGGGAAAAGCTTGGCCGAACCCCAAGCCGCACAGTGCCCTTAACTTCGCCGCGTTAGAGGTTGTGTGCGAATCACCCGACCAGTCACATCTTCCACATGTACGCGCACGCGCAACAGCCTTAACCTGTCTCTTGAGGCGCCCTTTGGGCAGAGAACTGGGCCTATACGTCAGAGAGAGACACACACACACGCGCGCGCGTCACGCCTTCTTACAGGTTCGTGACACATTCCGAGCCCGCTCCCGCATCATCTCCACTTTGCGGCGGCAGCTGGAGGACCGGGGCTTCATTGAGGTAGGAACGTCGTGGCCGGCTAATGAAGGGGATTATCTAGAGCTTGCCTCCATGCAGTGCATGCCCACCTAGTACTTCGATGTCTGGCCGGCAGAATAGTTGTTATTTGGCTGGTCGACTGGCGGGGCAGGCAGGTTGGGTGTGTTTTACAAAAGGCATCTTTGCAGACGAAGCAGCCCCCAGGGGAACCTCTGTGTTACGAAATCTGACGTTGAAAGGGGGGCCAAGGACCGGGGGAAGGGTTGTCGCTTAGGCACGCTTAGGCACGCTTCGGGGCTCAGCCGCTCAGCAATCCGCGGGATGTCCGGTGGGTACCTCCTCATGCCCCACATGCAACCTACCCTGCACCATCCCAAAGCCCTATCCACAGCTATTCCATCCTAATCCACAGCTGTTGCATACTCATTTTCCTTTTCCTCCACCATACCCCAAGCCCAATCGCATTTCTTAAACGTCAACCCTGCTCATGATGTAGTCTTCCTAAACCCTAAACCCCTTCGAACTTGCAAAATACTTGACCACCTGTAATTTGCCTGGGACATCAAGATTAATGATTGCATTTTTGCACGCTTTCATTTTATTCCCTCCAACTTCTGTTGCAGGTTGAGACGCCCGTGTTGGAGTCAGTTGCTGGCGGTGCGGACGCGAGGCCCTTCCGCACCTTCCACAACTCCCTGGGCCGGGACCTGACACTGCGCATCGCCACGGAGCTGCACCTGAAAAGGATGGTAGTAGGCGGATTCGAACGGGTGTTCGAGCTGGGCCGCGTGTTCCGCAACGAGGGTGAGACAGTCATGGTAGCGACGGGACGGCCCCACAAGGTGCCACACAGGAATACATGCAAAAAGTAAAGGGTCACCTGTCGCGGGTTCCCAGAGGAGACCGCCCTGAGGGGGGGAAATCATGTGCAAGGAAATCAGAAAGTGAACTGCCGGCGTCTAAAGTTCGAAATACCGGATTCCTAAGCGATGAAATCATCGACCCATGGCTCTGGAAGTAAAGCCCCATTGCGTTACCGACACTTTGCTGTAGTGCAGACAAGCTGTAGCTACTGAAAGGATGAGGAGCCGTAGGTACGGAAAGTACTGAAAGGATGTAGTCGCTAGTAGTCCGGCTAACTTGATGACCTTTACTACTACGCTGCCTCCTAAGCCACCCTTTTCCGTTCTCCTCCAGGGCTCTCCAGCCGCCATAACCCCGAGTTTACATCAGTCGAGATTTACCAGGTTTGTGCGGATGATGGAGGGGAGACGTTGGCGTTGGCCGGGTTGCCATGTTTTCCTTTATTGAACCCTACTCCCCTGCCACTCTATTGGTCCCCTCTTGACTGGCCCCCGCCTCTTGAATGCGCCTCGCAGCCTTCCGATAATTATCCCTCCCCCCATTGCTCCTCTCTCGTCCCAAGCTTTTAGCTAGTTAGGCCTTTTGTCGCCGCATGGATGGGGGGGGGGAAGACCCTCCACCGCCCATTCCCCTTCCCGCCACACTCACACGTACCGTCCACCACATCCCGGAGCAAGGAACCGAGTCTCGTGTTGTTATTAAAGGCTGCAAAACTATAGATACGGTCCGAAACGATTGGCCCTCCGGCGCATCCTTATTTTATTCGCCAGCGCACGTAACTGTCTCAATCCCCAACACCTGCAGACAACGGTTTTGCAATTTTGCATGTCATTCCACCTGCCGCATCCGCGCGGGGCCCCTCAGGCATATGCCGACTACAATGACATGATGAACCTGACTGAGGAGCTGATCCGGGTGTGTGCAATGGAGGTCCGGGGCTCGGCACAGGTGGGGGTGGGGTGGGGTGGTAAGGGGGGGGAGGGGCACGTGGTATGAATGAGAGTCGGGGTGACCTGGCGCACAGGCGGGCGCCACTTGTGCGTGTGTGGGGCACGATGCGAGTGAGCGGTCTCAGCCGCCTTGCTGCGCTTTCCCAGAGGTATGGCGGCGAGATTAGGACAGCACGGGGCCCGCTAAATGCACCAGTGAGTAAATGAATGAGCATATTGTGCTGTGCTGTGTCTGTGTCTGTCCAAAAGCTGCGGACCTGGTGGGACAGTGGGAGGGTTTGGCAACTGGGGCGCCCAGTTCCTCTTCCACGTTGTACTTCACAATCAAACAACTGCCTAATCCCATCTGTATTCCCCGTCCCAATATCTCAAAATGCTTTCCCTGCTTCTTCCTGTTGCCGTTCGCTGCGCTCTGTACGCGGTGCGCTGCACTCAGGTGTCATATCAGGGCGTGGCTATTGATTTCTCCCAGCCTTTCCGCCGCGTCACCATGGCGGATCTGGTTCGTGAGGCGTGCGGGCTCGACTTTGAAGCCGCGATGGCGGCCGCTCGTCAGGTGGGCAGCGCCGAGGCGGCTGCAGCGGTACTTGAGGAGACCCGCGCAGCGGCAGAGGCGGCGTTGCTGGTACGTACCGTTTAACCCGTCTTGTCTATCCGTCTGTCTCTCTGCCTATCCGTCTGTCTGTGTGTATGTGTGTTTGTCTGTCGTCTGCCCATGCTGATGGGGGCTGGCTCCTTGTTGGGTGGTGTACGACCAACTTCCTGATGTGGAAGCACTTTTGAGCGCCACTGTCGCTGCCACTGGGTTCCCGTCAGCATGGTCATTATCTTCCCCGTTCCGCCTCCTTATTCGCACACCTGCACTCCTGGTGCTCAGCTGTCCTGTCGGTAACCCTGTACAGGCAATTTCTTTCCTAGTACGTTATCGGCAGGGCCGTTTGCGTCTGCCTGGATCATGTCGGGAAAATGGCCGGCAGTGTTTTTTCCTAACCTTCCAATCCTGCGGCTCCTGCCCGACTATTCGCGCCTTGGTCTTTTATCCCGTTCCTTCGTGATCGGATATGCTGGGCCGCCCGTTATCCGCGACCCGCACTCTCGGGCCCTGCAGGCGCACCCCGACAGGGAGGTCCGCAAGTCCCTGACTAAGGTGCGAGTGGGGCAGACATGCCCCATGTACTGCGTGTTCTTGCAGCACGGCTATGCCCTATGCGTGCGTGAGTTTGTGTGGGTGTGGGTGCGTGTGTCTGTGTTGGCATGACACAGGAAGGCTCTTTCACACCTCTTGTTTCAATCCAGAACGCGCGCCACCTTGTTGGCTATCGCTTGTCTTGTCTGGCTTTCATCATACTGCACATGGCACCATTTTTCAATTAGCATTTCCTTCTCTCGCATTTCCCTCTCTCGCATTTCCTTCTCGCTTTTCCATCTCATTCAAACCAACCAAGCCAAACCGAACTCTTCCACCCGAATCCTCCCCTCCGTATGCTCGTCGCCCTCTTCCCCGCAGGTCCGCTCCGCGCCCTCCCTCGGCCACTTGCTTAATGAGATGTTTGAGGCGGTGGGCGAGGCGGGTTTGGTGCAGCCCACCTTCGTGCTGGAGCACCCGGTGGAGATTTCCCCGCTGGCCAAGCCACACAGATCCAAACCGGGGGTCACGGAGAGGTTTGAGCTCTTCATCTACGGTGCGAGCTAGGTGGAGCTCACCGCGGGCGGCAGGATTGGGGTTAGGAGGCGCGTGAGGGCGCCAGGGCGTGGATGAAAGCAAAATGCCGGGGGAATCAACAAATTGGTTTGGGGGGCCCAGGGGGCATAAGACCTTTTCAAATCGGGGTGGCTTGGCAAGCATCAGGTCCGTACTCCGGTACTCGCACCAGGAGGGAGGACCAAACACTCACGGGAGGGAGGAAGGGGCGGGGGAGAAAAGGATTGGGCTGACTTCATGGGCTCTTTTCCTTCCTGACGGTGCGTTGTGATTGTTGTCTTTCGGATGGATGTGCCATCACGGTATATCCGTGCCGTCACGATGTGTCCCGTGCAGCCTCGTGCATTATGAACCTGTCCTTCCTCTTCCCCTCTTCCCTTCATTCCCCTTCCACTGATTTCCTCCGTTTTCCTTTCCCCTCCTCTAAACTCCGTCAGTTGGTGCTCTGGACGCCGGTAATCGCCTCTTTTGACGTTCGCATATAACCCCTTAATACTCCTCCCGCCGTCCTCCCTCCACAGGTCGCGAGCACGCCAACGCCTTCTCCGAGCTGACTGACCCGGTGGACCAGCGGGCCAGGTTCGAGGCCCAGGTGGCAAGACACAACGCTGCATTTCAGGAGCGGCAAAAGGTGCAGAGGCTGGGCGAGAGAGGCGACGGCGGAAGTAGAGGAGGCTCTCTCCTTAGGACTCCTGCAGTTTCGGGCTTTGGACGCCGGCGGTTCATTTCTAATTTCCTGGCACATGATTTCCTCCCCCCCCCGTTAAGACACCAAACGCGATTGGGAGAAAGCTCCGAGCCTGGTTGTTTGGGGGCGGAAATGGATGAAACCATATAACGAAATAGTTATCTGACTATCGACTACGCGTGTCGGAGTAAACTGAAAATTTCGAATTGCCAGGGACTGTGCGCGTCCCTGCCATTTTCTTATTACTGTAATCCTTCTCGCTCCCCGCCGCAACTCGTGCTTTGCGTTGTGGTACGCAAAGCACAAGACGCCCAGTAAACCCTTAGACCCTATCGTCAACGCGAACCTATCCCTGCCCTTCCCACCTTTCCCGTTTTCACCGTTCTCTGCGTGTGGTTCCCCAGCACTGCAACCTTCTGAACACATCCCTGCACACGATACCCCTTACCTCACAGTCCGTACCTCTCAACCCTCCCCCGCTGCACGCAGGCCAAGCTTGAGGCCCAGGCTGCAGGGCAGGAGGCGCCCCCGGGGGCGGACGACGACGAATATGAGGTAGGTGGATGGGTGGGTGAAGGGGGCATGTGGACATAGTGGGCATGCTCTGGTGAGTTTTAAGGGCGCCGGGGAATTCAAACAGCTGGGTTACAGGATATCAAGGTGGGGTTTGGGATAGGGTGTTTTAGGGGTATAGGGGGCGATCCGGGATCTTGACCGGGTCGTTGCTGTCCCCTTCCTCCGCGTTGGCTAACTGGTCGGGGGGTTGTTGGCAGCCCAACCCTGGGCGAAGGGGGTCCAGGGTGCAGGCCACAGGGGGAGTTATGGTCCATGTCGGTTCGGACTGTGGTCTGGGCAAATTACTGATCAGCACTGGGAAGCGAGCGCGTCAGGAAACCCTACGGGTGCCGTGAAACCCCTGTCTTTTCGCGAATGCGTGCATGCGCCCTGGTTAGCCCCCCCCTCGACAGTTAAGATTTTGGTGAAAGAGGAACACCGTCACCCCATTGGCACCGTCGCCGTTGCATCAGGTGGCTCTGGACACGGATTTCATCGCGGCACTCGAGTACGGCATGCCGCCGACTGGAGGCCTTGGCATCGGAGTGGACCGGCTGGTAATGCTGCTCACGGACAGTCCGTCCATTCGCGATGTTATCGCCTTCCCCACCATGAGCTGAATGGCTACAACAGCTAAGCTAACAGGGTAGAGTACAGCTCAACTCAGCCCAGCGCGGAGGCCAGCCGAGCCCGAGCCCGAGCCTGAGCTGGACTTGATTAAGCTGGAACACGTTGGGTTAGTAGTTGGGTTGATCCACCTGGACTCGTGTCCTCCGGCGCGGATTCTAGCGCGTATTTAAAATATCAAGGCGGATTAGGGCCTTGGGAAGGAGAAGCCTGTGAAAGAGGGGCCCTGTTCGCAGTCATTTATTGGGCATGACAGTGACCTACGTTGCTTGGGGGCCTACGTTACTTTTGGTGTTTGCGTTGCTTTTGGTACTGTAGCTTTTGGCATTTGATTTCTGGTAACAGGGACGCGTATGAGGCGGTTTATGAAGGTAGTGGGGAGAGATGCACGGTCTCGCAGACACCCACAGCGCAGGCGGGCGAAACATATAGCGTGGAGCGTGTGATCCTTGTCGTGTTGTGTGGTGTACGGAGGCGCCAGGGGGGTTGACGGAGGGTTTGGGTTTCCTGAATGAGGTCGGATGACTGGGCACGGAGTGGATGTTCGTATTGACTTCCGTGATGGTACCTACAGTTCCGTCGTTCTTGCAATCCCATGTGCAGTGCGGTGGAGGGATTTGTGTATCGTGCATCATGACAGGGGTTGAAGGGCGACACAAGGGAGGGAGGCCGTCGTTCCGTGGCGTCAGTAGTGCTAGAGGGTGCAGGTGCGGGTGCTGGGTGCAGGCAAAAAATTATCAAGAACGTGATTAGCGAGTTTGGGTCATGCGCGGGTGGGAGCAGAGAGACGTCAGACCCTGGGCGTCCTTGATCATCCCATATGGTGTAAGAAGCGCGCCGAGGTTGCCACGTGGGCAGGCGTGCTTTGTGAGTTTTCAGTGGTCCATAATCGCGGCCCGCGGTAGTTCCTCCTGACGGCTTTGGCTGTGTACGCCATCTCTGGGTACCTGCTTTATCGATGGGCGTGGCTTGCTGTGTAGCAATTAGTAAGCAAGCACTGCGCATCAACTTGGTGTGCAACTGATGAAGACGCTCGATCCAATGCGTCAGCTCAATACGATAGCCACCACACGCCGGGTTGCCTATAACCTTCATGCATGCCGTTACAAAGCCATGAACCTCTCGCAGGAGGCGCTGCAGGAGAGGACCCGCAGCTTCACCCAGCGATCCAAATGTCGGTCCAAATGCCAACACATGTGGCATTCCTCATTGGACACACCTGCATAGTAGCCAGGTCCTCCCCTCAATGAAAACCGCGTTGGTGTTTCGTTCGGGGAACCGAAATTCTCTCTTTGTTGTGTATATCCCAGGCCAGGCCATGGGAGTCCAGCTGGGCCACCTCATATTGAATGGACACCCCGCCTAAAGCTCATGTCATGGAACCTTTCCACTTGATGTGAAGCCCTTAGGCGGGATGCAATATGGTTGGTATGCAGTGGAGGTCGGTGACGGGAATGCAGACAGCGGGATGTTTTCCACTGGAAAGATGCGGTTAGTCGATGACCAAGGGATACCCAGGAATGTGAAAAATTGACCCTTATTGAATCCCTCTGAGCCCTTCGGGTATGCCTCCGAGTGTGGTTGCACGAAATGCAATACACATGCCCTTCAACTGGCTGTCACCAGCCTGTATACTTTGTGGGCTGAGGAGGGGGCGGAGGCCTGCCTCCTTCTTCACTTGGGCAGCAGTGGTGAGTTGTTGACGGAAGGGATGCGTGAGACCGGGGCACGACGAATGGGTGTTGGACCCAGCTGGATGAATCCCTCAGTTAATACAGCACATCTGAAACAGTACGTACGTGAATGGCAAGAACGTAGCCCAAACCAGAAGGTCTGCCAAGGTCAATAAAAGAAATTATTGAAATACTGTGCACAGTCCTATGAATCGCGCAAGGGTCTCAGTCAACTGTCCATGCTTGCCAACAGCAGCCAAGATCTAGACTATGTATCATACCGCAGTGTTGGGGGTTACTCCTCGTTGTCATGATGCCCGTTGATAAGAGTTGCTTTCGACACAGCAACTATGTAAGCAAACATAAGTGCAAACACAGTCGTACACAAGCAGAGAATGTACAAGGTGATAACAATATGCCAGTAACCTGAAACCACTGCATCTGATAACAGGGACGACAATCAGACTATAGCCGGCTTGGAGAACCTGTTATGACCGTACGGTTCTGGAGCGCCCTGGAGCACCCTGGGAGTGAGCTAGAGAGCCCAGGCCATCCCTTTCCTCTCTCTTTCAGCGACGGGATAAGCCAGTTGCGTCTGCGACACTGCTTTCCGAGTCGCAAACATGGCTTCCTACAAGCCCAAGAGCGTAAAGGATGTGCCGGCGGAGGATTTCATTAAGCACTACGCCGCGCATTTGAAGGCCAATGATAAGGTGAGATTTAAGTTGATAGGCATGGAAGGATAGGAAATCAGGCGCCCTGTGAGCTTAGCGGAGCAACCTACTAGCACGGCGGCTTTCCACACGTAAAGGGGGAAAATTAGACGCCATCTGCCAGCGTCGGTTGGAGAGCTTCACTATTCAAATTCCTTCAGCATTGGAGCGAATTGTGGAGCCCTTTTGCGTAGCGCCGGCGCCAAGTCCAGTTGCAGCTGCAGCAGCAAATTTTTGGAGCTGCTGCAAAGCTTATAAATGGCTTAAAAGGGATGTTTATAACTTTGTAACCAGCAGTGCAATAAGCTTTGGCGCTGCGCGGTGGACCATGGCAACGGCGGCGTTTTCACTTACCCTTGGGCGTATGATCATGAATACCACAAGCTTCCTGCATGTTTTCATTAGGTCATTTGAGGAATGGGGTTGAGCGTGGTCACTGGCACGCCTGAGAATCGGCCACCACTAGGTCTCCCCCAACCAATTTTTTTGTGCTCACAGATTCAGCTTCCCAGCTGGGTGGACGTTGTGAAGACGGGTTGCTTCAAGGAGCTGGCCCCATATGACCCCGACTGGTACTACGTGCGCGCCGGTAGGTTTATGCTTCGGGAGTTATCAATGCTCCCCTACCCCCCACTTGCAGCCTAGGCACACCTGTGTCGTCCACTTGAACATGATTGCTTTGTACGCGTCTACAGCTGAGGATGCTATCACAGCCTAAGGCTATGCAAGACGAAGAACAGATGTCAACTCAACTTGATTACTACCCCGACCCCCTGTTTCTGAAAACCTGTGTTTATCCACAGCGTCCGTGGCCCGCAAGCTATACATCCGCCAGGGCATGGGTGTTGGCCTGTTCCGCATTCAGTACGGTGGCCGTAACAAGCGCCGCGGCTCCAAGCCCGAGTTCCAGTCGAAGGCGTCGGGTAAGCTTAAATCGATTGGGCGGACAGGAACGTATCTTGTAGTATCAGGTGTGGATACTGCAGGGCATGTGCGTTGCAGGGTATGCCATCCTCCGGGCAGCCCCCGTTAAAGCTCTGCAGACTTTAGGGACGATACCAACCCAATGATGCCTAGGTTTGTGCCTCAGGGGAAACATTGTAGCTTGCTGCCTCAAGGTCTGAACAGTAATAGCATCCTGCAACGCGGCAGCTTTGTGGTGTTTACAGAACGGCATACCAGCGGAATGGAAGTGCACTGCCTGTGAATGCATCAGTAGGGTTGGAAGGGCTGGACTAGGCAACAAGGCGGCGGCATTCTTTTCGAAGAGTAGATTGTCTATGGGGGATCAGTGGATGGTTAGTCGTACCCATATTGCTGTCGGCATAAAAGCGATCATGTTTTATGTGTACGCTTGTTCGTACATCTCCGCCTGAAGTGCCTCTCCCAATGCCCTCGCTTGTACCATCTGTCAGGCGGCGTCGTGCGCCACATCCTGAAGCAGCTGGAGGAGTGCGGTCTGGTGGAGAAGGCGCCGGAGAAGGGCCGCCGCCTCACCTCCAACGGTCAGCGCGACATGGACCAGATTGCCGGCCGCATCGCCGTCAACCTGCAGTCGTTCTACTAAGCGCGTTTGCTCGTGGCGCGCCTCCTTGTGTGCCTACCTAGCCGTTTCGGAAGTGCACTCGGGCCAGCAGCACAGTCAGCAGAAGCAGAACCTGCCAGGCGGGTGCGAATGAGAGCCCCCGCCGGCTACGGGTGGCAGTCGAGCGTCGTATTGCTCGCATTCTTCATCGTCGCAAAAGGATCTTTCGTGCGACGGCAAGGGGTGTGTTCGGATGCGAGGGCGGCGCACGAGCTCGGAAGCGGCCCTACTGCAGCAACTCGCGCCTGGCAGCAGCTACCGTTGTGGGATCTGCATGTCGCCCTGGGTTCCATGGCGAGCGTCGGCACCAAGGGATGCCGAAGAAGCCCTGTCTCGGGAGGGGTTGGGTAGACGGACAGCATTAAGGGGAGGCGGCCGCTTGGTGATCTTGCATCATTGGTGTCACCGTGTTCTCGTCCGAAATCCCGTTTTCGTGCTTGCTCTTTTGGCCCGGGGTGGTGATCGTCTTCTTTCGGCGGCAGGAGTGGTCCAAATGCGAGGGAAGCCTACTGCGCCTGTTCGCGATGCCTCTGGCTGTAACAAGAGGGAAAGTTTTCATTCGTCTGTCCGCATTAATTGAATATCAACCACCTCTGTCCAACCTTTGGGTGTCGAAAACCCTAAAGTCCTCGGCGGGGGACCTCTATCTAGTGCGTTTACCTACGAGGACGATTTCTACAGCAGTTTTAGCCGCTATCATTGCCTCAGCTACAGGGCGCGAGGAGGGATTGTCGCCTCGTTCCATCAGGAGCAAAGAAGCGATAGGAAATAGGCTCAATGACCACCGGGGTGTCTTAAGGAATTTTATATAGCAGGGTCGCTATGCACCATTTTAAATGGAGTAACAAAAAGGGGTGCCTGCGAAGAATGCGGCAGGCTCAGCTTATCTTGTCTTTTGTACCCTTCAGCCGAAGCCTGCAAGCAGTTTCGGTAAACGCGCTATCCGTCCATTAGGGTCGCACACCATCCTTTTTTAATCCCGCTTTCCAGGGAAGTCAACCGCCAACCTCCACGTTTCCTGCGAGAGTACATTCAAGATGTTCGCTTCTGATTTTGATCCCGCACACGAACCGAGACGCTTACAGCGCGGCTGCGCCAGTGCAACACCTTCTGCCACGATGCTGTCGGTTCAGTCGCAGTCGGCTTTACGGGCGCTGTAGGTATGGTTTGCAGATGTACATGTTCTGGGACGCAAAACTGTTCAGGTCCAAACACTAAGATTAGGCCCGTGGGTTTCTGTAACGCCAGTTTTCCTCGATCTTGCTTCAAATTGTGACAGCACATGCTGCTGCGGAGTCGGCCAGAGTGGCATCCACCAGACCGTTCCCCATCAAGGATGGCTGGCTGCACATGTGCATACAAAACGTAGTGTGCAATTCCCAGCTGTGACCCATAATAAGCCTTTCAGGATAATAATTTAGCATTATAATAACGCACTTAGGCTTGCTGATGGAGCATCCCCTGACCCCGCAGGTTAATCGAACGGAGTTGACGCCGCATAGTGGTGAGGATGCAGGATAACGTAATGAAGATCCGTGCCGGGCGCAGCCGCAGTACTAAGTTGGTAAGTATGCGTATTGCAGCCGTAGCAGATGTGATAGTTGCGTGAACGGCAAAGCCACAAATCCGGTTATAGGGACGAAGTGCCACTCTCCTTTCCCATTTTTGGATATATATAATCAACTGCCTTACCGCTAGGTTAAACGTTTGATTGGTGGCACTGCGTATGATTGGCTTTAAAGATAATTAGCAGTACCAAATACGGCACTATGGGGACTTGCTAGAATCCTTGGTGTACCAACACCAATTTTCTGGCACATATTCGTCCCTCATCCCATGTTTTTAAGGTCAAAGATATAAGCGTTTCAAGAGTGTACACGCCGACACCCTAAGGCATGTCTTTTGCGTTGGTTAACTTGTACCCCCATATTTAGGCACTCGCCTGTTTTCTATACTGAGCTGAACCTCTATATCTTTAGGAGAGTGACAGACGTCCTTTGGAGGGAGCCACGTCGCAAGCTGCAAAGACGGGCTTTAGTCCTGGTGCAGAATCCTCTCCTATTATATCTCTGCTTAACTGTCTTCTCCGGTAGACATGGGCAGGCTATCGTCTTGAAAACGGTGAGTACTTGCGATGAGACATCGTTATTGGAAGTAGTTGAGCAAACATAATCCACGCTAAATAGTGTGCAAATCACGCAGCAGTTTTAGCTCCTTGTTTTGTCTGGAGTTGATTGTATGCTCGCTTCAGGTACAGGTACACATGCTCTCCTTCCAAGTTATGCGTCTACAGCAGACTGCATTCATCTAAATTCCGATGTACATTGTCTTTCCAATTTCTGTCTTTACGGCTTAGGTGCATCGGAGAAAAACCTACCTTCTATCCTCGATAGCTGCCCTCGAGGCCCCGCTCCGGGGCACGGGACGGTCTTCAAGCACAAGGGGATGGGGTCCTGCGCCAGCACCGAAAACCAGGTACCCCAGGGGTATAAGGTCCTGAAGGTACAGGCGGTGGTACAGCAGCAGGGCGACGTGCGGGACTACTACACCTTCGATAAGCAGCTTGGGAAAGGCAACTTTGGCATTGTCCACCTGGTATATGACAAGAAGACTAATGAAAAATTTGCCTGCAAATCTATATCTAAGGTAAGCAGGATGGTGCTGACGCCGTCACGGTCAGGCACAGGTAGCGGTGCATGTTATTCCTACTCGCGCACACACAACGTCACTACATTATAGTTCCCCCTACTATTTCCCAAAACCCATAACGGCTGGGCGGCTGTAAACGCGTGTGTCGTGCCGTGCCGTGATGTTGAGGAACCACAAGCCCGGCAGCCTGGGGAACAATCCATGGTGCGGTCTTCCCTGTCGTCCACACCCTGGCTCGTTTTAGCGCTACTGGGTCCTCATTGTTTCCTGTGGTCCTTCGCTTTTGTGGTCTTCCGCTCCGGCCGCCCCGGAAGCACTCCGATTCCTGTCGAGAAGGAGAAAGGGATTGCCCCGATATCGTGGCTTTAAAACCCACATTGTGGACGGCTGCACTGGCGAAAGGCGATTTGTCGGTGCAGGTTTTGGAAAAAGGTGGCATGCATCACAAAGGACAGGATGCCTGAGTTCCCGTGCGTAGGGATGGGTACCGATGTGCATGCCGCTTGGGGCATAGGGAAGGCGCAAGTACGGAAGCTCCAAAGGGTCAAATGTCAAAGTTCTGTGGTCCTCCCCCTGCTCCTAGTGATTGCGGTAATAAAGTCGCCATCTGCAGCGGCGCCACCGAAGAACTTTATCTCGTGACTTTACAGGCAAGAAACAAAGGGAGGAGGTAGGTTTGTGAAAAGGCAAAGACCAGATCAAAACAAGTGCAATGTAGCGGGGCAAAAGGGAAAGGGCACTGCTGGGATGGCGCGTGGCCGCGCGGAAACAGTTGAGATTAAGCAGTCAGGAAAGGCAGGTGTGAAAAGCGCTTGGCGGAAAAGAGGAGAAATGAAAAGGTGCTGTGAAGTTGCATAAGAAAGTCGTCCGGAAGGCAGGCCGTGTGGAAAGAGGCAAGGAGAATTGAACGAAAGAATGCTCGCACGACCTCCAACTTACCCGATCGCGCCGCTGCATACTCACCACACAGCGCAAACTGGTGACATCAGAGGACGTGGAAGATGTACGGCGCGAGATCCAGATCATGAACCACCTGGCGGGCCACAAGAACATCGTGTCTATCCGCGGCACCTTTGAGGACAAAAACTTTATCCACATCGTAATGGAGCTCTGCTCGGGGGGCGAGCTGTTTGACCGCATTGCGGAGGCCGGACACTTTTCCGAGCGGCGGGCAGCGGAGGTGTGGAAGAGGGACCTACACGGGCAGCGAAGGGCGGAAGAGGGGCAGTGGCTAGCTGGTGTTGAGCTGGGTGGGGACTTGGAACAGAGAGAACCTTCGTTAGAGGGGCGTGGGCTCAGGGCATGGACGTTTTTGAAGCGTCGCGGGTTGCAGGACTGGTGCGACAGCGCCAAGTCTAAAATCGTCTTCAGCTCCTACCAATTGCACGGCACCGAACTGGTCCCCCTTGTTTGTCCTCCCACAGGTGATGCGCACCATCGTGTCGGTGGTCCACCACTGCCACACCATGAATGTTGTGCACCGCGACCTCAAGCCCGAAAACTTCTTGCTTACGGAGCGGGGCCCGGGGGGCGTCATCAAGGCCACCGACTTTGGCCTCAGCCGCTTCTTCAAGGAGGGAAGCAGCCTGGACGAGATTGTGGGGAGCCCTTTTTACGTACGTTTGGTAGCGAACGTGCCGTGGGAGGGGGCCCCACGGTGGCGGCGGAGGAATCGCGGGGGAGCGGAGTATTGGAAGGGATTATGGAAGGAGGAAGTCTATACGTCCTCTTATGTGACCTGAACGCGAATGCGAAAAAACCGTGTAGCAACACGACCCAAAGTAATGGACAATTAGCCGTAGGTGGGCGGTGATAGCCGCACCGCCACAAGCGGTGATAAAGCGTCCAAATTAAAGGGAAATGCATGCAATTTAGGAATGGAAAGTATTTGAGAGAGACATCGAAATTGTCGTGATGGAGGAAGAAGAAGAAGGTTGGGTTGGGGAAGTCTTGGAAACGGGGGCAACAACGCTAGAAATCTTTGAAAACCAGGCTGGAACTAGGGAAATAAAAGTGGCGATGTGGTGCGGTGTTGGTTTCCTGGGGGAATGAGCGAGACTCGGGATCTACGTTACACCCTCCGTGTCCATGTCTTGAGAAAACGCGAGGAACAGAGCTTCCGCTCGGGTATCGAAATGTCCCGCTGCAATCCGTCCCCCCCCTGGACGCAGGTCGCTCCGGAAGTACTCAAACGCGCATACGGCAAGGAGGCTGACATTTGGTCATGCGGCGTGATCCTCTACATCTTGCTGTGCGGCTGGCCGCCCTTCCATGGCGACTCGACGCAGGTGGGGGCCCGGGAGGGGACGTGGTGATTGGGTTGGGCCTGGAGACTGGCTGGAAGAGTGCCCATGGAGCAAAGCCCTTGCATGTCTGTGCCGGCATGTGTTTTTGTGTGTCGTGGTACTTGTTTGAAGGAGCAAAGTCAGGAGAAGCAATTAAGGGAAAGTGAGGACTGTTACTTCAGCACCCCGAGGGAACACGATTTCCGGATCCGGGGCTGGCTCATGTTGGAGATTGCTGCGGCCAGGGCCCCCCCTACCTCTCCCCTCCTCCTCACCCTTCTTTCCCTTTTTCATCTCCAACCCTCTTTCCATCCCACCGTGGCTCTGCAGGCTATTTTCAAGAACATCCTCTCCGCCCCGCTGGACCTTAAATCGGAGCCCTGGCCCCGCGTATCACCGGATGCCAAGGACTGTGTGCGCCGCATGTTGGCAAGGGACCCGCGCAAGAGGCTCACAGCGGAACAGGTGGGATGGACTGGAGGAGGGGACACGGCCGGGGGACGTATCAGCCATGTCAGCTGTGTGTATCGCATCCACCTAAACCTAGCGTGCATCCGTGTTTTATGCTTTTCTGTACCTTGTTGGCTAAAACCAATCGGTTGGGTCCGAGGTGCCGAGAAACAAGCCAAGCGTAAGGAAAGACTATGCCGATGCGTATAGCGCTTGATCGTGCGCGGTCGCAACTGATCTACTGTCGTCCTATCGCACCGCTGTACAGGTACTTAACCATCATTGGATGCGCGAGAACGGCGCCGCACCCGACGAGGCATTTGTGCCGGAGATCCTCATCCGCATGCGCCAGTTTACCAAGGTGGGAATGGCCGCCGGGAATTAGGTGGCGGGTGCATTTTGTGTCCATTCGTGACAACCCGACAACTTGCAAACATGCTCAGAACCTTCTTCGCTGTCTTCGAAGTTGTTCTTATATCTCCCCGCCTGCCCTTGGACCACCTTCCTTCCCTAGCCGTCCCGCCATCCCTTCTATCTTACTGCCTTGACTTCTCAAACCCCTTAATCTCGCAAGTTTTTGCTGCTCCCTAATATTTACCCCCCCCTAACGTCCCTGGCCCCAGATGAACCTGCTTAAGCGCGAAGCCCTCAAGGTGATTGCCCGTTCCCTTCCCCATATGGAGCTGGCGGGCATGAGGGAGATGTTCCACGACATGGACGAGGACGGCTCCGGAACCATCACAGTGGACGAGCTACGGGAGGGTTTGCGGCGCAAGGGCGCGGAAATTGCGCTCAGCGAGGTGCGCATACCCAGCCGCCAAGCGTATCGTCGTGGCGCCAGCAGCTGCTGCTGAAGACCCAGATGGAGACGGCATGGCTGCCGCCTCGTGTTTGTAGAGCTGTCGCCGTGCGCCTCTGCCCGCGCAGCCTCTAGGTCTCTAGGTGCAAGAGAGTGCAGTGGCCCTTCCCCGCCCGTGCCAATGGCAACCTCGCCCATCTTTTCCGCCGCGGGTTTATATCTCCACTTAAGCCATGCCCAAAGGAGCCCGCATTTTCATCGCCCCGCAGGTTCAACGCATCCTCAACGACATTGACCTGGACGGCAACAGCAAGATCGATTACGAGGAGTTTCTGGCGGCCACTATGCACCTGAACAAGCTCAGCCGCGAAGAAAACATGATGGCAGCGTTTGAGTACTTTGATAAGGGTGGGTTGCGTGAGGCGGTAGATAGTGGATGGCTGTGGCTGCGGGTGTCTGTCTGTCTGTCTGTCTGTCTGTCTGGGAGGGGAGAAGGGAAAAGAGCGGGCGCTCTCAGCGAGAGAACACTGGGAAAACACGTGGGACCAGGGGCGGAAGCTAGGACTCCCTGAGCTTTTACACCACCACCTCTGTCCCTCCGCCCGGGCTCCACGACACTCAAATACCCTTTTCGCTAACCCACGCACGCCTTCCTTTACCCAAGCACGCACGTAACGCAGCCCACAGCCGCAGCTGGGGCCTCGCCTGATGAGATTTTTCGACGTTATCCTGCCATTATGAACTACCTGTTGTCCTGCCCTCTGCCAGTAGCGCGCGCAATGTGTGACCTCACTTTGCTGTTCCACTCTTGCAGCCTTCACGGCGCCCTGCTCACTAACATGCTGACCCAAACCTAACAATCCACAGACAAATCGGGCTTCATTACTCGGGATGAGCTTGTGACCGCCATGAGGGACATTGACCAGGAGGTGGATGTGGATGCACTGCTACGCCAGGTATTTAAAAAGCTGCTGAAAAATGGCGGAGGGAGTTAGGAGGAGAAGATAAGCAAGCCCACAGACCTTACCAATGCGCGAACACGACATTAATGAATCTTGTCATGTCGGGTCTGAACGAATCATTCAATTTATTACCGCACCCCGAGACTGTATGGGCCGAAGCCGGACCGCAGTAAACTCAGTGCCGACCAGAGACACGCCCCTGCGCAATGCTGCTGAAAGCCCTGGTCCCTCCTTAGGCAAGGGGGCCTACCCCTGCCAGCTGTCATTATCCACGGATTAACCAGCCCAGCCCACAAAAGGAAACTGGAAAGACTGACCACACTCGAGGTGCTCATATACCGGGGCCAAGTTCTGCCCGGAAGGGGACCGCTAAGCATCCCATACGCCAATTTTACGCACGTCAATGTCAATTAAGTGTATGATTGAGAAGGAGTTGAGAGAGGGGCGAATGTACGCAGAACCTGCAAGCAGGTAGGTGAGCACGGTGAGTTTTGTGCTCCGCCTCGGCCCCGTGTAGGTGGACAAGAATGGCGATGGCAGGATCGACTATGAGGAGTTTTGCCTCATGATGCGAGCCTCCGACCTGGATGTCCTCAAATGTGCACACGAGGTGCGGATACTTGAGGGATAAGGCATGAGGGACTTGCTAACTCCTTGCGCTCAACCTTTTGCCGGATCAGGGACGGGGGCTTGGGGTTCGGATGAAATTAACCTGGACTCACCATGCAAACCATGCTCACATCATGCCGGGCGCCCCACCCTCCCGCTCCCACCACTGTAGTTTTCGTCTTCATAACCACTCCTAACCTTCCTTCGTCCCTCCTCCCTCCCCTCCCCCTTATGAAACCCCCAGGCTCTTAAGACGAAGGTAGTTCTCCGCAACGTGGTGACCACTGTTCAGATGGAGCCCGTGCGAGAGGATTCGTCCTTTGATATGACGCAGTCAACTGCTGCGGGGGTGGCGCAGGCGCAGCCAGCGGGCACGGCAGCAACAGCAGCAGCGGGCGCACAGCGAGGCAGGGCCGGGGAGGACGCGTGAGGGACGAAAGGCCTCCCGATGTTGCAGCGGCAGCACGCTGCTCATGCTACTGCTGCTGTGGTGTCGCGCGGCGTGCTCTGGTGGGTACTGAGGAAGCGGCTTGTGAAGGGAAAAGTGAGTGGCGAGTGGGCTTGGGCGGCAGGTCGTATAGCACGTCATTTTGCGCGGCTGTGGGCCTCGAAGTCGACGGTCGTGGGGGATATACGCTGGGGGTTATTGTTTGTTGTGTATTCCTGTGCAGCTAGGTTACCGATGACAGTAATTTGTGATTTTCGGATAATGTGAAGATCCTGTCTGCTCTGCCCAGGGCTTGTGCTCTTTTTGATAAGGCTTTGGGGGCGATCCAGGAGGCCCAAGTGGCCGGGCAGGGCGACCTGCTTCGCCAGTCCTAAGGCGTGCAGCGCAATACGCCATAAGGCCCTTTGCCGGGGAAGGTGAAAGGGCAGAGCTCTTGTTCTCTAGTGCGGCGTTTTGCCGACGTGGTCTGTTGGGGGCGGCAACGTCATCCGGATGGTCCAACTGACGGCCTGGTGTGTACTGTACATTGTCTCTGTGCGTGAGGGACTTGACAAGGTTAAAGTCGACTGTAGGAGATGAGAGTGGCGGAAGGGCGCTGATGAGAGGAGAGGATGTGCTCAACCCCCATGCGATCATGCTCGGGCAGGCTGCCGTGGGGGCGGGGTAGGGGGAGACAAAGTCCTGCGGCCGCCCTCAGGCTTCGCTGCGGGCTGAACAAGGGAAGTCCTGCTTGAACGAAACAACCAAACGGCTGCTGTGCAGTGGCGCTGCATCCTTAGACCCATATCGGAATTAACGAGACAAGGAGGCCGTCGCATGGACGGTCGTAGAAGGGGGGGGTTACACAGACAGCCCCTCGGGCCGAGAATTACTTTACTAGTATGATGTGTGGGACAGGGGAGTCATATCTTTACCCGTGGCCGCTACCCTGCGAAACCCTGCCTTCCCCGTTATTTCGGGGCACCCTCATCCAGTCACCCCAGACGACTTCTCAGCACGCTGAACTAACGCCGCCGTAGATTCGCTCTTTCACCTCCATGTATTAATTGCCATACGGCAAGGAAAAGTGCGCCGTGCCCTATGATAAACATCAGAACATCCTAACCACCATTGCACCATTACGCAGCCGTAACCAGGTTCGCGCACACAAGCGATGGTCCCTTTAAACGAATTGTTCTTAGCACGTTTTAACTCATGCTCACCACCACTAACAAACATTGGGAAGCGATGTGTCAATTATTTGGTTTTACGTACCTACAGTAGGTGTAGAGGTTGTAAACTGGGAGCTTGGGCAGTGCATAACGCGTGTTGGGGAATGACAACCCCTGCTTCTTTCTTGCCCGCGTCTGCTGTCTCAATAACCGCTTTTGCACTCGAGCATTGCTCATTGAGGCCATCAGGAGGAGGTCGGACCACGCTACCTGTTTTTTAGGTGAGATGCATGTGCGGCAGATGCGCGCACAGCCGGGGAACACCGCCGGGGAAGGCATGGAGCCACGGATGGTGGGGGATGTGGCATGGTCGATATGCTCACAGCAAATAATGAAGTAAATTATCATGGAAATAGTCTTGTTTTAATACGAAGGGGGAGGTATGTCTGCAAAAGTTAAGTTGTTGAGGAATACTCCGCGGCCCACGCTAAGTTTGGAGCGAGCCATCCTGCGCCGCATTCGGGCGCGCGTTGGGCCAGATTTGCGGTGCGGCATCGGACTCATGGCTCCTCTTATGTGTAAGACCACAATAGCGATTCATGGTTAGGGAGGGAGCAAAGGAAGGCTTGTAATCGGATGACCAGGTGCGCCGCATGCGGAGTCGGTCATCGTATTCAGTTCCTGTACTTGTTGTTCTCGCTTTTGCGGAGCCCGTCCGGGTGAAGGGTCGGGCATAGAGCCCGTCCGGCTGAGGTGGCGTAATTTGTGGGCTTTTGCTCTTGTTGTGGCGTCCTTGGGTTCGCCCGAGCATTTTGCGCGGCAATGAGGCCATCAGCCCGAGAGGAGTCTCGATTGGTCTAATATGGAAGAGCGAGTGGTCGTGGAGTGGGAGGGGTTGCTGTTCGGATGCTTGCTCGAAATGCAGCGGCGCGCACCTCTTAAAGGAAGCGGCCCCGTCCCTTGTGCCTGCTCGCATTCATCCTCCAGAGCGAACGCCGCCGTGCGCGAAATGTATACCATATATGTATGTGTCTTTTATGGCCTACGGGGAGATACTCGTGCGGCCAAGGGCCGCGTTACGAGCGGAAGACATCGTATCTTTTGGGGAATATGACGTGCCGATGACGTACCGTTTTGCTGATGTAGGTTCGTTGCTCCAGCCGTTGGGACCTCTCTTGGGCAGTTTTTTTGCCCATCGGCAACCATACGGTAATTGTAAGTTCGCCGACTCGTTATAGAGACGGGTCTGTAAAAGGAATGCCTCTTTAGCGTCTCCTCGCTTGATATCGCCGTGGCCCCGTGCCGCTGGGGCAACTGCACTGCATCTTGATTTCGCCCTCTTGTGGATACCGCATATACGCCCTTATCAGCGCTACCGGCTCTGGAAGGCTCAAGAGGCCATGGCCTGTCTCGGCCCCGCGTCGTATCAAGGCCATGTTGGTCGGAGCGTCGGTGGCAAACCCTAGGATTACTGGGGTTGGGGCCCGTATTGGGGTTGCGCTGCCTGGTGATGATAGCGGAACCGCGCAGAGCAACTGGGAATGCAACCCTCCCTGTAATGGATGTCTGCTCCATTTTCCATCGGAGGGTTAGGAGCTTGCTTGTGTCTGTTGTGGATCGGGCAGGTGGGCCTAGGCCCGGTGGCTGCCATCCTGCGCAGCTTTCTTGGACGCTTCTTCCTTGGCACCCTAAACGACGTGCCCCAATACTGCGAGCCCTACTGGCCCATGGGTCATACGTCTTGCTGCGTGCCGGGCTGGCTGGCATGGAAGTGGCGGAGCTTTGACTCTGGACGGTAGCGGCCTTTGCTCTTTTGCCGACGAACGCTCGGGGGGGATGTAATGCATTAGGGACACACATTACGTTGCACCATCGTACACAAGGTTTAGGACGGACCTCCTAATGCTGCGCATTTAATCCCCGCCTGATTCTGTAATCTTATAATGCATCAATAACAACAGCTTTGGGGCAACCACTCGGGACAGTTGTCAATCGTTAGGGGTCAGGCGATGGGTTCAGACAATGTGGGCTGCGACCAGTTTCGGAGTTCCCCAGCTAAGTGGACCGCTAAGCGTTGTTGAGGGGTGGATACACGGAGTGGTGGATACACCGCATGCGATTGGGCGTGGAGTATATGCGCGCTTTTTTACCAACGGTAAGGACTCCGGACCTATCAGCACGGGGAGGGCTCCGCCAATACAGCGAATTCAGGGTAAAAGTAAACCTACTATAACTTGATAAAGGCGGGGACTAGGCTGCCATCATATGAGAATAGATTACAAGGCGGCGGTAATTAAGGGTAGGTGACATCTACGCATTCTCCAGCAGGCTAATCTTGAGGGTCTGTCCACCTGTTAGGACGGTCCGTAGTTAGGCCAGCCTTGCCCGGCTCAGAAGCTCCGAACTTTTAGGAAGGAATTTACCAAGGGCTCAGAGGCAGAAGGAAGTAGATCCCACGCCCATAACTTATCCAACCGTCAATGCAACTAACTAGTTCCTAGCGGACCCTCTGGGACACTAACGAGGCACTAACATGTATTATCGGATTAAACATATACGTCGTAAATTCCATGAGTTTACCCCAAGGATCCCCGTCATGAATATTTGTGAACGGTTTGACTAAACATGGACCCTAAATGGCGACATCCTGCTTGTAAAACACAGCTTACGATACAGGGTAGGATGCTGTTGCGTGAGAGTCCTGCACTCGATCTCGGTTTTGTCATTTCAAGTCGTGGACAGAAAGCGCGGGTAACTTAACGCAGCCACCGTTGCATGCTTGGCTGTAATTCTGTAAGTATGCATGCGGAGGACGATGCTTGCAGTCACCCCTCGTTATTCATTCTGGAAAAAGGTCTGCCAGGCGCAAAGCAACTCCTTTGAACGCAAGCTTTTATGTAAGAAAAGTATAATGTTGTTTCGGAGGCTCAGCGTTGGGGAGGACGTAACCTGTACGATAACAACACTCCAAAGAAATTGAGGACCTCTAACAAACAACTAAATCATTTTCTTAGGTAGTAGCATCTCCGATGAACTGCACTTCCTTGAGCTAGCTCTATACTATTACAGCTCGCCGCCGGAAACGTGGGCATCAGCTATAATGCTGTCCTCGCACGGGCTTGCGGCAGGTACCTCGTCACGAGGCTCCGGGCGGACTCCAGCAGCAGCTTTTCGCTATGCCCGGCTATGCTCTGCGCGAACACAAAGCAGGTCTAGCCGATCGGTGGCGGCTGCAGTCGCCGCCGAGCGCTTAGACGCACAAGTCTGCGTTGTGCTTGGGACTCAGTGGGGTGATGAGGGCAAAGGAAAACTGGTGGATATCCTAGCGCAGCAGTATGACATCGTCGCTCGCGCTCAGGTGCGGAAATAATCATTAAGTAGGACTCGGGAGAGTGGAGTGCAAGCCCCAGACGTCATGCCCTTTCGCTTTTCAGGGTGGTGCAAACGCCGGTCATACTATCTACGATGACGCGGGTAACAAATACGCTCTGCACTTGGTGCCGTCGGGCATTCTCAACCGGGACTCTACCTGCGTCATCGGAAACGGCGTCGTTTTGCACCTGCCTGGCCTCTTTGAAGAAATTGAAAACCTGAAGAAGAAGGGGGTCAGCGTAGAAGGCCGTCTCAAGATTTCCGACCGAGCGCACCTTCTTTTTGACTTGCATAAGGAGATTGATGGCTTGCGCGAGGCGGAGCTTGCCGGCGCTGGCAAGCAGATTGGCACCACCAAGCGCGGAATTGGTCCGGCATATAGCTCGAAAGCCACGCGAAACGGCTTGCGCGTCTGCGACCTACATAAGCTGGACTCCTTCGCAGACAAGCTACGAAAGCTTTCTATGGATGGCGAGAAGCGCTTTGGGCCCGGATTCCAGTATGATGTCGATGAGGATATCGAAAAGTATCAAGAACTGGCGAAGAAGGTGTTGCCATATGTAACGGACACGGTGGAATACCTCCACACAGCGTACGACACTGGCAAGCGTATTCTCATCGAGGGGGCCAACGCCACGATGCTAGATGTTGACTTCGGCACCTACCCATACGTCACATCCTCCAACCCGTCCATTGGTGGAATTGCGACGGGCCTGGGCCTGCCCCCCACCAAATACGACGCTGTAGTGGGCGTGGTGAGTCATCTTGAACTGGCTGCTTCGTAGATTGTGTACTTGCATACTGGGTTTCTGTCTAGGCATGTCTTAATCTGAACGAAGCCATGTTGCCATGAACTGAAGTTGCTATGACCGAAGTCCCAGTGCTGTGTGGATCTTGCATTGCATCTATGGCTTGACTATGACTTGTTGGGCAACCAGCACGCCGCTTGGCACAGTGCAGTGCTCTGTACAGGACCGCATTAGCCACATACCACATCACTGACCACATTGGTATATGAGCATGACTGGTGGCCTTTGCAATGATAATTTTTATGTTTTCTGGTCAAGTATTGTTGCATTGTCGGCATGGCCCATAGGTAACTTAGTCGCCCAGCGTATGTTACTCGCGTGTGCTTACCACCACCTAGTTTTGGTTACGGTGGGTAACGCATGTCAATATTCATCGGGCAAAGGCATAGCGACTTTGATAATGTTACCGACGGTAATATATTTCATATTTTGTTGCAGTATTGCGTTGATGGCTGCAGCCCTGACTATCTTCGGCGTACGTGTGCACCTTATCCCCAAGCGCACACAGTCATGGATGTCAGACCACAGCGTTACCCTTGCTACACTTACGCGGGCGAAAAGGTCTTCTCACCGGCGCATATTGCATCTTCATCTTGTCTTGTTGGAGCAAGTATATGCAGGTGTGGTGCCCGGGTCTATGAAAGCATCGCGCCCGCTTTTGCACTGCTCCGCGCTGCAGGTTAAGGCGTATACCACACGTGTGGGTGCGGGGCCATACCCCACTGAGATTTTCGGAGACCTTGCGGAGCGCTTGCGTGAGATTGGCCATGAGTACGGTACTACGACCGGCCGGCCACGCCGCATCGGCTGGATGGACGTCGTTGCGCTGCGTTACAGCTGCAAGATTAATGGCTTGACGCACCTCAACATCACCAAGTTGGACGTGCTGTCGGAGCTGGAGGAAATTAAGATTGGCGTGGCGTACAAGACGCCCGATGGCCGCATGCTGAGATCGGTGCCAGCAGACCTGGAGACGCTTGAGAACGTTGAGGTGTGTCATCTTCCGAGGTGCATGACCTCTACAAAAACCGGAGGACTGGGGCACAGCGCATGGATTATACATAAGGGTCATTATGCTTTAACCATATCAGAAGCCTGCATTTGGGAAGGGGCTTGGCGGAAAGGCTGAAATTCCCACGCATATATGCTTATTTGGGCATATTTCAGGTGAGCGATGAGGCAGCGGTGAATGTGTTCACGTTGATGTTAGTGTTGTTTTACAGCATTTGCCGTCCCCTTTTAACACCATTCGCTTCTTACCAGTAGGAAGTTACAAGTGCGGCCCTAACTATAGCCCTGAACGCCTCCTCACTCCTCGTGTCTTTCCATCCAAATCAGGTCGTGTACGAGTCAATCCCGGGATGGAAGTCGGATATTTCAGGGGTGCGCGACTGGAAGGACATGCCGCAAGCCGCTAAGGACTATGTGCAGCGCATTGAGGACCTCATAGGTACGATTCTGCAGCTGACAAATGTCTGGGAGCGAAACAAATAGGGGGCCAGGGCCAGTTCGTTACTTTGCGGCCCTAATAACACGGCATATGTGTTGCGCATGGCCATGTGTCGAGGGGCAAGCTAAGCAGGCCGAAGCAGCCACGGCTCAGGGCAGCTGTCATACAGCTGATGTGTTGGCCTCCTTTTGCGCTGCGTCACCGCCGCCGGTTAATATTGATCCAAGCTACATTCCGTAGGCCAGCAGATGCTCTGCGAAATAGCATCTTAACTTCGCATGCTGCATGGAAGCCTGGGCCCCTAATCCCCTGGAACTACACATCCTTGCATCCGTGCAGGCATCCACTGCAAGTGGATTGGCGTGGGGCCAGGTCGCGACGCGCTCGTGGTTAAGCCAGCTAAGGGCAAGTGCTGATCTCAGCGGTAGATGGTGAGACAGCAAACCGAGAAGGTGGCAGGAGCCGTGAAAGAGCACGTGCCAAGCAAGTGTCCGGGGAGCGAGCCCATGCTACCGTCGGTCCTTGTAGCCTGGGGAAAGTCTGGTCGTCGTCCGTCTTTGGCGTTACAGCCCGCGACACCTGCGACTTGGAACGGCCAGGCTGTCCGGGGTGTAATCTGCAGCGCCTTGTACCCTTCTTGCCAAGGAAAAGTGCACGGGGTTTAGACTTGCGCATACCACTCAACATCGCGAGTGTTTATCGCGCGTGAGCAAGAGTCCAGTTTTAAAAAAGGACGAGGGGTTAGCCTTGCTGTAGTCTTTCCTCCTGTGGATCATACCTGAGCTACCCATCTGTGTCTTGACAGGTTCTTATCCTGCTGCCTGTGTTGTTAGCTGGTGGACGGGTGTTGCAAGTGGTGTTAGGCGGCCTGCCGCGTTGTGGCCGGGGCTGCAGATCTGGGTGACCATCCTTGGACATGCTCTCCAGGGGTCGGTGGGGTCGTGGTCCGGGGTGTAACTACGAAACCGGCGCCGTGCTCGCTTAGAAAGGATATCCTTACCTAGGGGCGTGCGCGAACAGACATGTAGCAGGCACGTGGTTAGAGTCCTAGTAAGGAAACGGTTGAATCGCGTTTTGTCCTACGTGCGCACTGAAATCTCTTGACGGAAGTGTGGCCCAGCCTGCAACCATGCGCTATTGAATTCTTAATTGTGGCATCGCCACCTGCAGGGTGTGGACCGTTCGTGAACCTTGGTTCGTAGAGGAAGGCGAAAGTTGCACGCGTATGTGTGTTTGTGCGTCTTCGAATGCGCAGAATTGTGGGGCTGCAGCGTCCGTTCGTCTTGATGACAAACGGGTTATGACAGGCTTTCCAACAACGGTGTAGTTAAACCACGGGTAAGGGATCGGGACTGATATGGCCGGAGAGGAGTGCGCAGACGGTGCTGCGATGCGGCTTCTTCTTTAACTATAACTTCAGGACTATGCTTCCCTCGCCTCAAATGGGGGCTGTTGGCACTTGGGGCAAGGGGGGGGCCCTTCGCGGGCGTGCATGCATGTTACGTCTGCCGACATCTAGTCTTTGGATCTTCGTTTAGTGTAGTGGCTCGATGCGACTTCAGGCCGCATCTTATTGTCAAGGTAGAAGTGCGGTGTGTCAACGCAGCCAGACTAGTCACCGTGTTCAGTTTAAGCCCTGGAAGGGCGTGGTGCTTGTTATGGATCTGGGACCACGTCTCCCGGGACACCCGCGCTCGCAACTGCGATGCAATGGGTTGGTGCCATAGGAAGATCTTCTGTTGACGCTAAGTGTGCAGTGCTAGGGGAGACTCCAGGGTGTGGCGTTCGAAGCGTGTGGCCTATTGTTGTATGTGAAATACGCCTGTTTGGGAAAACCGTTTGCTTGTGAAGTGTCGTACAAGCTTGAGACGTGATCCCGCTTGCAAGGGGGCGCTGCTCATGGTCACCCTTGCTCTGTATGTCAAGAGTCGAACCCCCGGCGATAGCAGTAGGAAATTGCAGTACAGGAGTCGGAAGGCATATGATGTGCGCCATGTGGCAATTCGCGTCAACCTGCCGCTTTCTGTAGGTTGTGGCGATTAGAGTCGCAGGGGCCTGCTGTGCGGGCTTGTGCGGACCGACCAACCGCTGATGAGCAGAGCATCTCGTCTGTTTGATTGAGGCTGTTTGGTTGATGTGCAAATGGACGTAATGGTGGCAGCTGTATATCACTGCGGTGTGGCTGCTCCGGAGGATGCGTTGCGTCTGCGGCTGCTGATATGTTGTAGCGTTCAGAGGATGTGTCAAGTTCGCTCGCTATTCATTGCTTCCGCGAGGGCCATACAATGGTGGATCATTACGTCGTCCTTGTGCAGGCCTACGGGCGCAGTGGCGCAAGGCTACGGGCAGTGACATCTCTACCGTCCTGCTGCAATATGATAGAATAAAATCCTTTGCCATAACTGGTGGATCGAATCTGCATTGTGGTCAATGTGCTTTTAGCTGCTGACTACGGCGACCTTGTGACATTCCAGCCTGTTGCATTACAACCATGTGTGAAGAAATTTGCTGGAAACGTGCCAAAATTTGTCGATGCCACTAATTCACTGGAGGGTGGCCGCTACTACTGGAGCGATTGTATCTGTCGCACGTATTTGGCACAATGATGCCGGCATTGTTGGCTGGCACATGTGAATAGAGATTGACCATGAGCTGCTGCGTACCTGACTGTGTTTAGGGTAAAAATCAAGATTCTGCTCAGACCACTTTCCAGACAAGGTCCCACGTTCCGCGGCGGTATGCTGCAAGAGGCAGCTGTCGATTGCAACAACGGGGTAACACACCGGTACTAAAAGTGCGTTTGAAGACGATGTGTAGAGCTATATACGGGCTGAAAGGTATGGGCTGACAGATTCGGGGAGGGCTTCAGCCAATTCTCTCTTTAAAGCGGCCGCAGTGGATCGGAACCACTCTCAGATATGGTGCGAGTTTTAATTTTTAAGAAATCCCACGTGCTAGCAAAAGAATTAGCACTTTAGTCCGTCAGCCTTATTTCCAGCACACAGAATGTCACGCAAAAATGCGTTACGCCTAGGCAACAGGGAATCAAGAACTGCAGGCAAACTTTCGATTTATGTCGCTACAAAAAAACCAGTGCTTGTTTTGCAATTCTTTTGGCATGAACCTAGTGGGACGAGCACGATCTTGGAGTACAACTTTTTAGATTGTGCGGAGGCCTTTTAACTTAAGTTGTCGCGTCTTTAAATTATCGCAACACAGCTTGCAGAAAGCTTGTTACCAGGCATCCATTCTGCAAGGCGGATTCTTAAAGGCTGCAACCCTTGTCCAGTGTCGGTGACACAATTGAGCGATGCAGCTCAAACCTTTCACGATTCAGCACCGCGCCAGCTTGGATGGTATCCGCCGATGCCACAGGCTTGCAAGCATTTCCGCCCCATTGATGATTAGGACGAGGCCAACGCAACAGCATCCGGCCTCTGTTCCGGCCTTCAATGTCGGCAGCCGCGTAGGCTGTCCCGCACCGCTGCAGGCTGTAAAGGCGGATGCGCAGGCGGAGCAACTGGATACGGCTATGCTTCGCCTTATCGCTGGTGTTTCCAAGCAGGTTGACGAGGCGGTGGCAGCAACGGTGTTCAGCAACAATGAAGCTGCGAAAAGGGTGATATTCAGCCCTGACTCTGATCTTCGTCAACGGGTTGTTGCTTCCATTCAAAAGTTGGCTAAAGGTCTTCTTGAGCGAGACGTGGAGGTGAGGGCCCGTTTGGAAGTTGGCCGAGCTCTTCTGCAATTGCTTTCTACTGGTATCTACTAGCGGGCGTTTGCACTGATCCGAAACCTGAACATCGTGGGTATATTGATCTGATATACGAAGGCGTGTTCTAAGCTTGGCTTGTTTCCTGCGCCGGTAACTGACAAAATGCAAACCAACGGCCACTCTGCAGGTGCGCCTGCTGCTCCTTGCCGCCCTCTGCTGCGAGCACCTGCTGCTTCTGGGTCCCCCAGGTGTTGGGTTCCGGAGGGATTGGCCGTAGGCATTTTTGGCATGCGCGTCGATTCCCTTGCAGTTCCCACAAGGGAGCCTTCCTGCAAGGGAGCCGTCCGGCGCTAGTAGCGACGCCGGACGGCGTTTGGTTGAGCTTACCAGCGTCGGGATTATGTAGTCCTTGGTCAATCATACAGCTGTTTTCATGTGTTGTCGGTACCCATGCTGCTTCATCTCACTCCGTCAAGTTAAACCAACGCTCCTGTCCCCGCCCCGTCAACTGCTCCTTTTCCTGAAGGCACGGCCAAGTCGGAACTGTCAGCCCGGTTGTCCTCTCTTTGCGGTGGTACTTACTTCGAGCGTTTGTTGACCCGTTTTTCCGTGCCGGAGGAGCTTTTCGGGCCCCTGTCCATGAAGGGTGAGTTGGGGTTTACGCTTCAATTCTGGTAGGGCCGTTGCATACGCTGTTTGTTCCCTGTGCCTGGGTGCCCCTCTTTCGGATGGACCTTAAATAGTGGGTGACAACGAAGCCGTGTTGGAGTTGGTCGGCATATTGAGCCAACTGAGATGACCAAACAGGAAATAAGCTAAGCCAGTTCAAGCTAACCGAAGCACACCCCTGGCCGATTAGTCAAGAAAGTCCTACCAAGGTCAACCCCCCGAAATCGGTCTCCTCCCTTCCTCTCCAGGGCTGGAGAATGACCTGTACGTGCGGCAGATCAACGGCTACCTGCCAACCGCTGAAGTAGCGTTCGTGGACGAGATTTTCAAGGTGCGCTGGACTGAGCTCATTATTCCTTGATGAGTAGGACCTGCTATGGTTTATTGCCCATGATGCTACAGCAGGGTCTCATGTCGCTCGCGCAGTTTTTTACCATGATGATGAGCCCCCGTGCTTGGCATCCCATGACTGCCCCGGCGACACTCCATGTCGGGGTTACAGCGTGCGACACAATCCTTCTCCCCGTGAATGCATTTTGGGCTGTCCGTTCCCTCGATTACCACAACCCTGCCTCTCGTCCAGCTGACCCAAGCTTCGGGATATAGCCCCTTTGTTTGCTGCCTCTTGATATATCGTAGCACATTCCCCCCCTCCCCTTCGAGGAAGGAAAGGGCTACGCCCCTAGCTACAGTTGTCCAGCCTCTGTATTTAGTAATTACAACTCGTCTAGCTCCGCATGATTCTCTGGGTCTTGAGTGATTTTGCTTCATATGCCACTGTCAACAGGCGAACTCCGCCATTCTGAATGCGTTACTGACGCTGCTGAACGAGCGCCTCTTCGACAACGGCAACCAGCGCTTGCATGCCCCTCTGCTGTGCCTGGTGGGCGGGGTCGGTCTTGTGTGTGTCCCGGATTAGTTGGGTGGCCAGGCCAAGCTGTCTACTGCTGGCGTCTATTGCTGTTTGATTTCTCAAGTCATGGTGTGGTGTCGGCTTTGCGGGAGCGTAATGGGCGTCGATTTCAGGGGTATGTTGTGCCATAGAATGTTGTAGCCGTCTGCAATGTGAACGTGCAGGTTCTGGATTGATTCCGAACACGTCCGTATGGTCGCGCAAGGGATTAAGATACCTGCAAATTATCCATCTGTTTGCTTGCATTTCTTGCATTTACGTAACTGGATTGTGAATACTTGCACTTCTCCTGTTATCATTTATTATGCCTTTCACGATGTTTACGTTTCAGGTTGGTGCTTCCAACGAGATGCCCGAGAGCGAGGAGCTGGACGCGCTGTATGATCGCTTCCTCATCCGTCGTACGGTATCGCAGGTACGGCCGGACAACTGTTTCTCTCGCTCTTGGCCGCTATGCCTTCTGTCGTGCGGACTCCTTTTTGGCTTTGTATAGCGTAGCCTTAACAAGGAGAGCTGTAGCTCATGAGTTGCGCGGAACAACCTGGCCATGGATAATGTATGGACTTGCGTATGGCCCGTGGCTACATTGGATGCCAAAGACTGTAGCTGTAAAATGCCCGGGTGCCGAGTGCATGCCAATGAAACACTGGCATTGCCCATAACTTGTGTTCTAGAGATCCTCACTGCGGATGACGAACGGATTTCACCCTTTTGCGGTCGTAACTGGTTCCTGTGTTCCTCATGCGACCGAACTGAGACACAATACATTTTGGTACGCTTGTAAATTAATTCTCCGCAGGTCTCCAACAACCAGTTGTACAAGCTGGCTCGCCTGGCCGCCGGTCGTAACGACCATGCCCTGACCGGCGTCACGATAGCTAACGGTAACGGGGGCGGCAGTGAAGCTGTACAGCAGCAGGTGCGTGACAACCCCATAGGACTGAGGGCAGCCTGCTGAGACATTTACCGGTATGTCCTTGTGTAGTAGTTGTGGCTTGCATGGCCCCCGGCACGTAGTCTTTGCAGAGGATCGGCCTCGACATGTCGCAAGACTGCTCTCTAATCTTTAGGTGCCATGGAAACCGGTCGCGATCAACAAGGTTGCCCCTCGCTTGTAGAGCACCGCGCTTAGCCAGCTCTCATTCTCCTATCTTATTCACTTGCTGTCGACGCCACACACTCCACCCTTGGTGCCCTTATAGTCGCCGTCCGCCTGCGTCCCCTTAGTGCCTGGGCAGAAAACCAAACTCGTGTCGGACCTGAGCTCGCCCATCTTAATGCGAACCATTTCAAAGTAGAGGCGCCGTCTACGTGACGTCTCACTATCCTGTCCACCCTTTGGCCCCCCACTGGCTGCCCCGCGGCTCCACATTTCCTGTGGTTCCTGCAGGTCCTGTCCATGGACGACTTCCGAGGTACGGCCACCACCGCATACTCTGCTGTGGACGTGCCTGACTCGGTCATCGATCTGCTGACCGGCCTCCGGAACCACCTGCAGGTACTATTGTTGTGTGGCTGGAGTTGTGTGGCTGGCTGTACAGGCGGCTGGGGAAGAATGGGGTCCGGTGGGATGCCCAACTATTGCGCACGTAATGTTCCTTCTGTGGCCCCCTCGTGAACCCCTCTTGAGCTTATGAGCCTGCTCTTCACGGCCTCACGTACCCCTCTCGGTGCGGCCGCCCCTGTGCTTCCCGTGTCTTACATCTCCAGGATAAATGTGAGCCGCCCATGTACGTCTCCGACCGCCGCTTCATGAAGGCGATCCGCATGCTGCAAGTTGCGGCTTACGCTGACGGCCGCGATCAGGTCAACGAGTACGATTGTCTGATGCTGGAACACGTGTTTGGCAACCGGCCTGATGACGGTGTGAAGGTTCGTCAACAGGTTCTGGACATGGTGGCGGCTGACCCAGGGCTGCAGCAGGTAGGGATGAGATTTGGATGCGCATGAAGAAGAGGGCCCAACAATCACTTGACCAGTGGGGCCAACCAGGGGCCGCACGGATGGGAAATGGCTTTGCTGCATCCAAGGTACAAGTCCCTATCCGCTCACCGACCCCAAACCTGCCATCGTGCGACCACAGATGATTTCTCCGTCCAGCCTTGTGCCGTGCGCAACAGCTGCGGTCGTCGTTCCCGCTGGCTAACATTGTTGTTGTTGTGGTGCTTCCGTTAAACCATTGCAGGCCGAGTTGGTGCTTCTGGGACTGTTTGGACGCACCTGCCGCCTGCTTGAGGGTGAGCGGGTGGGCAGTTGTGGATAATGAGGACAAGGAACTGGATGTACGGTGATTGGCTGAAGCTGCGACCCGCTTCTAGGACCGCTTATCTATGGGTCGTCGTATGCATGATGACCGTTAGCTTACCCTACGTCTGAAGCTGACCCAGTTCCTGTGTGCTCTCGTACTGTGCACCTCACGGGCAGGTCCTGAGGATGCCGCGGAGTTGGCCGCTGCCTCAGCGGAGGTCGCGCAGCTAGTGGATCTGCTCAGTAGCCGTCACGCGGCATTGGCCGCCAACCTAGAGGTCAGGCATATGGAGGGATCCGTGGAAACAATTAGAAAGGATAGCTAGCGGGGATTCTAGGGGAAAGGGGACGGGGTCAACCACTCGCTCCATGAACTTGCAGACTTTATGGAATAAATCCATCCGTGTTATGTGTTCACCCCAGACAGACTCGTTTCTTCTCCTAGCTGCTGGGGGAGAGATGTAATTTGTGGCAAAGGATCATCTAGTGAAGGCCCTGCGTCAAGTGTACATGCCTAAAGTTACGCCTCACCTCACGGCGAACCCTTTTAATTTGTCCTTGGCTTCCGCACCACGCAGGGCAATGGCTTTCCAGAGTTGCGGGCGACACTGTGGCAGGCGGAGGCCAGTGTGGCGGCTGCAGTGCAGGCACTCGTGCCACAGATGACGGAGAACCGCAAGAAGGTGGGTAGTGCCAATAACTGCTTGTGACCTCTCCCTAAATTGACATCCGTTTACCTTGACGAAGCTCTGCATGTCAATGGGAGGCGCTGTAGTAGCTGTCGTACAGTACGGCACACGTCGTCTGTAAATACGCGGTAAGGTGCTCTGCCTGCAAATTGAGAAGCCGTTGCAGTGGCCAGCTACTACAGGCGCCCATATTGTCGACAGCCCCTCGGATGCGTGTACTGCCCCAACCCCCATAATGCGCTTGGGCCCTATCATCAGGTGGAGGACCTACTCCGCGAGGCCCAGACCCTGGCGGCTGTGCTGCGTACCCCCTCGGCTAGTGCACCCCTCCTGGAGCGGCTATTGCCCAAACGCTTTAAGCAGTACCAGAAGGGCATCAGTGCCAAGGTTTAAGAGGAGCGATGGTGTGTGAGCAGGAGGGCCAGGAGATTGAGGAGGGCGCTGCCTGAGCTACGTCTAGCATCCAAGGGGGAGGGGCACATTGCCGTGAGCAGCTGGGCGTAGTCGGGAGTGGAGGCCCCTGGCGTACACAAGTGCGTATGTGTGTCCTTGGCGAGTTTTAAAAGGGACGGAGTAACATTGAGAAGGCGTGTTTACATTTGCGTGCATGCGAAGGGGCGCGTGTCCGATGGGGTGGCTCCGCATTGGATCGCTTGGGCGCGTGTGTTCCTGCTGGCCTCGTGGAGGGATAGCAGGAAGCCATTGAGGAGGAGCATTGGGGAGGTGATAAGGGCAGGCAGGGCTGGCGGAAGAAGGTGACGAATGGATTCCGTTGTCCACCCGGTCGCAACGAGTTTCTGTCGAGGATGGCGGAGGAGTATTATACAGAGGTGGCTCGTGCGAAAAGGCGCTCCGTCGCAGCACGCCATGCATTGGGGTCAGGCACCACGCTAGAAACAAGTTTGGCTTGTTTCATGCGCCAAACATACCGCTGCAAAGCAGCAAAACAGCCAGATTGGCAGAGGTTACCTCATTCTTTCAGCTTCTGATGTCTTGTTTTGAGCACATGCGAATTGATGGCTTTTGCGACTGTGCATTGTGTGACCATGCTGGGTGGAACGTGGTGATGTTTAAGGGTGTATGTTGAGGATGGCAAACATGCAATTAATGTTTTTACGGTTATCCGTTAACGCTTATTGGCTATTTGTTATCCTTCTGGCGGTCAAGGAACTACCCGAGTAGTTCCTGCGATGAGCTGATGGACCCGCACCATACAATTCGCGATAACGTATTGGGTTCGCGGCGTGTGGCAGAAGTGCGGGGACTGGGCAAGCAAGGTGCGGGGGCTGGGCAAGTGTCAGTTGTGCACGGCACATATGGCGCGTGTGGCGGCTTTCCGTGGCCTGCGAGCGGGGCATTCTTCGTATCTGTTCGTCTGAAAGAATTTCAGCATGCTGGGATGCGTGGTGTGCATGTACGAAATTCATGTAATTTCGAAATTGCATGAATCTCCGTCGTACCTGATGCAAGTCTTTTTTTCGCGCTGGGAGAACGAGCGGTACTGAAAAACCTTGTGAATTATATATCTGGACACAAGGATGCCTGTAGAGCTAAGGTGTGCGCCTAAGTGGTATGTCTGTAGAGCTAAGGTGTGCGCTAAGGTGTGCGTAGTGCAGGAGGCGTTGAAATCGTGAAGCGAACACTGTTGCAATAGCACCGCGGATGTACTCTGTTAGCTTCCAAGTCCTGCCAAGTTCTGCCGCCTTGTAACACATCATAGCAAACTCGCCGTCAGCGAGATTTATGTGCTCGTGCAAGCATACGTACGTGCGCTGCCAGTGACTGTGGTTCTGAAGTTCTGAGGCGGCGGCGAGGACAGGTAACCAAAAACAAAGGGATAGAAAGCAGAAGGCATGTATCGAAGTACCCTTCACACAGGTAAACCAGTAATGGCTACCTTAAATAGCTAGACGTCTTGAAATTTCGTATACATAAATATGTCCGCAAAGATTCACATTTTACAATTTTCACCTCGAAGATTCTAGTCAAAGTTCCAAAATCCTTTGCCTGCTGGACCTGGATCCCTTATCTCCGAGCCCCGATCCGTATTCAACTGTATGTAGCATACGTAAGTTTCAAATTCTTCGACACGCGGAATTTCGGGTAAGCTATTTGGGCCAAGTTCTCACCTGGGCCAGGCAGGGGGGAAGGAAGGGAAGTTAAATTAGTCACGCAGCGGCGCCACCCCATCACCGGTGCTTTGGTTTTGCTGTCCATCAGGTCTTCCCCCGGAGTGGGGACCATCTACACAACCATACAAACCTTTTTCGTCAGTTTTGCTGACTGATTGCTGGGCGTGCACTGCCCTTGAGGGTGGAGGGGTCTGATGGGGGCGGGTACATGCGTGATACATGATACAGCAGCAGGCACACAAGACGCTTGATTGACTAGAATAGCAAGGCTAGTGCTGGGAATCGGGGCCTTTTGCAGAGTTTAGGCTGCCACACGCTTGCTTTTGGATACTGCATGAAGTCTGATAGCTGACAGGTTGTGCAACGGACTTGACCCGTGTACCCTGCCCTGGTCTGCACATCCACCCCTGGACCCGCACCCAGCATGTTGCCCCGGATTTCTCGCCACCCAGCTGTCAGCCCCGGTTTACCTCACCTCCCGACAGCACCAAGCCTGATTGCTGAGACATTGTGCAATGGAAAGGCAAGGGTCTCGGCTCAGGTATCGAAGCTGTCTTGGGAATCTGGGTGGTTACAGGCGAGGCACAGGCTGTGACGGCTGACAGGTTACACAATAGAAAGGCAAGGGTCTGGCCTCAGGTATCGAAGCTGTCCTTAGCCGCCTTAAGAGCAGCATGCTTCTCAATGTATGCCCTTTTCTCCGCCAGGGGCAACTCCGACCACAGTTTGCCCAGCAGGCTGGAGACACCTGCCGATGGCACCCCGTACTTGACATGAATGGTGGTGCCCTGAGAGGTTGCCAACTCGTGCTGCTCCTTGCAGAACAGCATATAAGCGTTGGGAATCTGCGCCTTCGCACCACTCCCACCCTTGCCGCAATTGGAAGCACCACTTGTATGCTGCTTCTTATGTCGCCCAACCCCACGTTCCACTGGCAAGGTGCCCGACCCTTCCACGCCTGCAATTTCTGTCGTCCCCCCACCTGATCCAGCCTCCCCAGCCCCGCCACCAGTTCCGCCAGTTAGCGCCGCTGCTGCCGCCTCCCCAGCCCCGCCACCAGTCCCTCCAGTTAGCGCCGCTGCTGCCGCCTCCCCAGCCGCGCCACCAGTCCCTCCAGTTAGCGCCGCTGCTGCCGCCTCCCCAGCCCCGCCACCAGTCCCTCCAGTTAGCGCCGCTGCTGCCGCCTCCCCAGCCCCGCCACCAGTCCCTCCAGTTAGCGCCGCTGCTGCCGCCTCCCCAGCCCCGCCACCAGTCCCTCCAGTTAGCGCCGCTGCTGCCGCCTCCCCAGCCCTGCTGCCCGTTCCACCAGTCTGCACCGCTGCTGCCGCCTCCCCAGCCCCGCCAGCCAGCACTCTGCAGAGAGTCACCTTTCGGGCAGCCTTTACAGGTGATTTGTACGTATCAGGGCGCATAGGGTCCACAATTGCCTCCAGCTCGCCCCGCAGCTCTTGCTCTTTCACATATTGTCGCAGCTGGCCCAGGCTGATTTGCTTCCTCTTCTGCACAGCAAGCCAGAACTGCGCAGCCTGGACCACCGTGCAGCGACGCTGTGAAGCGGTCCAGACGATGCACTTGTCATAGAGGTACTTTATTTCTTGCCAGCGCTGCTTGTACCCCTGCCGCCACCTCGACTGGTATTTCTCCTCAAGCTGAAGCAGAGATGGATAGGCACCGGGGCGGCCATAGGTGAAGATCTGGAACAGGACCTCGATGTCCGAAAGGTCTGGCCATGGCCTGTGCCCTGGTGGCAAATGCTGAAGCTCATCAACCTGCTCGCGTTGCTCATCCTTCTCCCGTAGCTTGCGCTTCTTACTGGTCGGTGTATACAGCGGCTGGAGCAGCTCCCTGCCCGCGGCGCCGACCTCCTGCCGCCCACTGAACACCGGCTGGGGGGCCAGCTGCAGACCCGCGTGCAAGCCTAAGGCCAGCATTGGTGCTGCCACTGGTTGGAGCAGCTCCCTGCCTGCAGCGCCGACCTCCTGCCGCCCACTGAACACCTGCTGGGGGGCCAGCTGCAGAACAGCTGCTCCGGTGGCAGCTGATGCTGCTTGCTGGATTTGCGCAACCTGGTAAGGCAACATTGCCAGCTGCCTCTGAATACCACCAAGTAGATCTATGACGAGCTTACTCGACGTGCTGCCCGTGTCTGCCATGAACCCGCAGAGCCTGGAGGAGTCCTCTGGCAAGTACGTGTCGTTACCAATGTTAGTCATGGGGTCGCCACGTGGCCTGCAGCAGTGGTAACAGTGCAGCAGCAGCAGCCCATTGAGGCGTACGGTGCAATTACAATGGTGATCAGCTAAGAAGGGCATATGTGAGTGCAAAACAAAGGAGGGCCCAGAACCTCACTCGTACCACACAAATGCATATCATCGATGAGGTAAATTCTCACCTTCCACCCTTCCCCAAGGCCCGCGCTTTCGCCACCTTCCATTCCATCCGGAAAATCAAGTTGTCATCCAATGGCGGGTCATCATTTGGATGCAGCAGGCGGTTCTGTGCATCCAGGTTGCGAAGCGCCGCGCGACACTGCTCAAGTGTGGATATCCCAACCTACGCGTAAGAAGAATTCCAGAAATAAGGTTTCTTTCTTCTAATGATGTCGACACGGAGGAGCATCATTACGGTGCATCCACACGGAGCAGCCTTACCTTTCGTTCAGCGAGCCACTGGAGCCACTGCCCGCCGACCTCCGCCAGCTCGCGCCCCACGAGGTCTTCTGCCAGCTTCCCGATGTCCTCCTGCCGCTGTCCAAGGAACTCCTGGTGGCAAGGGTAACGTGTGGGTGGCGTGTGGATGTACAACATCCCCGGCATGTACGGTTGGCTAATCACAGCAGGACCCCATCCCAACTGCAGCAAGCTCCGCTGACCTATGCTGCACAGAGCATCATCAGCAACTTCTCGAGAAGCGTTATCCTTACCCTGAACATGTTCATCTCCATTCTGTACTGCTCAGTGGTCCTGTCCCTGTGCGCGTCTTCCCGGTACCGATCACCAAGGGCCTCACGCATCTCACGTGTGTGCTTGAACTGGGGCCGCCTGCCACCCCCACGTCCACTGCCACGACCACGTCTGTGGCGCAACAGACGTGCATACATTGGGCGTTACCATATACATACATATGCATTTCCGCATCACATCCGTGCTTACTTTGCCTGTGGCTCTCCCTCGTCATCCTCAGCGGTGTCCTCCTCCTCTTCCTCCGCCGCCGCCGCCGCAGGCCCACCACCACGGCCACCCTGCCCGCCGTGACCACCGCGGCTACGGCTGCCGCGGCCATGGCCCCGCCGGCTTGCGCCCCGCCGACCTCCGCCCCCACGCTCGGGTCCACGTCCGCGCCTGTGCGTGCCCATGTAATTGCGCGAGAAGGAGGAAATAACGTCATTCACCATGAAACCAAGGAAGTAACGTCATCCACCATGAAAAGTTGCGTGAGGAAGCAACGCCATCCACCACGGACCCAAGGCAACGCACGTTGAGGTAAGCTTACCGAGGCGGCTCCTCTGCTGCATGCTCCACTGTATGCTCGACCGCATGCCCCGCAGCCGCCACCCATGCGAGATTGTCGCCGTTGAGTGCACTGTCATACATCTGCTCCATTGCGAGCAACTACATGATAACTACGTAAGGAATATGCACCAAACCAAACCCGATACAGGCTGTGGAACCGGTTGAGGCGTGATGGAACTCGTCCAATCTTGACGATGAAATCAAGCTGTCCATCAGGAAATAGAGTTAAGCTGTATTAATCATAACAAAAGTTCAAAATGCAGTTGATCTGAAGTGAATGAGGCGCTGGTTATGGCTGGACCGGAAGCTGGTTATTTTAAGCTGGTTTGAACTGGTTAGCGGTCCGGCAGCCAGTCCGGCGATGACCGGAACCGGTCCAGCCGTACCCATATAACCATCGGTTATACATACTTAGGCATGCCCTTATGTTACGCGGGATCCTGAGCAGGAAGGACGCGTGGACTCAGCACGCCTGAGAAGTGATAATAACAACGGCTCAAGCCGCACGGATGCACAGCTGGTGCTGTGCTGCATCCGCTGCAGCGTTACGTCCCCCCAGGTCCCGTATCACAGAGCACCATGCTGAGGAACTGCACATCCAGGTCTCCTTTCATACAGCAAGTCCAACATGGGCCAATAGGCAGACGACAAACAGGCCAGGGGTCAAAAAGCGCACACGCCAACGCTTTGCATAGACCATGGCTTGCGAAGGAACACAAGCGCACGAAGCCCCTCCAAAGAACCCTGCCTTCCGTGCTCCTCGCACCTGCACACCTGCCGCATCAGGGAATTTGTCCCTCGCGCATCCTCCAAACCTCTCTTCCTTTTGATGGACGCTACACGCCGCCGCCACAAGCACCTCAAATGCAAATGCGGTCGTCACGGCACGTCACTGCTGCATAAAAGCCATACGTAGACATCTGAACTGAAACAAATCATAACTGTTATTGCTGCAACCAAGGTTAAGCCGTGACTGCTGCAAAACACGCCCTAAAGAACTATCCAGTCTTGCACCCGCTCGCAGCTCCCTCTGCAGAGGTCTGGACCAGCACACCTTCCAAGACCTTCACGATGTCGCAACAAACAGCCACGCTCATGTTCATATGATTTGGAACGTCCCGCTTCCAATGTTTACCCTACCACCAGTCCTTTGTCGCCCGTGCAACAAGTAGCCGACGCTTCGATTACCTCTGTCCCAGTTCGTCCCTCGGGGTGACAGGACCGTGAGACGACGTCCCGAAGCCGTCATCTCTCAGGTTCATAAGCAGTGAAGCACGTGAACATATATGCGCTACCAGGGCGTACTTTGCTGTGGGCTGTAGGCCATCAGCCTGCAGCCCACAGGATGGAAGCAGCGAACAGGCCGGGCTTCCATATGCGGCTATAGACATAGACACTTTTCCATGCAAACACGCTTCACATGCATTCGGAAAGCCATTTACAAGCCCCAATCGTTGTGCACCCCAGCAGAAACCCCAGTCCCAAACACTTGGTCTCAAACAAAGTCCGATGAAAACTCAAGGGAGATGGCCGCCACGCTTTTCTGTGTAGTGTAATGTGGCCGACAGCCGGCGACTCCGGTCCCACGTCAACCATAATCCACACGTAGCAACAAACTCGTGCAACTTTGACCGAGTGGTAAGCCACGCAACTCAAAACAGAAAAATCCAGGCGCAAAGATGTCTTCTCCTCTGCCTCCACTTTCACCATCATCTCAGCGGCTGCAGGAGCGGTCGTTGTGAGCCGTAAACGAAAGCTGTTAGATTCCACAGCCAGTCATCACAGCTTCATTCCCGCTCCATGCGCCTCGCTCCATCCATTCAGTTACCCCACGGTTCCCTCCAGCTTGAGGCTCATCAGCTCGTTGACCTCGGCCGCGAACTCCAAGGGAAGCTCGTTGAACACCTGAGGAGGAAGAGGAGGAGGAGGGAATATGGTTGACCGGTGCCAAGGCTTGGACAGGCGAACTGCCGAAGGCCCAAAGCCGTCGGTGGAAGACAGGAGAATACTGTAACAGGACGGAGGTAGAGGCCGTGGGCCATGTTGGACAAGAAACGAACACAGTTCCCAACAAGATGGCGTCCAAGGCGCAGTCGCAGTCATAGAGAGGTGCAAGGCAAGGGCCGGCGGGATTGCAGAGCCATAAATGCCATGCACGATGTACCCAGCCAAACAAGGGAGCCCGAATAAAGGGGACAACAAGGCATTCCTATCACGCGCCCCAACATCTCAGTCCGCCGCACCCCTTATCGCGCTGCACAGCTGCCCGGACTTTCTCTCTTCTGCAGCACCATCCCTCCTTGCACCACCTCAGTTGCAGCCACATTACCCAGAGCACCCACAAAACCCAGCCCGCAATCATCCAACCCAATACATTGCCCGACCCGGCTCCGGCAACCGATGACCCACCTCCCTGCAGAAGCCGCTGATGATGGCTCCCACCGCCTTCTCCGGGTCGATGCCCCGCTGCTGGAAGTAGAAGAGCTGGTCCTCACCAATCTTGGAGGTGGAGGCTTCATGCTCCACAACTGCGGACGGCTCGCGGACCTGCACACGCAGCAGGCAGATAGGCAGATCGGTAGGCAGGAAAGTCGGATAAACAGGAGGAAGGTACGTAGGCGGCGTGGCAGGCGAGCAGACAAATAACGCAAGCCGACACACGCGAACAGGCGTGCACGCATGCAGATGCAGGCAGCGGAGGTCAACGAACCGAGTACCGGAACCGGCTCTCGAGTCAGGACACGGCGCATGTCCCCATCTGGGTACACGCTAAGTGCTACACGTGGTGCAATGGCTCCCCTGCGCAACCAATACACACACGCCTACATATGGCCCTCTGCAGTCAATCCAGCCTTCCCCCCAGCATCCGAGTCTTTCCCACCCCACCCGTTCCCAGCTCTTCCAGCCAGAGCCATCCCGCCCGAGGCAGGTGCCCACCTGGATGTAGGGGTAGGTGTTGGCCCCAGCTCGGTCGCCGATGAGCATCGAGTCGCACTGCGAGAAGTTGCGGGCGCCCTTGGCCGAGGGCATCACCTGCACCAGGCCGCGGTAGCAGTTGCGGGAGGTGCCTGCGGATATGCCCTTGGACACGATGCGGGAGCGGGTGTTGCGACCCACGTGGATCATCTTGGTGCCCGTGTCGGCCTGGGAGCAGGGCGGGGGAAAAGAGGGCACAGCGGGGGAAAACAAAAGGTAATCCAACCAAGTGCGCCGAACGATAGCGAATGCCAAGGTCTCGATGGAGAGGAGGGCGGGGTTATAAAAAAGGGGGCAAGGAGCTCGAGTACGAAATGCAGGCGGCATTAACTGCAGATGCCCAGAGGGGGTGGATTAAGTTGTGCAGCCGTGGCCGACAGTGTCGCGGGAAAGGGATCCAGGTGTTCCAGGGGTGAGAGGAGGAGGAGGAGCAGGGAATGGAACTGTGGCGACCACGCAGCAAGGTAAGGAATTGAACGCACACATGAAAGTGGAGGAGAGATAGATGGAGAGGCAAGATGTAAACCTGCTCAAGGACTGCGGGAAAATGGAAGGCACGTGGGAGAGACGCAATTCTACTGCCGGAGCAAACGAGAGGCACTGGCGCGGGTATGTAGACCGGATGTGGGGTCAACGTGCAGCCATGCCCCCACACGACCAACCTGCTGACAGTTGTTGGTTAACGCCACGCTGTAAAATTCGCCCACGCTGTTGTCGCCCGCCAGTACGACGGAGGGGTACTTCCACGTGATGGACGAGCCCGTTTCAACCTTGACAAGGACCGAGGGCGAGAAAGCGGAAAGGCTGATGTTGTTTTGACGTCCTCGCCGCCAGTGAAAATCGACGCCATCCATTGAGAGCAGAAACGGAAGTGAATGCATGGTAACCCCACGCGTGATGGCGGCACGGAACGGGGACTCGGCCTAAATGCGATGGAGCTGACGACAGACAGACAGACACACACACACACACACGCACACTGGTCCAATACAACGGGCTCTCGATATCACGGCTTCTGTTCTACATCTTGGTCACTTCAAGCTATGTCGACAAATCCTTACGGAAAAGGCTCACAACTCGCTGGACTACGGAGCTCACTTCGGTACAGTTATTCGTGCACCCACTTCGGCCTGTCCTCGCATCACGGCTCAGGTTAATTAAACACACACACACACACACACAACGCAGGCACAGGTTATTCGTGTACCACCATCGACAATTTCCTCATCGCGGCTCATATCATTAGGCTGAAGACCCCCCCTGGCCGTTGAGCCCCTCCTATCCTCCCGAGAGACCTCCCACCAACACCACACTCTGCACACACCAGAACAGCAGTAGGCACATCCCCTAGCGCAAGCCGCCGCACCTGCGTCCAGCTAATCTTGGAGTTGGGCCCAGCGCACATGCCGCGCTTCGTGACAAAGTTATAGATGCCGCCCTTGCCGTTGGCGTCGCCGGCGTACCAGTTCTGGACGGTACTGTACTTGATCTCCGCATCCTTCTCGCAGTACAGCTCCACAACAGCGGCGTGCAGCTGCAGACGAAGAAGTATAAGGTGAGGTCACAACGAGAGGGGTGAGGTCTATATCCCCCAGCGGCACTGCGGACCAGCGGTGCAGGTCAGGATGGATCACGGGGAGGGACGGCACCACGAGCACACCGGTACGCAGGATGCCCTCCCGTTTAACGGTGTCCAGGATGCCCTCCCGTCAACACGAGCCCCCCCTTAAGAATCGCGGAATACGGCATCAGCTTTTTTTTGTCTTCCACAAAGTAAAGTTTTCTAGGAGTGCGGGACGTAGAGAAGCCGCCCCTTCATACGCTTAAGCCCGCGTCCCTGCCCAGAACGTCATACCTCCCAGCAACCCTTAACAGCAGCAGTCTCAATCTCAGCATTCATGCCGCTGCGATGCCCCTGTCAGCCACGGAGGCTGGCGGATTGCTGTGCGAGAAGCTGCGCAGAATGTCTCCGGTGTCTAAACCACCCAGGAAAGCTATTGGGACCCCCGAAAATAGTCGGCTCATTCCGTACCTGGTTGCTGTCGTAGGCAGGGGCCGTGCAGCCCTCCAGGTACGACACGTACGAGCCCTCCTCGGCCACGATCAGCGTCCTCTCAAACTGCGCAGGGCATTAACGGGGACAGGGTTATACGCATGTAAACAGTAATTCGTACCGCTTTATATACAAGCAACCGGACGGCATATGCTCCAGCACAGCCAACTCAACTGGACTCACCACATGTGAGATCCCAACTCATTGCCCGACAGCTTCAAGCCATACCCCGAATGCCTTGCCTCGTACAAGGCAGGCGATGGACGCGGTAATATAAAAGTGTGCAATGACTAGGTGACCTCCGCTGACCACTCCGCCTGTTCGTCTATGGGTTTGACGCGAGAGTGGCCCACGCGCTCCCCCCGGGCCCCACCTGGCCGGTCTCACTGGCGTTGATTCGGAAGTACGTGGAAAGCTCCATGGGACACTTTACACCCTGGGTAGGAGTACAGCAAAGAAAGAGGCGCGCCATTAACGTCAATATCGGCCTTGTGCTTGTGGGGTCCGGGGGAAAGAAGGGGAGGGGAAATTATACGTAACATGCTGCACATGTACCCGCCATGGAGTGGGAAAGAAAGGATGAGCCACTCCTCGTCTCTTCTGTGGATCTTATCTAAGCAACGACTAAATCCCCTCCGTGCTGCCCTAGGGTTCCAACCCCTTTCCCTCTAATCCCTAAGCGCACAGCCCCTAGTCCCTAGTCCATCGAAATATCATTATGCTAGCAGACCATGGCAAGCACAGCATTGCAAATTCAAAGCAAGGATCCGGGGGCGCCACGAGGGCAGGACCTGTACCTTTGGAACAAACACAAAAGAGCCATCGCTGAACACCGCCGAGTTCAGAGCAGCGAAGTAGTTATCGCCCACTGGAACCTGCGGGAGGGGGAAATGGTTGGGGGGAATTGCTCTTTTATACGGAACAGCGCACGGAGTGCGATGCCGATGTGGTGGGGCCATGGGACCAAGGAATAGTCGAGGCAAACTTCGCTACATCCGGAGCAACACGCATGAGTAGTATAAGAACAGCTACAACTTTAGGAAGAGTGGCATTCAGTGAAAGTATCAAGTCGCTTCGATGATGTGTCTGAACAGGTGAGCCGGGCTGGAGATGGCGCAAGGTTAGAGCCTGCTCAGCCACAGGCTGGTGCCAAAACACGGTGCATGGCGGCTATGGCAGAAGGGTGGAAGTTGGATACAGGCAACACCAGATGCACCTGGACACAAAAAGCAACATGAACCTGGCCCAGACCGCCAGTGCGTCCGAAGAGACGGGAAAGCAGGAAAACGGGTCGATCACGCAAGTAGTGGCGGCCCCACTGCCGGCTTCCAACCGCAACCCAAAAGCAAAATTTCAGGACATATATGAACTCGGGTACACGACACCAACCACTATGTGGTAACACATGGCTAGATACTATCTCAAGCCACCACGGGGATCGCTGATGCTATGGCTTCTACTACTTGCGGGCTCAGGGCGCCGGCCGCACTGCCCGCCTGGCCAACGCTGCCACTTCTTCTGCCCCCATCTGCGGTGGTTGACGCTGCCTCCTGTTCCCCTTGCAGCCGGTGATTGCCCATTCCTGATGGGCCATCAGCCATACCGTGTGTATAAGGCGGCTGTGCCCTCACAGAAAGCGCCCGAGTGGCAAATAGGAATGCGTTTGGAAAAGTGTGTTGTGCAGGGTAAGGTGGGGTAGAACAGGGTGAAAGGACGCCGTGGATGTTTAGGTCGGGGGCCTTACCACGCTGCCCATGTACTTCTTCACGAGGTCCGGGTACTCCTTGAGCGCCTCTGAGATGGAACAGAAGATGACGCCGTGTTTCTTAAGATCTTCCTTAAAAGTCGTGGCAATGGAAACTGAGTCAAACACGGCGTCGACTGCAACGTTGGCCAACCGTTTTTGCTCGTTAAGCGGAATGCCAAGCTTCTCGAAGGTCTTTAGCAGCTCCGGATCCACCTCTTCCAAGCTCTTCAGCTTCTCCTTCACTTTAGGCTCAGAGTAGTAGCTTACGTCCTGGTAGTCAATTTCAGGGTACGCGTTGTCTGACCATTTAGGCTCCTCCATCGTCAGCCACTTCCGGTACGCCTTCAAGCGGAACTCAAGCATCCATTCAGGTTCTCCCTTTTTGGCAGAAATTGCGCGCACGACGTCCTCGTTTAGCCCCTTCGGAAAGGTGTCCGACTCAATTATGGTCTTGAAGCCATATTTGTAGGGTCGATCCAAAATTTTCTGAATATCACGCTTCTCGTCAGATAACTGTGTGTCTTCAATCATTGCTGTGCGGCAAGACATAGCACGTTGATGCGGCTGTGAGCGATAGGATGTGCGGATGCCACAAGACACAGTAGCTGCGTTGCGACGCCCGCATTCGCTAGTGCTAGCACCCGAGCAGGTGCGACTAGGGAGTAGTGAAACCATAGTCGATTACAGGCGCAAACAAATCTGCTCGAATCAATCCGGTGCACTTTTGCAAAACCTTATCAGACTTACAGTCTGAACAAGTGTACCAAACGTGTAAGTTCGAAAGGAGGCAACTAGAGGAAACACTCACGGTTTCGGAGCGGGTCTCGGCGCTTTTATGCCTGCCATGGGATATGAGGCTGTGATTCTTCTTTCTAGCATGCTGGAGTGTGGGGCAATGACTCTTCATTCCTTCATCGCATGCTCATTCCGCTACTCGTCTACATCGGACTTTTGGTGGCTAATATGTAAACAATCCAAACGAGAGTTTTCAGGCGAAAAGTAGTCGTTTGACTCTACCTTAAGCATGAGTAGGGTAATTCGCAGGCCATGAAATTGTGGCTTGATATGACTTGACAAAAGGGACGAAAGGTGGCAGAAGAGAAAGCATGTTGCCTTGCTGTCCTGAAAGGCAGGCAATAGGACAGTCACGTTATGAAATCATTCATCCGTCGTTGTTAATGTCGCCAGGTGCTTCTTGACGGGGTTAGACCCCCCTTTCCGTGCCAAGGTATAGCCCTACCGTTCACCATAATGCAACCTTGTCACACTTTAGTTATGAACAACATTATAGATGACCGATATGTGAACACGGGAGCTCACCCGAAAGGATGGACAGCTCTGCAGTCCGGTTTGCCGTGTTCTTTGCCTTGGGGTTTGCCTAGTTTGGCTCTGCAAGGCCAATAGCATTATAACGACGGCCGAAATCCTAGGAGCTTGTGAGCCAGACCCCAAGATGGAGGTTCCCGCTCGGGATTTTCTATATGTTTTACAAAGTTTTACTCGGTGACTCATAGTGGGTCTCAGAATGGGGCAAGCTCTGGCAAGCATGCGTGCCCTCGCACAAGTCAACCCAAAACTTGCCAGGGTTTTTGTGCACATGGGCAACCACTTGAAGACCACCTGTACAGTTGCTGTCGCTGGCCGTTCTGCAAGGCGAACAGTACAGGTTCCCTCCTTCTTCGATTGTGCAAAAAATTGGCATAGCGAAGAGATGCGAAGAGATGGTAAAGAGATGCTCGTGCCTCTTCATAGGAGGAAACGGAAGTGAAGCACTGTGGGAAGGTTTTGGTATAATGTGGCCGAACTGTCGGCCATATCGTGCGAAAGTTAGGTGAGCATGTTAGACTTCTGCTTTTTCCCGATAGGTTTGGGTCACTCCCAAAGTCACGAACAAAGATGCAACTGGTTGCCACCAGTGCGAAAGTTGCCACCCTGGTTACCACAGGACGAGAGGTGGGTTACTCGGGCGTTTAGGTAACCCGAGGATGTTTGACAGCTTTTATCTTCAAAGCATCCGCACTTCCCTTCAATGAGGCCACACTAATTTGCCGGTATTGGTAGGCACGAGGCTACCACTCATAGGAGAGCCATATCGGCAAACTCCCCCCTAGTCCCCTGTTGGTACCAGTGCTAATCCGGTCTTAATCTATACCTAGCCTCTTGAGTAGGTTGCGTGTCGTTACGGAACAGCCGGTCTACTTTTCCTGGTTTGGAATGCAGCGTCAGGCGACGTGCCCTTTGCCTCGGCTTCTTCACCTTCAGGCATAAAAGCCTGGTAGTCCGCTGCAATATTAAACAACAAAAATACATAATACTGGCCAACAATGAGTATTGTGTGCTTAGGATTCCGGTACCTCGCCAGATGTGCTGCTTTCTAACCACCATATGATCGGCTTGCGGAGCAAATTTGATACGAAATGGATAAGTTTGTCCTGCGAGCTAGGTGTGCTGTTGACGCAATCACAAGCGGAGCTGCCCTTGCCACTTTTAAGAGTTTTCGTTATTGGGAAAATGGGAAAATATTCCATGTGCACATTTTTAATGTAACGACTTAAGTGTGTGCTCTTAATAACTTGTTCCATGAATTATTTGCGCCACGTAATGCTGTGGCTCACATGCAAGGGGAGTGTGGCCTGAAGGGCCTTGTGTCTCTAGTTACGTCCATTGATTAAACTCAGTGGCTACGTAAATAGTTTACCTCGCGTAGTCCACTCGAATTCTCGTGTAGTTGTATTTTAACTGCGAATATGGCCAGCGACAAGGGCACTTTTGCTGTGAAGGTGCGAGGCGGCGGAAGGACTGGACAAGGCTAGTTAAGTGCTGATAGATAATTATTAAGTTGAGCTTTTGCATGTTTCTACAGGTGGGCCTCGCCCAGATGCTTAAGGGAGGCGTGATTATGGACGTGACCACGGCAGAGGAAGCACGCATCGCTGAGGAGGCCGGCGCAGTGGCGGTCATGGCGCTTGAGCGTGTACCAGCTGATATTCGTAGGGATGGTGGTGTCGCTCGCATGAGCGACCCGGCCATGATTAAGGCAATCAAGGCGGCTGTGACAATCCCGGTGATGGCGAAGGCGCGCATCGGCCACTTTGTGGAGGCGCAAATCCTCGAGGCCCTTGGTGTCGATTACATTGATGAGTCTGAGGTGCGTTATCCCAAGGCACTACAGGGCTGGGTTTTCAGTCGGGTGTAAAGGTGCCTGCGGCGCGGCAAAGCCCTGACCACACTTGTCCGCCGTCCTCCTACCGGTTGTTATGCTACGTGCAGGTAGCGCAACGCATGCGTTTCACTTCATGTTGTCACAGTTTGATTATTAAACTATTGCTCTCTGTTTCGTTCTCTGTGTTCGTCACCTAAACCAACCGACATGTGCACCTCCAACCGCTTATCGTGGAGTAACCCAGTTGTATGTTTTAACATCGCTGCCTCTCTGAGGGTTGCCTGTTTTTCGCTGACGCAGCTTTTCACCAGATTTCCAGTCTATACTTCAGTAAACGCTATCCTCCTCTCCCACAGGTGCTTACCCCTGCTGACGAGATTCACCATATCAACAAGCATAACTTCAAGGTGCCGTTTGTCTGTGGTTGCCGCGACCTTGGGGAGGCTCTCCGCCGTATCGCAGAGGGTGCTGCTATGATTCGCACGAAGGTAACTACAGAAGAGTGCGTGTATGTTCCGCTGTCCAAGGGAGTTGCGTTGTTGCTCAGTTGGGAGATGTTTTTTTTCACCTGCCAGTGGTCAACTCCAACCCAAGCATGATATGGCGTAACATTGTAACCAGAGCAAGGGTCAGTTGACTGCGTCGTGTCGTACAAGTTTTACAGCTGTTTGGAAGTTAGGCCCTAAGGACATTGAGTGCGATTGCGATGGCCTCGGTACTCTTTTCCGTTCGCGAGTCCCTCGCTTCCCGCGAAACTGTTGCAGGGCGAGGCCGGTACGGGCAATGTTGTCGAGGCTGTGCGACACTGCCGGGCTGTCATGGGCGCCATTCGCCAATTGCAGGTGAGGGCTTAAGTGCAACTGGGGATTTTCATGTGACGCACTAGGACCTCGGCATGCTTGCCTACCCTTGGACCGGTAGGCGCAAGATGGGTCTTACCTTTTGATGACTAAAGCGCACAGGCACTGAGCATGGCATTGGTTAGCTTACTGCCCCGCGATTGAGACGGTCCTAATGTTTGGGTCAGACTTAAGCGTATGACGCCCCTTATGCAAGGGCATTTGGGAATGAAAACATCGGCGTTGGCGCTCCAAGGGGCGCATGCATGAAGATGTAAAATATTCTAATAATTGCCATATGCACTTCCAGGGCTGCTTGAGTGATAGTGAGCATTCATGTGCGTGGCTTGGGTCCAGGTTTTTTGGATTATTGATTAAACTGAGTACTAAGGAAACCCAAACGGTCCTATCTCTGTTCGTAAGACAAGGTAATCGGTCCTGAGGCTCACCTTGTTTGGCTGCATCCTCCTAAATGTCCTTGGGCACAGACGATGGATGACGACGAGCTGTACGTGTATGCCAAGGAGATCCGAGCACCCGTGGAGCTGGTGCGCCAGACGAAGCACCTGGGACGTCTTCCCGTTGTGAACTTCGCAGCCGGTAAGTGCTGAGCGGCAGATGTGGTGTGCAATTAAGTATAGGTAGACGGCGAAACGCTCAAATGCAGTCGTGCCCGCACCTGATGATAACTTCTGGAGGGAGTTTGGGGCTGGCTTGTTTTGCACGAAAGTATTTTGTCGAACTCACTATCTAAACATATTTGCATTCTTGCAGATGGCGTCCAAATATATCCTATACACCAATGTCAACCTTCTGGGTCCCGATTGTTGTGCACACAGGTGGCGTGGCTACTCCTGCGGATGCAGCGCTGATGATGCAGCTGGGCATGGATGGTGTGTTCGTGGGCTCCGGTATCTTCAAGTCTGGGGACCCTGCCGCACGCGCGCGCGCCATTGTACAGGTGTGCGGGTTTTGGAGGGTGTTCAAGTGATAAGTGTCGAGATGGGAATGTGGTGAAGAGGTAATTACTAGGGAGGAGCCACGGGCAACTGAAAGAGGTCGTGCACCGGGATGATGACCGAAGGGAATGTTGGACACGCTGTAATGTGGCCCTAAGAGAAATTTCTTTTAACAAACGAAGGGTGCAGCACTGCCAGCATGCTCGGTTTCAAATGCATGTGATGCCATTGCCTGGATAGGACCTGAATACTTTGTTGTTCAATGTCGCTTCAAGCTCAGAAGATGGTTCATGTGGTTCTTCCGCGATTGAGGCAAATGGGTGTCTTTTTCCCCTACAGGCCGTGACCCACTACAACAACCCCACCGTGTTGGCGGAGGTTTCCGCGAAGCTGGGCGAGCCTATGGTCGGTATTGATATTCGGGAGAAGGGTTTTAACTCCTATGCCCAGCGGTCAGAGTAAAGCTTTGTTAGGTGGGCGACTGGTGTCCCAAAATCTGTAGGGACTTGACGATGTGCTCCAAGTTCTGGTGTTGTGGTGTCGCGCCGTGAAAAATTGTGGCCATCCTTTGCTTCTGAGCATGGGGAGGGGTGATTCGTGGCAGGGTGTGGTGTGTATCACGTACGTGCAAGTAACAAGTTGTGGTGTTATGTCTACAGCTCGCCACCTCTCCTGTTCGCCAATTTGGGTTGCATCCGGGTCGTAACTCCCCTTACCGGCTGCTGCTCCTTGTGGTTAGAGGCGAGTCTGTGACGTGGTGGGCAGGCGGTTGGCGCATGGTGACCGCGTGTAAACGTGTCAGTCTTTTTTAATTTGTACATATATTACCTTCAGCTGCGAGTGGTGGTTGGAAGTTACGGTCATGCTTGATGGAATGACAGGTTACAGGGATCGAAATGACCTAAGGATGACGGAACTGCCACTTGGTTGCATTGCGATCTCTCCGCTGGCTGTGATGCAGTTGGTGTACATGACTAGTCAAAGGTTCAATTTTTTTGGTTGAAGGCGCACGAGGAAGCATGTGTGATGCCTCAAATGCCACCCTCAAATCCCCCAGCGAGATCGCACATGCTTCCTGCTGCACCTTAAATAAAAAGGTTGAACCTTTGACTAGTCATATGACCAGCTGCATCACAGCCAGCGGAGAGATCGTAATGCAACCAAGTGGCAGTTCCAGAATCCTGAGTCATTCCGTTCTCTGTAACCATTTATTCCATTAAGCATGACGAAATTTTAGCTGCTGGAAACCACGGATGTATTTGACACTGGGCACCCCGCTTATTCGGGGTACTGGCATTCATGCATTTTCCTGTTGAAAATGTAGATGCGCGATGGATGACGCCATGGGGGGGTTTTGAACAGGTATGGATGTGCTGTTCAGCTGGTATCGTGTTCAGGTTCCAGAGAGACTGCTTCACTCATTATACATGCCAGCGAATCAATCGGATAATACACCTTGAAACTGATATACGAAATTTGTATGACGTACGTTTGGCTGAACGACAAATGTAATTTTGTATCATTCGTGTTACTTTTTGATGCTCGAGAGAAACATGCACGGCAAAATTGTTATAGTGGGCAACGAGCTTAAGGCAGTTAATGGGTGCACAATCAACGAAAAGCATTGAGATGGTGTCGCAAGACGATGGAAACCACATCTGAGCACCTTGGGTGTGCAGTGAACCTAGCGGATGTAGTAGCGGACAGGGAGCCTTTCACGGCGTTTGCGGAGGACTGCTGTATGGCATGTATGCTGGGTTCCAGGTAGGCCGCCATGTCAGCAGCGGTCTCGGCTGCAAGACGAAGGGACTGTACATGGAGAGCAGACAGGCGGACAGACAGACAGACGGGCAAACAAAGGGGCTCCTGCTGGTCTCCATTCAGCTGTACACCCGCGACCGCAAACGCCAATGCCCACATGACAGTCTGTGAAACGCCTACAGCATCGCCAAGTCAGTACTAATTTTTTGTCGACGTCGGGCACTGCTGGTCTGAAACCTTTTGTTACTTTGGAATAGTGCGAAAGAGTTTCCCATGCAGCAGGGGACGCTACGGCGCATGCTCACAGCATGTGCGGTCCCTTTCAATCGTCCATGCCCTATGTCACTGAGACCACGGGAGATGGTTCACATGTGCGTCCTAGAATACCCATGAAAAACTTCCAGAGAAAGCATACATCTTTACATCCATGATAGCCATCACCGGACGACGGTCCCGGAAACTCTGCAACACACAAATCGCTTCAGTTGGACTGTAACGAGATCATTATAGCTTTTTGATAACTCTCAGCGCAGCGCATGCAGGTACTGAACCCATACGTGTGACCATAACTTCAATTTATCCTCACGCAAGCTTTGGAGCGATCTATGGTAACTGTGCATTTGCACGACAAAGTATGCTGCAGAGAAACTCTGCCAGCTCCCCAGAGTTGGGCAAGCTGACATTTATTAAATGGCCTAAGTCTCTGTGATGCGTCTCGCATGCGTGTTATGCGTTTGTAATGAACCTTGGGCCTCCCTCCGTACAGAGTCCAAAATACCACGTTCACATTGTTTCAACTCTTTTTTGGCTTCGAGAGTATTTGTCTCGTTGCACACTGCACAAAGAACGTGCGGCGGCCTACTTAATTGCTGCTCGCTGAAAATCTTCTTCGCGTTAGCGGGGCTTTTTCCTAAAGGCACGTAAGCCACTCTCGCAAAGCCACCACCTTCACCGATAGTTGTGGTGACTGGCTTGGTTGGCAGCTGACAAATTCAGCCACGAGATTTGCGCTTAGCTGTTCCTGCCGTGGACTTGCAGGGTGTGAGCCTGAATAGTTCTTTTGTGGCTTGAGCGGCGAAAAGCTACTTTCAGCAGCAGCGTCAGGTAGCCAGCGCGGCGGCGGCAGCAGTTCTTTTTTTAAGGATGCCCAAGAACAAGGGCAAGGGTGGTAAGAACCGCAAGAGGGGAAAGAACGAGAACGAGGAGGAAAAGCGCGAGCTGGTCTACAAAGAGGATGGTCAAGAGTACGCGCAAGTGATCCGCATGCTCGGGAACGGCCGTTTGGAGGCGCAATGCATCGACGGCAGGAAGCGTCTTTGCAACATTCGAGGCAAGATGCGCAAGAAGGTCTGGGTTGCTCAGGGTGACATCGTGCTTGTTGGTCTGCGAGATTACCAGGACGAGAAAGCAGACGTCATCATGAAGTACACGGCTGATGAGGCGCGTGTGCTCAAGCAGGTTTGTAAGGGTTTGCACGTTTTGCCCCTGGGTTTGGGGTTCCACCAGCTGCCGGCGGGTAATTAGGGGGAGGGCTTCAGTTGGGCGTACAGCTATGCAGTGGCCTGGGTTCAGTGCCCATTGTTTCGGTTGTTAGTCGGCCAGAGCTTCTAAGCGGGAAAGCAAGCCTATAAAACATTAGTCGGGGGAAGCGGCTTACAGCCCGTACTGACAGGAAGGGATCTTCTCTGGCGTCTGGGACCCCGCACGCGGGGGAGAGTGCACATCGATAGGACCGTCGTCCCACTACAGATTCCAACTCGTCGTGCCTGCTCCCATGGTTGTGAGCCACCTCTATGAGTCCTGCCTCGGCACAGCCCTGGTGTGCACACTTGAAAATAAAGGCTTAGGATTTCGGCATTTAAAGTTAGAAGCAAGGGGAAATGGTTGCTATCCGTTGGATATGAAGCTGGCTCTAGTGTAGTGTGTAGTTACCTTTGCAGGACCATAACAGCGCAGGAGCCCATGCTCGTTACAGGGACAAACAATGAGCCAAGCTTCCAGCATGTGTACTCTTCCGCGGTGCGTCGTTGCTGCGGGCCAAGCGCAACTAACATCTGGAAGTGACACTGGAAACCATGTTGGTAGTCCCGTGCACACAAGATGACTAAGATTCCGTCGTAGATGCCTGTGGCCACGTTACGCCTTTGCGTCTACAAGGTATCCTCTGGTGTACGTCGGTTATTTTTGTTCATTTGTTCTGTGCCATTGTTCCCCACAGTATGGCGAGCTGCCAGAGCACATTCGCATCAACGACACAGATGTCATCTTCGAGGGTGAAGATAAGGAGAACCAGGAATACTTCGATTTCGATGACATTGCAGGTTCGTGAGTATTTGGGAGCCAACAAAAGGACTGAGCCTGGGTCGTGGCGATCGCAATACTTGCAGATGGGTCAACTTGGACGGTATCCCTTTGGCCCCCTTGCGTTTCACGTCATCTGTGCTCATGTTGTTTCTTGGGTCCGCCGTCAGCATTTGGAATCTGCTTTATAAGTAGGTTTGATCCCGATGTTTGCATCTTATTAATTTGCTTTGATCTGGAGCTGTTCGTCCTGCCCATACGTGCCCTGCTTCCACCCTGCAGAGATTTGAGCGCCATTCCCTTCCCAGTCTTGGCATCCTGGGCGGAGAGTTGCGTATGGACGATTCGCCTGGTGCGCAGTTCGGGAAATTTACACTGCCAACGCAGGCCTGTGCACAGTTTGCATCTCGGTTTGTAGAAGAGAGGCCGGGGTGGACGCAACCGAAGGCATGTCGCCGAGCGTGTCTTACTGTGCATACTAACCGGTGGTGCGCCTCCATAGCCGGGAACGGTGCAGCATCGATCAGCTTTCGTGAGGTGTGGACGTTGTAAGGAATTGGTAGCCATGGACCCTTTCAGTGGACCCACGAAGCAAGTAGCAAACTGTACTAATACTTACTATACGTCCACACTTAGGAACAGAATTGGGGCATGTAATTGGATCGCAACAGTTCAGTTTTACATCTTGTGCCCCCCCTGCGTAAATGAAATCCCCGGTCAGCATCAACATCACGTATATACATGCCAACTGGAAGGCGGTCGAGTCCAGCATCCAATGCTCAAAACGTATGACCAACGAAGAAGTTCATGCACTGCGAAAGAGTAATCATGGAAAAAGTCATTTTGCGTCTTGCAACATAAGCTAACCGCAAATGCAAACAGCTCACAGCTTAGTGTGCTATCGTTAGACGAACAGCTGACAGCTTAGAATACCTACCTCCTTATTGTCATCTGGACAGTAACAGCTAACGTCACATTCCTCATCGAATGCACAGGATTCCAACCACATAATAACCAATGTACACGGACCATGCTCCAAAGTGTCTGCGTCATGCTGCCTTTGCCAACAACATGGCTAGACAATCTTACTTGCCCTGGAGCCGGCGGCGACGCAGGAATGCGGGAATTTCCACCCCGCTGGGCGTGGATTCCACAGCCCCTTCCCGAAGGACATTGGCTGTACCGTGTCCCATGCCAAAAGGCCGCACTGCCATCTGAGGCTCGGCCGAATCGGCTGCCGCCCTCGGTACCCGGCGCGTCTCATTGAGCGCGCCCAGCTCAGGCTCTAACTGACCGAAGCCGGTGGCAATTATCGTGATGGAGACGGTGTCGTCCGGCAGCGTACTGTCGATGACGGCGCCGAAAATGAGGTTTACATTCGGATCCACCATGGAATAAATTATCTGGGCGGCCTCGGTCACCTGGTATGGTGGCGCAAAGAAAAGGGGCATCGATGTGAACTGAAAAAACACTTGTGCAGACGCTTGTTCGGTACTGCTGCCCAAACACCGTATTCCAAACCTTTAGAACTCGTCCCTGCTACCTGACAAGTTGGTGCGCTCGACAAGACAGGCCTCTTACTGTCACGATTGCTTAACCCGATCGCACCTCGAACAGCGACAGGTTGGGCGGGCCAGTGATGTTCCAAACAACGCCCGTAGCCTTGTCGATGCCCACCTCTAGCAACGGTGAGGAAGTGGCGCGCTGGGCTGCTTCCACGGCGCGGTTGGGACCCACTGCACGCGATAGGGACGTAACCGGGGGCACTGCTAGGTCAAACGTGATGGAGAGAGCGGATGGCAGCGTGCTTGAGTGGCCAACTGAGACACAGTACCTCTTCAGACGACTCCGCGCATCGCCCGGCTTATGAAATGCAAATTGTTTCAGCACCAGGAAAGGTAGTTGTGTACCGAACTTCATTGTCCGGGGTTCCGTCGACAGCAACTTACCGCCCATGCCCTGACCCATAAGCGAGGAGCCGGCTCCCGACATTATCGTCCGCACATCAGCGAAGTCGACGTTCACCAGCCCAGGAACCTGCGAAAGGGACATGAAAGCCGACCGAAGGACTCAGGGCTAGTGGCCATTCAGCGGTGCCGTCGCTACACAACAGACGTAATTTATGCTCGGGCATAGTTGCCTGGTTATCGCTGCATGGTTGGCAGTATTGTCGTGCTTGCTTAGCACAGCATTCGCACGGCTGGGGTAGGGCGAAACGTATGACCAACAAAATGTATCTTACGGTGATAATCTCGCTGATGCCTTTCACACCCTGACGGAGGACGTCATCGGCGATCTTGAATGCATCCCGGATGGGCACGTTAGTGTCCATAGCTGCATGGGAAAAGAGAACCAGGCATGATAGCCCAAGTTGGTCATGCTGGTCACTACGAAGGGAAGCATGAGGGGACAAAGCCTTCGGCAAAGCGGCAACGGCGAAGCTATATAAGATCTCACATCCTGTGAGTAAACACCGCTGTGTAGTCGTCCTACTCGACATGCCAGCCGCATAAATGCGGCTAAAGCCCGCTAAAAGGCCAGTCACTGATGGCAGACAATACACATACCTGAGAGCAGGCGGTCGTTTGGAATCACGATAAGTGTATCAACTGCCGCCCGTAGATTTGCAAGCGCGATGCGAGCCTGCATGTTAGGAGGGGCCGGTCATCGCGACGCAACCATCTCATAAAGCATCGTGACAAGCATGCCTTCAGCTGACGTTTCTCAGGAATTGACCCACGTGTTGAATTCAAGTCTGTTACTGCCTTCTAATTCTTCCACTGTTTCGTGCCAAATCAGTGCGTGGGCTTCCGAATGGATGCTAGCCTGTGTGCTGTCGATGCGTTGTCGCCATACCTGTTGTGCGCGCTGTCGCCCTTCGAACGTGAATGGGGTTGTGACAATGCCAACTGTGAGGATACCCATTTCACGCGCAATTTGCGCCACAACTGGGGCGGCGCCGCTTCCAGTGCCACCGCCCATTCCCGCCTGCAGAGCAAATTCATGTGAGTAATATTATTGTGTGGCTTTGGCGAATTGGATGTCTTGCGGCAGCTGATTCACTAACCCCTTCCATACCAGGTCGATTATGCACGGTACCGCGGCCGATGTGTGCGTGTTAAAACCTCACCGTGACGAACACCATGTCCGTGTTTTGGAGCGCCGCCGCAATAGCGTCACGACTTTCTTGGGCAGCTTTCTGTTGGCGCGGGTGGGTTATGGTGGAAAGGAGTCTTACGCCTTAGCCATAGTTCAGCCTGAAGATGGGCAAAGGCAAACTAGGGGACTAACGGTACGCAGTTCAGAAATGACAAGCAATATGCTCGCGTGTGTAATGTCCAGACTGTTTACCGTACCCAGGGCGTCCCCGCTAATATCGTAGTTGAGACGCCTCCAACACGCTTTTAGCACTCCGGCTGGTGCTAGATGAACCATTTTCGTCGCTCAGGGCCTGGTTTCAGGGATGTGTATGTCCGTATGCAATACGTGCATGCCTTGAAGCGGTGATCCTACAGGCACAGACGCCTTCCAGTGTACTCGTCACCAGAATGATTCCTGGCGACGGAACCCGTATCGTCACCAGGACTCATCCTGGTGACGAGGGTTCGCAGACCCCTACCCCTAGACTACCTACAGCAACATGGTAAAACTCAAGCGCCTCCCATGCTTCTGTCCTAAGGGTTCAGGCATCCTCATGGATGGCGTGGGTGCGTGCACGTGCACTCACACATGAGAGTTCCTCCTGCAAGCAGCTTCATAACACGGCAGGGACAGAACACTTACCGCACCAATCTCCGGGTTGCCACCTGCTCCCAGGCCGCGTGTCAGCTTGGACCCCACTTGGACCTTATGCTTACCGTCGACGGGAGATGTGGCTAGAGCCTGTGAACGTTGAATGCCAGGATGGAGTAAACTCTCCGCCAAAAGCGTGGAACTCGCCATATGCCATGACCTGGTGACGGACGTCCTAACCCACCCTGCATTCCGCACCTGCGCGTCTGTATTCGCAATCCAGAACTCGACGCCTTGGACATCGCTATTGACCATATTGTTTACGGCATTGGAACCACCGCCACCCACACCGAAGACCTGGCGCCGGGACATTCCAGTTCGCTTAAGCACGACCCTCACGCGTTACGAAGGAATTTAGGGAAAATAATATCGACCGTTACCTTAATAACTACTTGGCTGCTACTTGCAGCAACGCGGAGAGGCGTACGTCCATTTCCGCTGCATGGTCTACGCACCGTCAACCTGGTCCGCGCTGGCACGGCCGGTCGTAGCCGTGCCGTTTGTTGACGGGAATTAAGAATCCTGGATGCATGCATGTTGTGGGACAACGCTGCACGGGCAAAGCAGTTCAATTTGGCGCGGCTACAAGGTAGTATGAGTGTGAAAGATACGCTGTATCTAGCAGCAGCAGTAATATAAATCACTTCACAAGCGTGCCGACAAGCAACTGGTGTGGCGCTTTCGATAATTTGCTTCAATGATTTTGAAATTGGTGCGTCAGGCCGTACCGACAGCTTACCAGCTCCAGAACCATCGCACCAGAAGAAGCTCCCTCCTTTGCTGAACAACTCACTGCTTCTTGCAAAAATTGATGCCACGAGTAAAATATTAAGCTACATTTATTGCATTCTGGCTTACTCCTAGTCGGCACACAAGCTGACGCAGCTCACCTAAATAAGGAAACTTTCTTGAATGTAGCCAACGCGTGCCAAGCTGTAGTGTTATGAAGTTAGTTGACGAGCTATAAGGATAAAGATGTACAGCCTCACGAGGGCCACACGTGCTGCAACTATTACACGTGGCTGCATTCTGTCACAGCCAGCAACCCAGTTGGCCGACTCCCTTGCATGATATCAAGCAGTTCGAATGCCCTGGCCTCACTTTACGTATGTTTTGCCAACACTACGGCGGCGCAATGCGGGACGTTGTGGCGGCATGGTGCTGCTGCCGCAGGCTAGCGGCGACTGCTGCTAGCCACCCTTAACGACCCAATGCGCGAGATGGAATCATCCCCCTGTGCTGCGCACGACTGCAAAAAATGGCAGTGATTCACCTGCTAGGATAACGGGGTGAACTTCTGCTAACCTCCTTTGGGCTACATCTACTACCGTCCACTGGCCGGACCGAGGCCAGGGGATGAAGGGGCCAACCACCGGTGGCTGTAGAGCCAAATGACGGTGCCGGCGGCAGTGGCTACAGAGCCGGCAGCCTGGCCATTTGTGGGCGACAGCTATGGCCACCGCCTTGACCTGCACGGCCCGGGAGATAGGCATAGCTCAACATGATACTAAACGCAACGCAAATCTATGACTACCCATATTGTGGTTAGTACCCCATGTGGCCCTAAATGAGGATTACCTGGTGACCGGGGATCCCGATTTCCCAGTCACGGTATACGCTTGCATGAACATCATGCACTTTCAAGGCCCGGTATGTCTCCGTTCGTTCTGTCTCAGCATGATGGCATGCTTTGAGACGCATTTCTCCAGGCGCTCCCAAGCACCCGGTATATCACACACGGATTCCGTCCTACGCGCCCTGGAGCATAGCATCCCCAAGGTTGTAAACATGTGAAGAACTTCCTCCCATACACTACCTATTGGCTCTGGGCTAGGTTACATAAAAAGGATTGGGTCATCGGGTTTCGGAGCTTAAGGGCTGGCGGAGGGGCTGGCTCCTCCCCGTGTGTGTGTGTGCTTGTGTGTGTTACATGGTCGTGGGTGCGTTCCCCGGACCTGCAAACCGCCCAAATACGAGCCGAGGGCTCAACGGCTGACAGATCGCCTATAAGCACCATCCTACCTCTCACTTCAGACACAGCAAGTGGTAGAGGATACCAACGACCAAATGGAACGATAGAAAAGGGAACGTTAGAGTTGCGGTGGGACCATATACGTTCCAGCATCCTTGCCAGACGTTCTGGTTCCCACTTCATAGCGTCCTTCATATGCTCGAAGCGTGGGAAATCCATATCAGGTCTGATTTTCCAGCAAAATGTGCTTCTCACCCTCGATATGGCTATCAATGCCGCAGCAGGGGCATACTGGCTCCTCCCTAGGTATATAACGCCGTCCCTCACGCGCTCTGTTAGCCGCCAATGCCCAACAGCAAAACCTAAACTGCATAAGCTTGCGATTGGCTGAACGCGTGATAAACATTGTGATATGCGGGAGCACCTCCTTCATGCCCGCTTGCTCGGCCGCCAGACCCATCCAATGCTTATACTCCGCCTTGTCAATTCCTGGTTGCTTGCCGTCTGACGGGTACACGTCTGGCTGGACATCTAGACGCGTATGCTTCCAACCACTCACCAGTCGGTCCTTGAACTCCAATACCACACCTTCTGGGAATGGCCTGTTCATTAGCCATTCCACTCGTTCGTCCACTTAGTGTAGCCCTTGCGGGGCCTCTTTCCGTTCGTCGTGCCCCAGAAAACCTAGGAACGGAGGAGTAGTGGCCCCCATCCGGCCCCTCCGGGGTTGAAGAGGGAACCGTGACCGTTTCCAAGTCCTCACAATCCGTTAGAAAACGTGTGTGTTTGGTGCTGACATCACCGGTGATGGGTCAACGAATTGCATGCAGTTCATTCACATAGCTCTTCAACCCGCATAGCGAACAGCTGCCGAAACTGATGTCGCATCTACTCGCCTTTAGTTGTGTGGGCAGCTTTTCATCAGTACGTTCGCTGCGTACTGGTCATGTTTTGGCAAATGTTCGACCGCGTTGCAGTTTACTTATGATGCCATAATGTGATCCATTGCATTCAGCTAACAGTGGCGTTTCGAAGTTTTATTGTACTCTGTTGCCAAAACGTTTCGGCGCCAGGAGCTCCTCCGACAATACTACCTCTTAAAGGACGGAAAGAGCAGCAAGATACAAATAACATAATAAGACCACTTTCCCGCCAAGCCAAGGTTACAAGGCATTACATGCATGGCGTCGGGATGTCGTTTCGAGGGCTGCGCCTGACCTTCCGCACGGCACTGGCATCCCTTGCTGCGTATAAGATCCGATCATCCTTAGCATGTTTGACGATGTGATTTGATAATAAACCTGCTGTCTATACATCTTTGGCTTCATACCGGAGAAACCCAAGGCTCTACTCTTGGCATCGGACTAGCTCTCGTGAAGATCTTATTGCAAGATGGCACAGCAATTTACGGAGGTTCGCAAGGAGTGCCCGACTTGCAAGTACAGCTGGCTGGACAAGTATGGCAAGAACGAGTGTCCCAAATGTCTTCATCCCTTGATGGGAGGTGGGGCTGTGCCCAAGCGGCAGCCCGGGGAGGTGTCTACCTTTAAGTCAAAGGCCAGCGATGCTTGTGAAAGCGCGAGCGGGGATTGCCCTAAAGGGGGCCAGCATACCTGGAAGTTCGGCAAGTGCAGGTGAGGAAACCCGTTAAAACGTCCCGATGAAGTATCGGAAGTATCGATGAAGGCATGGCAACTCTGTGAGGCCATGAACATCTTGCACCATCCTGAGGAACCGTCTAGCATGCTTTCCTTGCGGGCTTTGAGCTCGTTCAGGATAGCTGGAGCTGAACGGGCTCCTTCCTATCCCGCTTTGAAAAACATATTAACAGTGCCATAAAAATTACACAGTCATTACATAGCCACATTATGCGTCCGTCAGCTGTAATGGTTGATAACTTGAGTCAGGAAACTGCGTGACGTGTAAACGGGAATAACATTAGTTTGCTGTCAACGCTCTTTTAGTGTGATTTATCCCATATTTTGCTTAAATTTGTGCTCAGTTATCGAAGAGGGGACTGCATTCACTGGCTCAAAAACGCGATTCCTTTGGGTTGACGGCGTACCCCTGGGTGGAACATTCCGAAAGAGCCTTGCGCAAACCCACGATCCGAGTCCCGACAGCGCCAGGCTGCATTTGGGGTTCATGCCAAATGGATTCCATCTCAACGTGTTTCAATTACAACCTATGCTAAGCAGCCTAGCTGCGCCTGCAAAAGCTTCCTGAGTGGCCAACGGTTCTCTACCCCGGGAAAGCGCGCCTATTAGACCCGCCATGAATCCCTCCCAAATCCCGCGTATGATCGCATATACCAAGCTGCCAACACTTACGACAATTTGGACGCGAGCCCGTCTAACCCACATCGCACTCTTACCCCTTATCGTTCCTGCTTGCAGCAAGTGTGGGGCAGGCGAGGGCTATGGCAAGACTATTTCCCCCGGAAGCTCCAAGCACGGCTTGTGCTCCGATGGCCAGAAGCACGCCTTTAAGTTCGGGTGAGCTTAATCCTGCGCTCGGTGCGCCGCTGGCTTAGGACACCGTCCTTGGATTTTCTTTCCACGCTAGTCTTGGTCTTCATGTTGGCGGAAACGTAAGGAGGATCTATCCGACGTAGGCTAGGCAGCTGAGACATTTGGCATGGGCCGTCTTCAGACATCCCAGGCAGGTGTTGAACCTTTGGTAGGATCGCCTTTCACGTTTCCCTGGACCTTTCCTCCTTTACGAGTGCACATTGCTGACCCAGTTGTCTCCTGGGCCATCGTTTCCCCGTCCTTCCACCCGCAGCAAGTGCTCCAAGTGCGGCAAGGCCGAGTTTTAAAGGGCAAGTTAAGCGTTATCGATACATGGACCAGCTGTCTGAGTGGCGCATCGTCTTCACAACAGAGAATGCTCAATCAGTTGCTTGTGCGACGATTGGCGGTTTCAGAGCAATGGCATGCGCTGCCTCTGCTGCTTGAATCCGGCGCTTCGAAACAAAGCGCACTTGATGCTATGTGCCATGGCGGCGAGTAGAGCATCTCGGTGTTTTTAAAGAGGTGTATGGTCACCATTACTGATCCTGGTTACGGTGTACAGGCCGAGACGGATTGGCGGGTAGTTTTGACTGCTGTGCTGCAAGAGCAAAAGGTTTACAGCCCTGCCAGTCAAGAGATTTTTGCCCTGCCAGTTCGCATATGGCGCTTTAGGTGCCGTTCATACTCTTGGAATTAACTGATAAAGCTGCTGCAGGGTAACCTGTTGGCTGTCAAAGTGGTATCACTATGGATGTATATTGTGTTTGTGTCAGCGGAGCGAGCCGGCATGCAGGCGGGTCCAGCAGGCGCGATGAGCTGTATAGTGGTCTGTCGCATAACACGACGTCGCACATTCCCATATTTTGGGATAATCTATTATATGGCGTACATATACCAGGTATAACAATGTGTATTCATGCGGCGGACGGACAGATGGGCAGACAGAAATGAGGGCACCAAACCCATATAATGATGGTCTGGCATATCCCCTTTTGGCGTGGGCCTGAGAAGGGAGCCAATCAAAGTTTAATAACTGTGCCATGGCGTGCCGTACAATGGACACAGTTTAAGCCACACCATCGGGCGTTGCTGTGGACGGAATCTAATTGGTTTGGGAATGTGCGATGCCTGCGCGTATGTTTGTTTGTACATATGTTTGCCGAGGAATGCTGGTCTTTAGTTTGTGTACATGCTTGCCTTTACGATTGGCTCTCTCGGCGTGCCATATCGCCATCGATAACGTCCTGTGCGCGATGGAAGTATTCCAGGAAAGTAAAAAAGAAAATTGTTGACCGGGGAATAGGGCCTCGAGTCTTGCCAATTCCATGGAAACAGCATCTGCAAGTGGGTCACGTCAGAAAAGGGCACGGACCATGTCTCGTACATTCCGTAACTGGTATTAGTACAAGCAGTGAGCTAGGGCCTTTTGAAAAGGAAAGCGTCGGCCAGTCAGGACCTCGGATGACCCATGGCCCCTACCTGTCGAAATACGTCGGCCGATTCAGGCGTTGACCGTCCTTTCCTTCCTTGCTGAGTCTTTCATTCAGCGCACCGTTCCAGGTCGTGCACTCTACCCACCCAACAAAAGGCCGCATCGAAAAGCATTGAATGCTTTATCGGGCTCTTCTGAACAGAAGGCCCGTCGTCTATCCTTACTCCTCGTATCAAGGAGCCCACGCGGACGCTTTTTAATGGATAGGGACCCATTATGTTTCACCCCGGCTTGGGCTGCTGTGTGTGCATGAGACGGCCTAACGAATGGCGGCATCCTGAAGAGCAATAGGGACGACGACAGTGGGATTGACGATCCCGTACAGAGAAGGAGGCGTTAGGTTGCGCACTATTGTGCCCTACTGTCCACACACTCAAAGCAGCAGGAGGGTTTCCCTTACGCATCGTTGTGCATAGATTGCGGTTCGGGGATCTGTATGGTTTCGGATTTGGAGGGGCCGTGGTTGCGGCCCATTACACGCGAGGACGCAAGCCCAGTCCAGTACGTTTCAGTCGTAGATATGGTTCCTAGCAGGGAAAGCACGTACATGCATGTTGCCACCATGACGTGAGGAATTGAGCTGGTGAGGGCTCCGCCCCACGGCGGTTGTTTTGCGGTTGGACTCCAACTTTACGACATGCACCATGTTCAGTTAAGCTCGTAATGTGTTGTTAAAAACAAGCTCCTATTCCCCGCCAGTGCTTTGGATTGCTCGATCACACGTGGCCTTTGTTATCGGGTTGGTTTCTACGAAACCTTTGTTTTGCATCTGTTTTTTTCCCTTAGCAATCTTACTGTAAGGTCACCTCTATATTTTTATCTGCTCGTAATTGTCGGCTGGGAGTTAGTATTTGTCGATCTGCGTGAGTCGTTCGTTCCTACAGTCGCGTCATCACAGCAAGTCGCCTCGATAACCTCTTTGTGACACAGCGCGACGATTTATGACGTCCGGCGTCAGGAGCGGCAGGCTGCTGCTGGGCCTCGCCTCGCGGCATGCGAGCGCCGCACGGCCCTTGGGAGGCGCTGTGGAAATGGCCCTTAGCAGCAGCTCCCTAAACGTTAAAAAAGTTTTCGTGGACGACCTGGACTTAGCAACACGACTCCCCGTGGCGTTGATACCGCAAAATGGGACGGCATTCCGGCATCACGTTCGCTGCATCGCCACATCGACCGCGGCTCACATGCGCCTGGGTGGTGGCGGCCAACGCCGTGATATGGGTTCCGACTACTACTACCCTTTGGGACCGCCTGCGAACGTTGGCGTGCTGTGAGTCTTTGGGGGCCCAGGCACGGGGACTTCCTCAAACATCCTCAGACTCAGGTTTAAAGCTGCACATTTTGTAATCCATCACACGCGCCATCATCCAGGCTGAGGACTTCAGACCTGTAAAAGTGACTAATGGCTGCTAACTCTCCGGGGGGTTGGCGGACATAGCTTCCCTTGCCACTTGCCACTCGGGTTGAAAAAGTGGGGAATCGCATGCAAAATGCAGAAAAGTTACAGCGGACGGTCCAAAGTGTGTGTATGGGGGTTGGGGAAAAGAAAGAGGGGGAAAAGAGCACAATGGTGAGAGAGGTATTGGGGGGAGGGAGGGAATGAGAGGCTCTCCGGAACCACGGGTGGGGGCCTGTCAGGCTCACAGAGCGCAGGGCCCTCAAACGAGCTATACCCGGTTTAGACTTCCTTGCCTCTCTGTCTCTCTGTCTGTCTACCTGCCTGACTGCATGTAGTTGGTACTTCAGATTCCGTCGTTAGGGCTGGTGCATAGCAGGGCATGAGGAGGGAACATACACGTATGGAATGCAAAGCGCGTTCAGAGGGACGATGGGGAGGAGGGGCGAGGGCCGGCCGCAGCGGCTGTGTGCGGCATGTGGGTCGGCGGGGAACACGGCCTAGAACGTGCGGATGGGTGGCGCGTTCCGTTTGGATATGCCTGTTGGTACTTCACGGGTGAGGCCGCTCTCCCACGGTATGGCGCTCCAAAGATTCCTGCATGGGCCGGCCTGACCCGGCCCTGTCCATAACAGGCCACGAGTGCGGGTGTGAACCTCCTCCGTCTTTCCCACCCCTTCACGCATCCTCACAATGGCTCAGTTCATTAAAACGCGCAATGTCCCCCTCCTCCCCCCCCTTCGCTGTCTCAGTATTGTTCCTGAGAAGACTGCATACGTGATTGAGCGGTTCGGGCGATATCGTGGAACACTGGGCTCTGGACTGCACTTCCTCATACCCTTGGTGAGTGTGGCTGGGATTCGTTGGTGGTTGGTTGGTTGGTTGGTTGGTTGGTTGCTGATGACGCGGGCGGAAGGGTTGCGGTTGGGTGGGTGTCTAATACTTACACTGTTATTATTTTTACCTGTGTATGATTCCCCCTTAACTTTCCCCTCCGTACACACATACATACATACGTACGCGTACATACACGGGTCAAATCATTAGGAAACACTGTGTATGTGTGTGTGTGCAGGTGGACCGCGTGGCGTACGTCCACTCGTTAAAGGAGCTGGCCATCCCTATTAGCCAGCAAACCGCAATTACCAAGGACAATGTAACCATTACCATTGATGGGGTGCTGTACGTCAAGGTACGGCAACGTACGCCAAGGCCGGAAGCCTCTGTTTGTGGCTTTATGCGACATTATGTGGGTGTGCGTTACTTCGGGTCCAGCACTCCTTGCTCTGGCCCGTAGGCGGCGGACGTGGCGATGGTGGTAACGGTGGTGGGAGTTTGTTGTTAGTTGGTCTGTTGCCTGTTGTCCGTTATTCCTGATTTCTTGGTCCCTTGCCGTCTTTTAGTCCTCCGCCGCCTTTTTCCTCTGAGCCCGCCTAATCCTCTTGAGCCCTCGGCGTACGATTTTTCGTACTCTTTCGTACTGCCCCCCGTTCGATTTTTGTTCTGCTTGCCCTCGTTTTCCCCTCCTTTCCTTCACCCCACCCATCCTGGCCTCGCCTGCACGAGATTCACCCTCACTCACCTCACTCCCCCCTCACCCCAAACCCCCAAACCTTGCAAAAGGTGGTTGACGCGTTCAAGGCCAGTTACGGGGTGGACAATGCGCTGTACGCGGTGGGGCAGCTGGCGCAAACCACCATGAGGAGGTGGGGAAGAGGGGGAAGGGAAGGGGTCTTGGGGGGGGGGAGGGGAGGAGCTAACATGCGGGTGGGGTGGGAGGAGGGAGGAAGAGGCATATCTGTGGTGAGTGGTGTGTTGGGGAGGGAGACATTGTAATGGTGTTGCGTGTTTAGTGAGACCTGAGCCGCAAATGGGAATTGGTGATAGGAGGGTACGGGCTAGGGAGGGAAAGAAGCCGTGTAATTGTGTATTTTGTGGGTTGGATTTGAGGGGGGAAAGCCACACGGGCCGTTACCCGGCTTCAACACATAGACGACCATACCGGTGTATGTGTGTATTTAATTAATCTGAGCCGCGATGCGAGAACAGGCCGAAGTGGGTGATCAAATAACTTTATGAAGAGATGCGAGCTCCGTAGTCACCAGCGAGGTGCGCTAGACTTTTCCGAATTGCGTGTGTGTGTGTGTGTAAATGGATTGAGGTAATTGCATGCTTAGTCCTTAGTTCCCTGCTCCCGGTTTTGCTCTTAACAACATAATATGCTCTTAAGCTGGCTCCCAAGTGAGGAGTAGGGTTGTGGGGTTGTGGGGCCCACTGGTGGGTGGGTCCGCCCACGAGCGCGTACGGACAGACGTACGGACAGACGTACGGAATTACGTACGGAGTTACGTACGTACTATTGCCTTGGGACCTTCATGATGTTTTAGCTGCATTGGTGGTTTTGCACAGCATGAAGCGCCTTGTAACGCCTTGAGCGCTGTTGTACGGATTTGCGGGCGGTGTGCTCGTATCTGTCTCCCCGGTGGGGTATGGCCGTTAGCCATACCAGTAACAGATGACACCGCCGCCCTCCTCCGTCCCTTGCTGCCATGCCCCACCCTAACCTCCCTGAAGTGAGCTCGGCAAGATTACCCTGGATAAGACGTTTGAGGAACGAGAGGTGCGGATGCCGTGTACGAGCGCCGTACGTACCGGAAGAGCAGTTGGCATTCACCTCGTGCATTTGCGCCGTCTCCCCTCTTTCCCTGCCTCTCATCCCGCCCTTCCTCCTCACCTCCTCGCCCAACCCCCAGCATACGCTCTGTCGTACCCTCTTGTACGCCAATCTCGTACACCCTCTCATACGCCCTCTCGTACGCCAATCTCGTACACCCTCTCGCACAACCCCCCTTTCTGCTTCCTTGCTCTCCCACGTGGCCCTTTCCCTCTTCTTCGCCTGTCTATTTGCCGTACGCGTTTGAATCTTGGTTCCCCTCGAGCTCCCTTTGCTCAAACCCTGAAACCCACTTCCTCCCCGTCCTTAGCTCGCGCTTTTAACCCATGGACGAGCGGCAAAGCGCCCGGGCCTCCCTGGAGCCGCCGAACTGTGTTTCCCTTTCATTTCCTCACCTTCCTCATTCGCGTGTGCATGTGTGTATGCACGTATGTATGTACGTACCTTCCTGATCAATGCCCTGCACCCCACCCCGCCCCGCCTCCTCAATACAGGCCCTCAATCATAACATCGTCCGCTCGATCAATGAGGCGGCGGAGGCGTGGGGCCTGCAGTGCCTGAGGTGTGTGTGAATGTATGTATGTTGTTACAGGGTGGTTAAGCTTCGCCAGCGGCCCCCTTTCCCGAGGAATGTATGTATGTGCTGGGGGGTGGGGGGATGAAAGGTTTGGGGGCGAGTCTTGGGAGGGCGGGCCCGGGAAGTCAGAGTACGACAACAGCAAAGCACGTATACACATATTCTATGTGCACTTGCGCATGCATCCCTCCAGTTATCCCGGAATTTCCTGGGATATTCTACGGTATACTGCCGTACCGTATATGCTTGTACGACAGGTACGAGATCAAGGATATCATGCCGCCACGTGGCATTGTACAGGCCATGGAGTTGCAGGCGGAGGCGGAACGCCGCAAGCGCGCCAACATTTTGGAGAGTGAGGGTGTACGGCAGAGCAAAATCAATGTGGCCGAGGCCGATAAGCAGCAGGCACGTAAAATGCCATGTCCAACATGTGTCGTGTGTGCGTGTGTGTACGTTTATATGTCGGATTCCGCTTACCTTTCCCCGGCCCCCCGGCCCGTCGAGCAGGTGGTGCACCTTGCATATGTGGCATGTGGTTGGCCCCCGTACCTACCATGTCTTTTTCTCCCCCCAACTAACATCCACCGCACTCTTCCCCCCCCCCCCCCCCC